>NC_064810.1:6270517-6318920 GCF_023721935.1 Panthera uncia | reverse complement strand
GAGGGGGGCGGGGGGGGGGGGAACGGGGGGAGGAGGGGGGAGGGAACAGTCAGCTCAGCGGATAGCAGGTTTCTTCTGGTGGTGAGGAAATGCGAATAAACTAGATAGAGAGGGCTGACGGCCGCCCAACAGGTGAGGATACGAAAAACCCCTGAATTGTACTCTTCAAAATGATTCCGATGATGAATCTCATGTGACTTTGAGCTCCATTTGAAACACCGGTAAGTCACACCATGACTTCAAATCCCTTAGCTTCAAATCCTTCGGTCCAGAGGCTTCCCGCCCCCCTGAGCACCACACAAAGCCTCCCCAGGACCTCAGAGGCTCTCTCTGTGTGTCCCCGCCCCTGGCCACCTCCCTGCCCGAATCTCCTACCACTTGTTTGTCCCCACAGCTCTCCAGCCGCACTGGCCTCCCTCCCGGACTAGAACGGCCCAGGTATGCCCCTGCCTCAGGACCTTGGCACGTGCTGTTCCCTTTGCTGGAAGGCTCTTCCCCAGGTTTTTCTATGACCTTCTCCCTCTCTCCCTTCAGGTCTCATCTTAGATGCCACTTTGTCTCACACCCCCAACTATGGCCCATTACTCTCTTGCCTTGCTGTTTTCTCTTGGCATCACCCCTACTGAAACCCTACATTTATTCTTTCATGTATTCGGTTGTTCTGCATCTGTCTCCCGCACCAGCAGCAACCCCAGTAGCCAGAGCAGTGGCTGGTGTGGACCGTGGACACACACATGTTCGGGATCGGGCTATGTGGGGACAGCGCCTCCTGTATATCACACGTGCACTCTCTGCAGACACCGGGCTGCCCGGCCCCCACCCACCCCCTCCCCCCTAGCCTGACCTGGGGAACAAACACCCTGGGACCGACAGAGCCGAGAGAATATGACCTCCCTGGTCCTGCCTCCTAGGCTGCCTACTTGAAGGAAATGCTTCAATGTTTATGGAACACTGGATTACTTAAATAACTATTAGATGATTCTATTACACACACACACACACACACACACACACACACACACACACACACACGATAAAACCCAGAGGGAGACAGGCAATTCAGGAAAACAGGAATAAAAGAAATTATTGTCCAAAGGTAACAGGATATGAAGAAAAGTGCCCGCAGGCTGATCCGCTGAAACACTGTAACACAGCAGAACAGAATGCGGTCCCCTTTCTAATCTCCTAGCCTGACATTCACCCTCGTTTTCTCCCAGCTTCATACATAAATAACACAGTGAAACGAGGAAAGCTATGGAAGTTACTCCCTCGGCCTGGTTGTCCCAGGACCCATGGTAGAAAATGACCCTGCTGGAAGGGAAAAAATCCTCCTCTACCCTTCTAGGTTCTTTGGCTGGTTAATTGATATAAAACAGATTAACAAGAGAAAAACAAATTTAATTATGTGTGTTCGGGGGCCCCACAAAGACACTGCGACCCAAGGACATGTCAGGCAATGAAGGCTTATACGCCATCTTGAGCGAAGGAATGGGATGAGGTCTGGGTCCTCAAAGGAAAGTGGGGATGATGGGGGGGCGGTGATTCACAGGAGATAAGAAAAGCCAAAGTTTGATAATCAGATGTTCATCCTGCCGTCCAGATCAGTCATTCAGATAAGAGGTATGTCCTGGGAATAGTTCTCCTTCTGGGCCAGGCCCCCTGTCTGAATTCCTTTAGTTAAAGAGGGAAGTTCATTTGTCTGGAGTCTGTTGGGTCTTAATTGCCTTCAGCTCAAAACAGTCCACATGCCAGAGCGGCACCCTTTGGGGAGACTGGTTCTGAATCCCTTCAACCCCTTTACTTGTAATTCCCCACACTCCCTATTATACCCCCTTGATTTTGCACACGGATACTTTTTTGTATTGGGTAGGTGCCAAGCACACACACAGAGAAGTTGTGTGGGTGAAGCGTGTAGGCGCTGGGAGCAGATGGCCTGCGTGAAGCCAGCACCGCCTCTCACCATCCATGCGACCCTGGGCAAGATACACAACCTCTCTGTGCCTCAGGTGGCTCGGCTCCCAAGTAAAAAGAATAATCGAGCTACCTCATCGCTTTCGTGAGGTTAAATGAATCGACACGTACAAAGTGCTTGGAGTAAGAGCCATGAAGCGTTAGCTACTGTTACTGTCGTGTTAGTGTCCCGCCCAGCTGTTCATTCACCGTAGTCCTCGATGGCTGGAAGATGGTTAGCATCGCCCCATTTCACAGCAGTGGAAACCGAGGCTCAGGTCTGTCTGACCCCAGAGCCCTTCTGTTCTCCTCACACCACGAATACGCAAGCAGCGTCCCTGCGTGAAACTGTCTAACTCCAGCTACCTGTCGTCATCTCCTCTCTCCCTTTCCTTTCTCTGTCCTCTCCCTTCCCTCTTTTCCGTCTGACTAATACTAACAGCGAAGCCAAAATACTAACATCTGAGAAAAGCCGGTAGTGAAGAGAGTCACCCACTCCCCAGTTTATGTCCCCAGTTCTGATCTCTCTCCCGGATTCCAGACCTGTGTATTCAACAGCCAGCTCAGGACAACCCCAGCATCTCATGCTCAGTGGGCCCGACACTGATCTCCTGCTGTCTACACCCAAATCGCTGACCCCCACATAACCCATTTTCTGACTGCTCCACTTTTTTCTCACTTTCGCCAACCCCCCCCCCCCCCCAACACACACACACACCTCTGATTAGCCAGGAAACCCTGTTGGCCCTTCCTTCACATCACGTCCAGGCCCCAGCCCCTCCTCGGCACTGACACCCTCGGTGCCAGGCCGTGCTCAGCTCACTCCTGGTTCCCACCCCAGCTCCCCGCCAGTCTCTCTGCTCCTGTCCTCACCCCCTAAAGCTAGACGGTGTCCCTCTTCTGCTCGGCACCTGCACGGCCCCCAGTTCACTCAAAGCTAAATGCAGAGTCCTTGCAACGGTCTACAACACCCTCGGTGGTGCCTCTCCTCCTGCGGCAATCTGCCCCTCCCCCCGCCCCCACACCGGCCGCTTTGCTCTTCAACCGTAACAGACCAGTCCTGGCCCAGCTGCTCTCTTGTCCCCCTTGTCCCAGCTGCTCTCCTCCCAGAACACACTTAACCCGGGAAGACTTCTGGCTCACTCCCTCAGCAACTTTCAGCTTCTTTCCCATCTTACTTTCTCGCGGAGGTCTGCGTTGACCTACTCTGTACTGGGTGTGATAGCGGCCCCCGAAATTCACGCCCATGTGCAACCTGTACCTGCGAGTAACTGTCCTCATTTGAAACGGGGTCTTAGCAAATGTGATTAGTTAAGAATCTTGACTTGACATCATCCTGGACTTAGGGTGGGCCCTAAATCCAATGACTGGTGTCTGTATGAGAAGAGGAAAGGTGGGGGGCACCTGGGTGGCCCAGTCAGTCAAGCGACTGGCTCTTGATTTTGGCTCAGCTCGTGATCTCACGGTTCGTGAGTTCAAGCCCTGCATCTGTGCCATGAATGCAGAACCTGCTTGGGATCCTCTCTCCCTCTCTCTCTGCTCCTCCCCTACTCATGCGCTCGCTCGCTCTCTCTTTCTCTCTCTCAAAATACATAAACGTGAACAATTTTTTTTAATTAAAAAAAGAAGAGGAAAGGGAAATTTGATGCACAGAGAGACACAGAGGGGAAGAAAGCCACCTAAAGACAGAGGCAGAGGTGGAGGGATGCAGCCACAAGTCAAGGAGTAGAGGCACCAGAAGCTGGAAAAGGCAAGAAGGATTCTCCCCTGGAGCCCTCAGAGGGAGCATGGGCCTGGGAACACCTTGATTTTTGGGGGGCCTTCTCACCTCCAGACTGTGAGAGAATCAGTCACTGTTGTTATAAGACTCCCAATCCGTGGCCCTTTGTCACAGCCGCCCTAGGAAACGAATCTACCCCCCCACTCCCGTTGGCTACCGTCACCTGCCCATCCCTTCCCATCCTCAATGGCCCCACTTCCTATGACGCTGCTCTGCCCTTTCTTTGCTTTTTACATACATGCATACATGTACACATCCACACACACTTGAGAGTCGGTTCTACACATCATAGCCCCTTACGCCCCAATACTACCACAGAAATTTCCTAGGCACCTAGATGTCCCCTTACAGAGCCGAAGGAAAGCTATCGAGTGCAGAAAATGTAGCTTCATGCAATACTTTGATCTGAACTATAGTCCAGACTCCACCTCCATCAATTACCCCAACGTTGTTCTCTGTGGCCCCTCCCCCTTCATATAGGATCCAGATTACACTGAGCCGACCTGTCTCCTTCGGCTCCTTCAACTTCCTTCAACGGCTCTTAACTTTTCTTGTCTTTCCCGATATTTGTGCAACGTGGGCCAGTTATTTTATAGGATGTCCCTCTCTTTGGTTTGGTCGGATGTTTCCTCTTGGTTCGTGTCAGTCTCTGCACCCCAGCTAGATACGTCATAAGGAAGGTTGTGTCCTTCACAGGGTGACCCGTCTGGAGCACCCAGTGTCACCTGTCCACACTTATGACATTGACTCTGGTCGTCCGGTAAAGAGCGTGGTCTGGCGTGGGCACAGTACTCTCTGTTTCCTCGCTTGCAAATAATGAGTAATCTATGTGATGTGCAGGGAGATGCTTTGCGATCGTGTAAATATCTTGTCTGTGTCTCAGTCTCTGTCTCTGTCTCTGTCTCTCTCTCTCTCTCACACACACACACGCACACGCACACACACACACGCATGATAATGTTCTGGCTTAAAGCAATGATTACAAAATGCAACACTTACACTGCATTTATCAGTCAGCACCTCCTGTGAGGAAAAGTCTTCCCTTTCCTTCCTTTATCAGTGTACAACAACGAGAAAGCCTCACTTTCGAGATCATTGTTTCCACCATGCACTTGAAAACAGTTCAATATTTACTGCGGAGGCTGAATGGTAACTTCCTCATTCAGTTCCACCTGCATCCACAAAAAATTACTGGGAATAAAACCTCCATCAGGCAACCTTTTAAAAACATTATTCCACGATGGGTATATTCCAACCCAGAGAGCGTAAGTTTGTAAGCAACGTGAGGCTGAAGTTTTAATAGACATAACTAAATATTACACAGTCCCGAACCTGGATGGATATCATTGATGGTCAGAGTAGCAATGAAAGAGCGTGTTCTGTGCTCACAGAAACTAACAGGAGAAAAATGCGCAAACACCGTATGTCCCAGAGTACGGGTGGACATGTACGGGGTCTTTAGAGTATTTCACCAAAGATAGCATCAAAGGTGACCCGGGATATGAGGTTGTTTTCAGAATATAGGACAGGCCACCCAGCCAGGTAGAAGATGGTAATATGAAATACAGATCCAAAGTCGAGCCCGAAGCCCAGGTACCACAGTGATGGTGGCTATCGACAAACCAGAGGTTGGCAGGGGGCCTAATTCAAGTACAGCATCTGAGTAATTCCTGGCATGCCTCCTTAGAAATGTCATCTCTTACAACTTTGATCAGCCCTAATCACTAGGTGATCCTAACAGCCAGTCGCCCATGGGGTGTCTTTAGACTGGAAGAGTTCATATGGTGACCAATGGCGACCTAGCGTGTGATCCTGACCATGACCTCTCATGATTCACAGGGATGGGGTGGGGGGAGGAGAATGTCACCTTGGGATCTGTATACTCACCGCTGCCTCTCCTCGATGCTTAGACTGCAAGATTCCACAGGTGCTAAATTCACTTTTAACTTACGTTCCTAACACACAGCTTAGTTGGCGTGCAATCCAGGAACCATGTTTTAAAACCATCTTTTTCAAAAAACAAAATAAAATAAAATAAAACCATCTTTTTCTCTTTTGTACATACAGCTGTAATTTATAAATAAATATATGCATACCCAAATGAGTTGAAAACCTACATCCACACACAAACTTGCACACAGATGGATACAGCTGCTCTATTCATCATTGCCCAAACTTGGAAACAACTAAGATGTCCTCCAATAGGTGAATGAGTAAATAAACTGTGGCACCTGCACATGATAGAATGCTATTCAGCAATTAAAAAGCAGGGTGGGAGGGGAGCGCCTGGGTGGGGTCAGTTGAGCGTCTGATTTCAGCTCAAGTCGGGATCTCACGGTTCATGAGTTTGAGCCCCACGTCGGGCTCTGTACTGACAGCTCAGAGCTTGGAGCCTGCTTCAGATTCTGTGTCTCCCTCTTTCCCTGCCCCTCCCATGCTCACGCTCTGGCTCTCTCTCTCAAAAATAAATAAACATTAAAAAGAATTAAAAAAAAAAAAAAGAACTATCAAGCCACAAGAAGACACAGAGGAACCTTAAATGCATGCCACCAAGGGAAAGAAGACAATCCACGAAGCTCACACGCTGTATGATTCCAATTCCATGACATTCTGAAAAGACAAAACCATAGTTTTGGTTGCCAGGGCTTGTTGGGGAAGGAGGGTGCAGATCAGAGCACAGAGGATTTTTAGGGGGTGAAACTATTCTCTATGATGTCGTAGTGGCACATTACAAGCGTGGCAAAACCCAGAATGCACAACGAGAAGAGCGAACCCTAATGTAAATGAGGGTCTTGACTGAATAAAAACGATCCATTTTGGCTCACCCGTTGCAGCAAATGTGGCGGCTCTAACATAGGCTGTTTACACCCGGGGAATCTGGGAGCGGGGAGGGCAGGGAGGGAGACGGTCCCTGCGACTCTCTGTACTTTCCACTCAATTTTTCCGTAAACCTAAAACTGCTAGGAAAAAAATGGTGTAAAATGTATAAAACCCACTCTCAATTATACAGGCTTCATAGGATATTGTCGTACGTGTTAAAATTAACGGGCTAGATACGTCAACACCGTCTACTGGATTTGGATCCCATAATAGGTGTGACCATGCACTGAAAATGAATACTTTGAAAATTTAGACAGAAGTGGTCCAGCTGTGATTTCTGGCACAGATCAAAGATTATTCATCTCCAAACATGCGCAGATAGGTCAAGGGAAAATATCTAGTAGAATTTTTTTTAAGTTAAGTTGTAAAAGAAAAAAAGTTCAGTTGGATGTTTCAGCCTTTCTTAAACGATGGAGTTCACAACCAACCCCTGTGTGTGCACAGTCCTGACGCTTCCTGATGAAGGTCAAAGTCTGAAACACAAGGATACCCCCTGGCCGTGTCCTACCGTTCCTTTGGTGTATTCCTGCTTACGTAGAATGCTTGGTTTTTCACGCAGCCTCAGGTAAAGTGAGAGCTAATCCTTCAGCAGAGCACAGCATCCCATTTCAAAACCACATACGACTTTCGGGCAAAAGAGTTATGTGTTTGCCCAACACGCCCTTTGAAATTAAAACTCCTCACAGGTTCCAGGAAAAGCAGGAAGGTATTTTCCCTGGTAGCTCTATAGATCACGCTAAAGGTTCTACTTCAGTACAGACCTAGACACATATCCACCCACGGTGACTAAAGCTGTTTAAACACTCAGTGCGTAGAGTCAAATAATTCACTGGTGCCAAGTTTCATTTACCTGAGGTGGGGGCTCTGTTTCTCTGGCGTCTCACCCCCTCCTATGCTAAACAAACATCTCATTCCAAGAAAGAGTACGAGCCAATTATCAGGGGTTATTTTGGGAAATGACTCTTCAGTAGACAGATTGCCTTTATGGAAAACCGATCTGTAAAATAAAACAAAATTTAAGAATAGCAGACTTCTGTTTCAAAGTAAGTTCAACCTGATACATTTAGTTAATAATATATATATTTTTTAAATCTGCACTAACAGCACGGAACCTGCTTGGGATTCTCTCTCCCCCTTTCTCTCTCTCTCTCTCTGCTCCTCCCTCCCCCTCTCAAAATAAACAAGCTTTAAAAAAATGTTTTTAAAAAGAAGCTATAATGGAACTCTGGCTCCAGCTGCAATCAGTTAAGGGTAGGATGGCCACATTGTTTGTGCACCCAGTGCATAGTGAAAACATGGGTCCCCTTGTTCAAACACTAAGAAATTCAAGATGGCAACAGCACTAAGCCATGCCCAGCGGCCTTGTGCTTGCGGGTCCACAGGTGGGACACCGCACGGGTGCCACCCTGGAAGCCAGCATGGGCTGAGTTGCCTTGGACGTATCCTCATGTTTTAGTTTGCCTTTTGCAGAGACACCAGACGGCCACCGGTGCACAGCCGGGATATTTGAGCAAAGGAAAGTGAATGAGAGAAAGTTTTCACCCTTTGTCTCCTCATTAATTAAAAAAAAAAAATTGACATTTATTTATTTTTGAGAGACAGGGTGAGAGAGGGGGAGGGGCAGAGAGAGGGAGACACAGAATCGGAAGCAGGCTCCAGGCTCTGAGCCATCAGCACAGAGCCCGATGCAGGGCTCAAACTTGCAAACCGCAAGATCATGCCCTGCGCTGAAGTCGGACGCTCAACCGACTGAGCCACCCAGGCGCCTGCCTCATTAATTTAACTAAAACTTTGACCTAGGTTCACTATGCAATAGTAGCAGGAGAACCATGTGCTTTTGAAAACATTTTCAAAATGATACTTTTTTCAAGACTCAACCCTTTTCTTTCCTGCTTCGTTCCAGGCGTCTCCAGAGCCTGCACCCACCCCACACCTGCATCAAAACCTCCATCACCTCCTTCTTCAAAGAGCTTTTGTTAATTGAAAGCCACTCCTTCCTGCCCAGGTGTTCAGGGAGGGGTGTCCTGGGGTCCAAGCTGACGATTTGCACTCAGGCACCTTCTCAAAGGAAGCTTCGCTGCCCTTGAGCCCCTCCCAAAGAACACGGCTCAATCCAGCCTTTCTGTGCGTTCCCTTCCTAATAATGAAGCTGGTGAGGGGTGACAAGGTGGCTGAGCTGAGCCAGAGAATGGTGACCCGGACCTGAGCCTTTCTCTATGCACCTCAGTTGCAAACCAGCAAGTCTGCTGTCTTAAGGTCATTCACCTCAGCCCCGCACTGTCAGTTTATAGCGATCCAGTCCTTGTCTAGAAAACCAAGGGGCTTCAGTGAAAAAGTTTGGGGCTGCTTTTGATCTGGGTTTTATCTTATTTATTTTAGTATTTTTAGACATAGTTAATGTAGGTAATGCAGCATTGCAGGGTCTCAGAAGGTGTAAGAAGGCGGACATATGAGAATTTTTCCTCCTGCCCAGAGGTCCCCACTCTCAGTAGATAATTTTATATATTCTTCAAAGTCTATGATGCAAACACAAGCAAATATATATCCCCCCCTTCACACAAAGGATAGCATGCTGTAACCCTACTCTGCCCTTTTTTAAGTGAACACTCTTTCTCAGAGCTGTCCTCTTCCATACCTAGAAAACACCCCCCTCATTGCAATTTCTTGTATGGATGTCCCATAATATACAACCAGTCTTCTCTTAGGGGACAATTATGTGGTTGCCGATGTTTGGCTGTTACAAAATTACTCAAATCTATTTTCCAAATGTGACCTGTTCGCTAGCACTGAGCACTGCGCCTGAGTCCGTCACTGGTCATCCCACGGGACCCTCATGGCTCAGTGTCGCGGTTCTGAAAAGCAGATTTCCGACAGGTAGCACTCATTTTTACCATCAGAAATTCGGACCTAAAGATTTTTCCCTCTCCACCTAAGTTCTTCCAGAAATTTTTCCCAGCTTTTGCCTTCGATCTAAGAATGTGTAACCCCCTTGTTCCCAATATACAAAAGAATCCAGGGGTCCTACAGATGAAAACAAGCTCAAAGCTATCAGACAATTAAAGAGCCCAGGAGCACCTTTGAATTTCCATTAACATTTGAGTCTTTTGACTCAAACCCTTTGTTATGCTAAAAGACACAAAGGCTAAATGGATTTTAGATAGAGAAAGAGCTCAGCAAAATGAGTATCCCACAGGAAGTACTCAGTAAATCATAGTGAAAAACATACCCACTCCCTACGGTCAGAAAAATTAGCCCTAATGAAACACTCCAAAGATGCGAATAAACACTGAAAAGAAAATGTACTACCTGAATCACCTCAGCTTTTCCCCACCCCCATTCCTAGGTTAATATGTGATGATGTCAGCCAGACTTCATCCCTGGATCTCTGCCCCATACTTGATGTGGGGCTCCTACAGTCAAGGATCGCTGCACACACACCTTCAGAAAAGGTCAATGCCGTGGTCCTCAGTATGACCTACCGGGGATTCCTGGGAGCCCCAGGCCCTTCAGGGACTCCATAAAGTCAAAGCCACTTCTGTAACAACCGTAAGATGTTATTTGTCTTTTTCGGTCTTGTTCTTTTGGTGTAGAGTGGGGTTTTTCCAGAAGTTTTGTAACATGCACTATTACAATGTGCTAAATTCAGAGGCAGATATGAGAATCCAGATGTCCTCCATTAAGCCAGCCCAAAAGGACCTGAAAAAATGCAAAATAATGCCGCTCTTCCTATTCGACTATTGTTGTTTGGGAAAATACTGTGTTTTTTAAAAAATAAAATGATATTGTTTATGCCAAAATGTAATGGGTTTATTACTTTTTTATCAGTTAATACATACTTTCGAAATTTCTGTTTTACTTTCTAATACCATAAAAGTGCTCTGCTTAGCATAATCCACAAGAACGAAAGCTTTTCAAGGTCTTCGGTAATTGCTAAGAGCGTAAAGAAATCGAAAGGTTTGAGAACTGCTGGCCTTTACGACAAAGAAAGATAGATTATCAGTTCACGAACTTGATGTTCCGGAAGGTCAGCCAGCCTGTGGGCTTGGTTCCCTGTCACATTCCTGGCTCGAGGCAGGGTCCCCGCACACGGTGGGCCTCCTGCGTGTGAATGAAGAAGGGAGAGAAGGACCAAGGAAGGCAGCGGGACCTTTCCACTGATTGTTAATAAATAAAGCAACTAAGTCAAATGTAGGAAAAGTCTCCAACAGTAAACGGCAAGTCATTCGGGGTGAATTGCCTAACCAGCGGAGAACAGGCAAATGGTAAAACACGCGGGATCTATGTTGAAAGAGAAGAAGGGGAAGACGTCAATAGAACATTCATGTCCCAGCAAGGACTGTCCAGGACATCTGCTTCCTCACCTCTGCCAGTGCTCCACGAAGAGTTCCCTCCATGTTACCCACCCATGGGCCCCAGCAGTGGGAGGCCAGGTGTGCCCAGCTTAAGGTGGCCACTCACATCCCCTATGGTCCTGATGACAATGCATTTTGAGACCTTCGCCCAGAAGTACTACTGCTCAGGGTTCCTGTCCTGGGTGTTCATCACTGAGCGAGCCTGTACCAACTTAGATTAAGTGTACGTTTTGCTCTCCAGAGTATTGTACCTGTCTACACCTGCCAGGGAAGCCTGAAGGTTCCTCTCTCCACTTATCCACCAACACTTAGCGTAAGAAGGCTTCCTAATTTGCCTAATAGACTTAAAGTGATATCTTATTCTCTTGCTTTGTATTTCTCCTGCTCCTAATGAGGGTCTCCTCCTAAACTTGAGTATGGGGTCACCTCGCCTGTAAATCGCCTGCTTATACCCTTCATCCTTTTTCCCATTAGAATTCCTTCTTTCTTTTATTGGTTTGTAGGTGTTTCTGGATATTCTCCATCGGTTTTAGCTATGGACATATCTTTCTGCAACCCAACGCCTTCTCTAAATCTGTCATCCCCTGACTTTGTTCATGGGGTCCTCACGGGCGACAACATCTTACCCGCTATTTTTGCTTGGGATATGAGCTTTCAGAAATTTGCTTACTAATCCTTTCCCATCTCTAGGGCCGAAGAGATCCTCCTACGTTGTATTCTATTGAATCTCTGGCTTTATCTTTCACTTTAGTTGAAGTCGAAAGAGGTAATGATGTATGTTTATGTTGCAAAATAAATAGGAGAGCGGACCCTGTGGAGAGCCAAGAATTCCCTTGCACTGGCCAGAAGACGGTCATCTGGAGCCTGCACCTCCGGGGACTGCACCGTGGGTACTTTCTGCATTCTCGTGGCTGAAGGCATCACAGAAGATGCTTCCCATGGAGCCACTCCATTCAGAATCCCCGGGAGGAACACCTTCCCCTTCGTCACCATGAGAAAGCCCTTGGGGAACCGGTGTATTGGACCATCTCGGTGCCAATAGGAGCAGGTATCATCAGAGGAGTGCCTGAAATCCATTCATGTTCTTTTCATTTTTTTAAATTTTTTTTCTTTAATGTTTATTTTTGACAGAGAGAGAGAGAAACAGAGTGTGAGTGGGGCAGGGGCAGAGAGAGAGGGAGACACAGAATCCGAAGCAGGGTCCAGGCTCTCAGCTAGCCACACAGAGCCCGACCCAGGGTTCGAACTCACGACCCGTGAGATCGTGACCTGAGCTGACATTAAGAGTCGGACACTCAACTGACTGAGCCGCCCAGGCATCCCCCGTTCATGTTCTACCATCTGCCAGGAGCTGTTGTAGGCACTTCACACAGTTGATCCCAGGATCCTGCCTGTTGTGTAAGTTCTCCCTAAAGCCTCAATGGAGACACCCCAGGAAGTGTTGAGACACGGCTGGTGAGAACTCATCGGGCTGGCTTCTGCTGTGGGACATGGAGTGACACACGACACCCCGCAGACAAATGTCCTCAGCCAACCTACTAGCATCCGCTTCAGAAAACACTCACAGCCTGTGTATCTTTTGAGGCCAGCCCTCTGCTGGAGAGTGATGGTGACAGTGTGACCTTTACACCCAAGTGGGGCAAATGGACAGCCATGGTGAGAAATTCTCCGTTAAAGTTGTAATCCAATGTGGGATCGAAAAGAAAAAAAAAAGTCAAATTCATAGAAACGGAGAGTAGAATGTTGTGGCCAGAAGTTGGGGATGAGGGAAGGGGGGAGGTCGACAGGAGGGTACAAACTTTCAGTTATAAGATAAATAAGGTCTGGGGGTGCCCCAGTGGCTCAGTCAGTTAGGATCCAACTTGGGCTCAGGTCGTGATCTTGCCGTTCATGAGTCCGAGCCCCGCATCGGACTCCGTGCTGACAGCTCGGAGCCTGGAGCCTGCTTCGGATTCTGTGTCTCCCTCTCTCTCTGCCCCTCCCCCAGTTGCACTCTGTCTCTGTCTCTCTCAAAAATAATGAACATTAAAAAAATTTTTAAAGGTACATAAGGTCTGAAGATCTAATGTATAACACAGTGGTTACAGCTGCTAACATTGTCTTGTGTGAGATTCGCTAAGAGAGTAGAAGCTAAGTTTCCTCACACACACAAAAAGGTAAATATGCGAGATGGTAATTAACTCAGTGGTGGGAATCTCTCACAGTGTGAACACATATCAGATCATCACGTTGCACACTTTAAATATATCTCATAATTTTATTTGTCGCTCTACCTCAAGAAAGCAGAAAAATAGATAAATTTGAAACCCAGGCGTTAAGTGGGGTTTTCCCCACTCCCTAGACCTAGATGAAGTGAGTGTGAGTCTCCCAGTTCCATGCGGGCTGCCATTTGCCATTGCCTGTGAGCCTCTGCCACTAATTCTAAGGGTCCCTGAGGCTACGTTCTCCATAGACGCAGGTGGTCTTCATGGGCCGTCTCTGTCCCTCATGGTGGTAGCCAGATGGAAGCACACCTCGCCTCACCCGTCTTACACAGAGACACGTGTATGTACAGGAGCACAGGTGCCTAGCTGGACACGTGCATGCATGTGAACACACGTGCACACGCGAAGAGCTTAGCACAGTGAACACTGCATACGCGGACACGAGCACGTACGAATATTTGTGCGTGAAAGTACGCACGCACGAACACATGTGAATGGGTATATGCACGTGGAGACACACGTGTGCATGAACAGGTGGGCACACGCTCTCACAAAACGTACTCACACAGAGCGTCTGTTAGGGTGGCTGGCATTGCTGAAGATTAGGGCCAGAGAAATATGGAAGAGGGGTTCACACTGAAGGCTTGAAAACAATCTCCAGTTGCCAATGAGGCTCTTAGGTCGAGAGTCCTCTCAGCTCCTGTCCCGCCCACCCCAACCCACCCGACACCATCGCTAACATTTCCTGACATCTCCCTACCCCTCCCTCTTTCTTCTTCTGCCCCTTCTTGTCTCTGACAAAGCAGTTCACCTTGTTGGGTCTCATGAGCCCCCATACTACACCCTTCTTGGGGGTCTTTTCCTACCCCACACCTTCAAGGAGTTTTCCGAGCATCACGATGATTTCCTCCTTGAGAAGAATTCTACTGCCAGTTGTTTACATAATTAATTTTTAAAATCTCTGTATAAAAAGAGGAATCTACAATTGCAAGAAATTCTTCTCCTGGGCTAGCCTTCCAGCCTTCAAGAGTAGACTATTGAACGAGGCTCTTTGTCACCTGCCATGGAAGGTTGGGTGCCACTGAGGTGTCTCACCGGGTCAGCATGCCGGGATTCCAGCGTTAGGCACGTTGTCTGCACTCTGCCCAAGAGATTTTAAAAGAACAATGCACTGAGGCATTCTCAAAGAACAGGAAGGCAATTCACACTTGTGGCTCCTAAACATTTTTAATCCCTTGGGACATTTTCCTACTGACCACCTTCTCCACACCTAGTTTAATTGCTCATGAAGTTCATCAGCCTGGAACAGCAGTTGGAAAAGCCCGTGGAGATGACATAGTACATTTGGAACCCTCAAAAGCAAATGGTTCAAGACATCTGCATCCATTGACGGGGCCTTTCAGGAAGGTGGATGAGGTAAGTGCTGAATGAAAGGTTCCATGACCAATGAGGAGGAGTAAATCAAGGGTACAGAGTCACTCTCCCCAGAAAGAAAAGGAATAAAGCTTATTTTTAATTTAAAGTAGGTTTATCGTAGGCCATCCAAACTTTTTGATGGATCAAATATCAGTATTATTTACTCCAAAATAATGGCTTAAAAGGGTACCATAAATTTTCCAACTTCACATTTTGTCCCCTTTGGATTCCAATCATGAAGGAAATTCTGGATTCTTTCCACACGTTCCTCCTCTGTAAGGTGATGATTAGGACACTAGAATATGGTACTGTGCTTGGACTCCTAGAAAGCCGTGATTCTACCATGTATACAAAATTTCAAGTTCAACAGAAACTCTAAATCCAAGGATTTGGTGGATGTTGAGTGACAGTTGTTTAGACATTTGCAGACGCAACTTTAAGACTTGTCATTTAAGATCAACTTTGGCAGAGACGTCTCCACACACCCCTCCCCCAATCCACACAGAAGTGGCAGCAACTAAATATTGGTGCATTGTGGGTGTCTCAACATTCGTGATGCCTCCGTATGCAACTTAGAATTAGTATTTGGTGTCTAGTGAGCATTTTTCCTTGGAGCAAAGATGCATTTCTCTTGATTGGGTCCAAGAGAAGGGGTTGGATTCTATTTGTAAGCTTTCAGTTCCTCAGAGCCTCGCTGGGGAGCTTAGACCAGTAACCACCTGCACACCTCCATTAATAGTGGTGTGAACTGGTTTCTTCCCAAGAGGATTCTGTGCCAATGCCTTACAATGAAAGGAATCGACCTAGAAATACAACTGAATTTGCAAAAGGGTCCCCTTTGCCCTGTCAATTCCAACGACACACATCCTCTGAGTGAGCAATTCATCTTGTGAAACAACTCATTGTTTCACAAAAACGCAAGGGCTGGACAAGGCTGGCTTTTAGGAAAGAAGTCCATTATAGGGCATCCTCTACAACTGCAGGAGACCCTGCTGAGTGCCCACTCAGTGCCAAATGTTGTCCTTAACCTGAAGGACAAAACTACCAGCATGGCGTATTAATCCTTTGTTACTTATCAAGCTCAGCAAGATTAAATAAGTTGTCTGAGTTATTCAGTCAACAAGTGGGAGACCCAGAATTTACCCTGATTTCATCGGATCCAAAACTATTAATCCGTATTAGTCTGCTCAGGCTGCTAAAACAAACTACCGCCAGGTGAGAGGTTTATACCACAGAAATTTATTTTCTCACCATTTTAGAGGCTGGGAAGAAGTCCATGATCAAGGTACCAACATGCATGGCCAGTGTCTGATGAGAGCTCCTGCCCTGGTTTGCAGGCACCCAGGCTCCCTGGTGGCTCTTCTGATAAGGACTCTAATCCTATCAGAGCAGGACCCTACCCTTCTGACCTTGTTTAGCCTTAGTTATTGCCTTAGAGACCCCGTTTCAGTCACACTGGGGTCAGGGCTTCAACAAAAAAATCTGGGGGGACACAAACACTCAGCCCATAACATGGTCTTTCTACTCTACCTTATCATGCTGCCTTTATGTATCAATATATCTCCTAGTGATAGATATCTACTTAAATATTTTCTACCATTAAAATTTTTTCTTCCTTATTTATACAGAACAGACACTACAAACAATCAAGAGGCAAGAACGCAAGTTAGCAAGATGGCCGATCTTTTTCCTGATGACCTCCAAGAATGTTTTCTCTTTCATTAAGCCTCCCCTTTAATTCTCTATCTGTGTGAGATATTACGAGTATCTTCTCCGGCATGACACCTGTATGTCTGCTTTATCTGAGGTCATTTTTATTGAGCAGCAAATCTTCATTTTAATGCGATCAATACAACAGCATCAGCGCACACACATTTGGAAGAACAGAGAACAACTTGGAATTTCGCTTTGCTGGGCTCAGAGGCATGTTTCCTTGGGTTCAGCAATCAACAGGGGCTCGCCTAACCCCTTCATGCCAGCCTTGCCAAATAAATCTGTTCCTCGCACAGAACGCTGTAGAATTAAGATACTCCCCTGGAGAATATTGAGCCACACATCAATGAATGACAGGCACCAGAGAAAAATCAGATTTGTTCCCAGCTGTGAAAGACATAATCCGCCTTTAATATTTTGATCCCTTAGCAGAACAGAAGTCATTTTTCTCAGAGCATCACACTCAGAGGGGTCCTCGCCGCGGGAGGGAGTTTGAAATACATGCGACATCGTGCTTTCATGTCTAAGGCTCCAGGGAGTCACGGAGAGGCGGGCCTGGTGGCTGTGGATGGGACGGAGGAGGCAGGAGGCAGGGGCTCAGGTCGTCATTTATGTTCCAGGTACTGATTTACATACAAAGATGTGCACGACACTGACTGCCTTTGACGGCCTCTTGGTCTCACGGGGGAGGCAGGTGGGCAGACGAGTACATGAAATACAACAGGCTTTGTCCTTCAGAAGCACCAGGTGTCATGAAGACACACAAAAGGAAGCAGCTCCCAGCTCAGAAAGTGCGAGAGGCTTTCGGCGAAAGGGGAATCTGAGCTGGGTTTTGAAAACCTGAATGGTCATAAAGAACAGTCAAGACCGTGGGCCTTAGAAGAGACGGACGAGGGTCCAGTTGCAGTTTCCAGCACTTTCTAGCTGTGTGACTTGGGAGTAATGGAGCTGACGCAGGACAGGCACAGGACTTGGAAGACGAGCAGGGACTGAACAGGCTTGCGTCAGTGCCTGCACCTGGCGAGGCCCCGAGCAACTGTCTGCAGCTGGGAGAGAAGATGAAGTGTCTTGACCTTGGGACAGAGGGCTTTGCTCCTGCTCCTGGGCTCAGCGGGGAGGGCAGAGCACCCAGGCTCAGAAGCCCGTGTCATGGTGCCCAGCCCTTTGGAAAGGTGATCTCGTGTCTCTCCCGATGGGGGCAGGGAGCTTGCTCCTCACAGTGGCTTTTCATTTTTTACCGTTTTTTTTTTTTTAATTGTGGAAAGATATTCATAACATATAATTGACCATATTAACCATTTTTAATTGTCTAGGTCAGTGTCACAAAGCACATTAACACTACTGTGCAACCATTCCCACCGTCTCCAGAAACTTTTCATCCTCCCAAATGGAAACTCTGTCCCCATGAAACACCCCCCAGATCCCCCCCCCCCCCCCCGCCCCCCCAAACCCCCCCCATCCCACCCTTCATCTCTATGAATTCGACTCCTCTAGGGACCTCACATAAGTGGAATCATGCAGAATCTGCCTTGTTGTGACTGGCTCACTTCCTTAGCACCGTGTCTTCAAGGTTCATCGCTGCATAGCAGGTCAGGATTTCCTTCCTTTTGAAGACTGAATAATATTCCATTGTATGGATTGACCACATTTTGCTTACCCCTTTATCCATCTATGGACACTTGGTTTGCTTACACCTCTTGATGACTGTGAATGATCACAGTGGTTGACAAGAACCTGTCCGCAAAGCTGCCTAGGACAATGGTGGACAGGAACCCGTCCACGAAACTGCCGAGGACAATGGTGGACAGGAACCTGTCCACATCCCTGCCACTCCTCAGCACCCTCCCCCACTGGTCCCGGCCCTGGAGACCTTCCTCATATTCACATGCATTTCTTTGATGTTGCTGATGCCTGGACATGTCACCCCCACGCCTCAGTAATAGCAATGCTGATGTCATGCCTTCTCTCCAGCCCTCTGTACTCATCTGATCATGTGACTATTCTAGGAAAAGTTCCAGAACAAACCTCTGGAGAATGTCATGGGACCCTGGCAGGGAAAGGAATCTAAGTCACCTCCTTCTGAGCAAGTGCAGATGACACAATATCCACCCACCACTTGAATGTTCCAGAGAAGCCACTGCTCGTCTTTTTTGTCAAACAACATTTGGGGGATCTGCCTTAGTCCCAAGTAGTGAGAATGACCTAGAATTTCCTGGATCCAAAATCAGACAACCTCCAAGCGGGGAGGCTCCATGCAAGCCTGGTTCACCAGAACACAAGGACAACCCTAGAGAGAATGTGGGTCTCAAGCTGGAACCTAGGACTCCTCTGACGGGGCAATTCACCCCCACCCCTGAGTGTGAGCAAGGATGGCTTATGTATGTGTTCCTGGAGCAGGGATTTCACCTGAAGATCTGAGGGCAGGGGTAGAAATGTGGAAGAGGGGACCAGAAAGTCAAGTGTTCAATTGGTGATTGATATATACATTTCAAAATCAAGCAGGCTGCCATATAATGAAGTAGAATCCAAAAATGTTCACAAACTTGTGCAGAACATGAGAAAGAGTCTGTGTAAACACCCTCCAAGGCCAGCTCCATGTTGGGACCACCGAGGTAGGTCTGTCCTGTCCCTTATTCCTTCCCCTGCCCTGGCCCTGGCCCTGGCCCCCCTGGAGAGGTGGGAGACACAGTGGGGGAGGGGCTTAAGGAAGGAGAAGTGGAGTAAAGACAGAAGGCAGCCCCCTCCCCCAGTCCTCCTGTCCCAAGTCTGGGGACTCTGAGCAAAGTGGGGGGCTGAGCACACAGGCTGGACGTGTCGTAGCTAAGCTGAGACTCTTGAGGGGGATAGGAGCCCAGAGAATGTCTAATGATGTGAAAAAGCAGCCAGGACAGCCATGGGGCCTGCCCTGACTTCAAACAAGGTGGTGGGAAAGACGGGCTGGCACCTGAGGGCAGTATGCCGAGAGGAATCAGGTTGTTTCCCACATAACCTGTGTGTCCTGCTCTCACATTAGCAGCTCCAACAGCTGCCAGGATTACCCTCCCTGGCTGGCGGGACAGATGACAGATCGTTTGGCCGAGGGATCAGGAGCCTCCGGGCTGATTGGTGTCTGATTCTAGGTAGCCGAGGGGGCTAAAAATCAGCCAACGCCAGCTTCAGTGACTGTCAGTTATCCTCACGTGATCGAAGTGCCCTGACAGACGGGGTCTGGGGCACCCAGTTAAATCCCAATTTCAGATAAACAGTAATTGATTTTTTTAGTACGTCCTAAATATTGTAAAAGACATACTTATCCGAAAAACTTGGCCGTTATTTATCTGAAATTCAAACGTAACTTGGCATGATGTATTTTTTAACAGCAATACATTTATTGAGATATAATGTGTATGCCATACAATTCACCCACTTAATGTGTATGATTCAATGGCTTTTAGTATGTTCACAGAGTTGTGCAACGGGCACCATTGTCAATTTCAGAATGTTTCCATCAGCCCGGAAAGGAACCCCGGTCGGAAGTTTAGCAACAGGAACAAAGTGTGGGTTCCTTTAATCCTTGGTGGCTCACGGATGATCTTTTCTAGGAAGGTGCTCATTCTCTTCTTTGTCCTCAGGTGGATTCACATCCCTTGACCTGAAGCACTCGGTGGGGGCTGCAGAGGTGAGGCCACCGAGCCCAGCCTCTGGTAGCACGTCCTGACTTCCTAAAGTTGGCACGGCCCAGGCCGGATCCAGCTTCCTGGCGAGGGTTCGATGAGTTGACCTACCTTCCTGTTCTGCTGCACATTCACAGCTCTAAATCCTGAAACAGCCCCTGAAACTCGCAAATGTCCCTTCCTCCCAGGAGCAAGCCCCCAACCCCGCATCTCTGATAGTTCCTCCATTTTAACACAGGCGCTTTTCCAAGCGGGTGGACACCAGAAGGCCCCCCTGTCTGCCCTTTGCTCTCTCTGACCTCTGAAGTTAGTCATTCCCCCTGTCCAGTACTAGCCGGTTCCCAGAAATCCCCTTCTGGCGTGCAGGCCATTGGCCAAACCACACGAGAATTTCGTGAGCACTGAGAGATGCTGGTCGGACTGTCTCTGTGAGGGGGACAGAGGCTGCTCAGCCCGGCCGCTGTCTGTGAGAAGGCCCCTGCCCAGGAGCCCGTGCCCTCTCCCTGCCTGGCACTTTGCCTGAAACTCAACCTGCTAACTTACTTTAAGGGTCAGGCTCAACATGGCTCCTAACTTTCTCCTGAGCCCCTGAAGTCACTTCCCCAGGCTGGCTATGCCGTCTCCCCACATGACTTACTCATTAGCGAGGGTGAATAATGCCTAAATGCAGTTCTGGACTTCCCCACAAAGCCATGCTAGGGGACACATGACCGGAGTAATCTCACCTGTGGAGCTGAAATTAGGCAAGTGCCCACAATGCCTTCAAGTGTCGTGATTCATACCTGGGAGTCATGACTGAACATCTCCGCCAAGGCCTGGCTAGACAACCTGGGCGGGGGGGGGAGCCATCCACACACTTTCAAAGGGTTTGGGTTAACAGAAGCCTCAGTGTCTCTTAAATACCCCAAGGAGGAAGGCAGAAGAAGCAAAAATGTCTCCACCTTCTCCATTCAAGACAGATTTTTTTTCTACCTTCACCATGGAAAACGTACCATTAAACTCATTTTATTAACAATATTGATTATCCCAGTTAGACCTCAGCTTTGCCCTTACCAAATGCGTCAGGGTCCTTGCAGAAAACAGAACCAGTGTGTGTGTGTGTGTGTGTGTGTGTGTGTGTGTGTGTGTGTATGTAGACAGAGATTGGTTGATGTCCAGGTTGGTTGTATGATTGTGGGTTCTGGCTGGACAACTCTGAAGTCTGCAGGGCAGGCTGGAGACGCTCGGGCAGAGTTCGCACCTCAGTCCACAGGTGAAATTTCTTCTTACTCGGGAAAGGCTCAGGTATGCTCTATGGCCATTTCACTGACTGGTGAGGCCCAAGCAGATTATGGAGGATAATCTCCTTTACTGGAAGTCAGCTGGTTGTGGATGTTTAATCAACATCACATCTCCAAAATACCTCCACAGCCACACCTAGATTAGTGTTTAATTAAATAACCGTGTGCCAGAACCAGACTAGGCTGACACGTAAAAATCACCACTGAACCATAAAATGCCTTTCCGTCTTTGGGTGAGGTAACTGGTGAATAATCTGAGACACACACACACACACACACGCACAGGGTAAGGAATCTGCTAGCTGACCCAAGGTCACATAGACACAAGTGGCTGAACTTGGGGGGCTCTCAGGAATTACAAGCCCAGGCTTTGGACTGAACTTACAGAGGACTCAGAACACATCCAAGGGTCCTCAGGCCAAGGCCAAGCCTCAGCATCCGTATGGCAAGGGTTCGACGGACCAGGGATCCAACCCACTTCTGATGCCCCTTCTCACCATCTTGCAAATTCTGATTATGTCTGCTACCTGCTTAAACATCCTCAGTGCTCTGCAGGACCCAGATTCCTTTGCATGAGGCAGGACACCATGAATGGCTTGGTCCTGGCCTGCCTTGCCAGCCTTTACTGCCACTGAAGTTGGCCCCCTAGATTTAGGTGGTGATATGCCAGAGCGCGTGCAGGACCCTCACGTTTCAGCTCTGCCAAGTCTCAGTGCCTTTGCACGTGCCATTGGTTTTCCCTGAATCCCCTTCTGGCTTGACGTCCTGAAGCTCCTACTTTCTCCTCAAAACCCATCTCATGTACCACTACACCTGAGAGGCTCCGAGACCCTCTCCTCCCTCCAAGCCTTTTCACCCAACGGGAGTCCCAAATGTAGATTAGGTGCCCCTCCTCCATGGCCTACCAGCACGTTCTGTATTCCTCCATCCGTGCTGTTCTTCTCAGAGTGATGTAACTATGCTGGTGGAGTCAACAAGCTGAGGTACTGAGAAATAAACTAGTGCCCTGCCTTCCAGTTTTTGAGGGCAGAAGCGGGCAAACCAGCCAACTGGGCAAATCTGGCTGGCTACCTGTCTGTGCAAATAAAGGTTTATTGGAACACAGCTGTGTTCATTCATCTAAGTATTGTCCATGACGGCTTTCGTGCTATAATGGCAGAGTTGAGTAATTGTCCAGATAACCCACAAATCTTAAAATACCTGCTATTTGGCCCTTACAGGAGAAGTGTGCTGATCGCTGCTATAGACTCACCAGCAAGAAGGCACTTTTCCTCCCGCCCTCCTCCACCTCCAGGAAGGCAGACATGCTCTGCAGCTCCAGAACTCCTTGAACCTAGGGGGTTAGCAATAGCTGTAGGGTTTTCAAGACTGCCAGAGAAGATGTCCCCCAACCCTGGCCTCTGTTAGGAGGAGGGTGCCGGAGAAGAAGAAATGCCACAGGAAGAGTGTCAGATTGGGGAGCAAGCCCAAAGGCTCTCGATGTCTCTGTAAACAGGGCTTAAGTGCTTGCTCAGTCCTCATCGACTTGTTGCCCACAATAAAATTCCAAGAGAAAGACTCCACAGAATTAGAGGATCTCTCTGAAGGACTTTGAGATTCTCAGAAATCTGATGCATGAACCGGAACATGTGACTATTTTGTGAAGCTTGAGGCTCTGGAAACGACATCAGGGACCCACTCTTCAAGGAAGACATCGGTCCATGGAAGGTCGGGGGAGAAAGGGACAAATTCCTTCTTCCCCTCCCATCTTCAGACACCCACATCTGTGGAGTGGGGGCCCCAGGCCCTGAAATTGACTGTATCTTTCTAGCCAGAGCCTTCACGAGCAGGTTGGTCACAAATCCAGCAACAGTAGCCAGGATCCGAAGAGCCATTCAGATGCCATTTCCCCCACTGGCAGGTGCTCTAAAGAACTTTAGATTCCTAAAGAACTTTAGTGATTTCAAGTCAGAGCAAGCACCTTAGGGGAAACTTTCATTTGGATGCTCCCTTGATATAATGTCAGCTGTTTGCCAATTTTCTGAGGTCCTAGTTGTGGGGCGGAGCCACGATCATGGTGGGCAGGTCTTAGAAAGAGAGGTCAGCCACCCCACGGGCTTGGAGATTCGTCAACCAATATTGCCGCTAAGAGATGGTCAGTGTCCATTTTGGTCTGGCCTTTTGGAGACTGGCAAGAAATATTTGTGTGCTTTGGTAGGGATCTTACTCATCTCCAATATCCACTTCCCTGGGAGGGGGCACAGCCCCTGTCTTCCAGCCAACCCAGGAGAATTTCCCCAGGATTTCAAATTCTTTGCAGAGCCGTGTGGCCATTTATCACGTTGCCACCAACGACTCTGAAGTTCCACACCAGGGAACCCGGCAGAATCACACGCTGCTCAGGAAAAGGAAAAAATATTCCACCTTCCCCCTCCCCGAAGGAAACCAGAAACTTCACTTGTTTTCCCAAGACACTCCTACCGGTGGTTTACAAGGGACCCGGAGAGATTTCTCATCAAAGGATTTGGGCGATGACAATTTCCAACATGATTGGAATTGTGACTGCAGAAATGACTGCTCGGCGGTTCAGAAGCGTTTTAATTGCCTTGGCTGATCTCTGCCCGTGCTTCCAGTAATATTAGTATTATTATTGGGGATTTTTCTCTTTTCTTTTTTTTTTTTAGAAAATATCTTAGTGTGTTTTCAACGTTGTCATGGAGAGTTGGCACCACGGAGGCTCATGTCCTCAAGACAAACACACCAAAAAAAAAAAAAAAAAAAAAAACTTTGCAGGAGAAAAATAAAGGAAGACAAAAATATTATGATACGATCCATAAATCCATTTTTCTCTCTGGCACCGATTTGTATCCTCACCATCTGCCATCACCTACAAATTATTGGCTTTTATTACAATGTTATGATTATATATGAGAGCAAATACGAAACTTTAACAAATTAACAACGCATAATTACCACAACTGATACGTGATTGAAAACCAGCTGCAAATAAAGCTCTAGTGAGAAGCAAAAGGCATGGGAGAGCAGGTCCACACACAAGAGTTTGGAAACATCTCCACATTGAGACCCTTCCTCAGCTCAAAGGCACCAGTGATTCCCAATATCAAGAGACATTCCAAAATTTCCAAGCAGTTCTACAGCAAGTGGGTACTGAGTAACCCACAGATTCACCGGGCAAGTACGTCGAGGTTCAGTAAGTGTTGGGTGCGAGGACAGAGCCTCTGCCTGTTCCACAAACGTATATACACACAAGACCCTTGACACTGTGTCTTTCAGCCATAAGGAATGTCTTTGGAGTCGGGTGAAAATCAGTGCACGATACAAAGGCACCGTGAGCCAAACTGTGCCACAAGGCCGTGCCACTGGAAGAAAATGTGATCTGTGTGTTGAGACTCAGCCATGGAAATCACTGGAATTACCATTGAGGAGGCATGAGAGAGCAAGGGCATCATTCCACAAACTATCTGTTCTTTCTAATGCAATGAAGCTTCAAGAGAAGACATCTAACAGAAGACAAAAGATCAGAATAGAAAAATCAAGAGATTGGTTTTACTGAGCCCAGTGCACCTGAGCACTAATTTTGGGCTCTCCCTTCCCTACCTTTCCCCACACGCTTCAGTACATATTCAAGGCTCTCAATAACATGGATGGGAGGCCAGCATGCTCCTTCTGGCTCCTTCCCGCCTAGTCTGGAAACTCTTTTGAGATTCTCTAATCTCTTCCCGTGATCGCCCACTAGATACTCCCTGCTCCTCTGTGCTCATGCTACAAAGCATACTTCAGGAATGCAGCCTACCTCAGGGCCTTGGCCGTCCCCACCAGGAGGGGATGCGCTCCTATCTCTTTGCCAAGTGTATCAGTTGCCCACTGCTGCTGTAACAAATAACCACACACATAGTGGCTTAAGACAACAAAAACGTATTAGCTTGTATTTCTGAAGTTCAGAAATCTAAAATCTAAATGGGGCCCAAATCAGTTGTCAGCAGGGCTGAATCTTTCTGGAAGCTGGAGAGCACAACTTTTTTCCTTGCCTTCCCCAGTTTCTAGAGGTGGCCTGCATCCCATGGCTCCCTCCTTCATCTCAAAGCCAGAAACAGAAGAATCAGGTCAACATTGCACGCATAAGAACCATTTCTGGGTGGTCGGTGTTTTCATACGTGTGATGGTTTCCATTACAGTAGGGAGGGTTGAGAGTGGCTCTTGGTTTCTCGTTTGGGCAACTGAGAGGTATCTTTCCCTGAGACAGGGGGCAAAGCAGGAGAGGGGGGCTTCATGAGAGTAGGTCAAAGTAGGTACTTATTCATTTGTTGGGCAAGTATTCATTTACATAAGTAAATATTCATATGTTGGGAATCATAATGGATTGATAATAAATGTATATTCACTTATTCATTCCTTCCTTCCTACATATTACTTGAGGCTCCTCTGTGCCACGCAGTGTGCTCTAGGCACTGGGTCAACAGCAGTGAACAAGATCAGTAACATCTCTGCCCCGGGGCATCTCGGGTCTCCTGCCAGCACCCATGAAACCGGCAGCCTCAACTGTTACCTTGCACAGAGGGTAAAACCTAGGCCCCTTCACAGTTCTTGACAGTGTTTTTTAACCGTGTTATTTAAGGGGTGCCTGGGTGGCTCAGTCAGTTGAGTGTCCATCTTCAGCTCAGGTCATGATCTCACTGTTCCCGAGTTCAAGCCCCACGTCAGGCTCCGTGCTGACAGCTCAGAGCCTGGAGCCTGCTTCTGATTCTGTGTCTCCTTCTCTCTCTGTCCCTCCCTCTTGCACTCTGTGTCTGTCTCTCAAAAATAAAATAAACACATTAAAACATTTTTCAACTTTTTAAAAACAGTGTTATTTAAGACTTTTGTATAGAAAATTTTAATTTGGCCTATGGAACCTGACCAAACACTGAAGGAAACTTCATTAACAAGATACTAATTTTTCAAAAAACTCCTCACTGAGTCAGAAAGGAACCGAATCCCCAAGAAATATGGTAGATACTAATTTACTGACCTCTGATTCATAAAAATACTATTTTCCCATTCCTGGGATGGTTCGATTTACCAATTTACAGGTTGGCCAAGGGGACAGAGACCGCCTTGGGTCCACAAGGGGTTCTCTGCCTCCTCAGCACGTAGCTGCACCACCTCTCCAGCCTCCCTTGCAGACAGGTGGACGTGTGATAGTTCTGGCCCATCGGACGTGGGCAGATCCTCACACGCCACTTTCCTGGCTGGGCCCATAAGACTTCTGTGCGATGCTACACGCCCTCTCTTCCCACGTCTGCTGGCTGAACGGAAAGGATGTGAAGGCCCTCGAGAGTGGTGCAGCCAGAGGACAGAAAAGGTCTGGTTCCTGGAACAATGCTGTGGAGCAAACTTCCTCCCCCCGCCCCCCACCGCTGCCCCCAGATTTCCAGCACCAATTATACTTACACGAGTAAGAAATAAATTCTATTGTATTAAGCCGCTAAAACATTGAGGTTATCTTTTACAGAGGTTGGCCTATGGTGACTGATTCAGACAGCTTCTGTATACGGATCTCAGGATTATTGCATGCGCGTGCACACACACACACACACACACACACACATAAATAAGTGACACACAGCTGTGCAGAGAGAAATGCCAGGATGCAGCGACCCCCTGCCGTCTCACTAAATCTTCTCCCCGCCAATCTTGCAGGCTCCTCGAACTCAGAGAAATGTCCTAGATTCGTGTATTATATTTGCAACTGTTTTCAGCAAATGATGGAAGTTATAAAGTTATATAAATTACATGTGACCCCTTTTGCTTGTGGAAAAACACACAGAACGCTGCTTGGTTCAGAAGGAGACTCAGATTACCAACAGAGAAGACACCGGTTGTCCAGCCCTCCTGGTGACACTGAGAATTCAGGGTCCACAAGCTTTGCCTGGGGGGTTTATGCAACGGAGCCCCTGGCACTTTCTTTTTTTTTTAAATTTTTTTTTTTTAACGTTTATTTATTTTTGAGACAGAGAGAGACAGAGCATGAACGGGGGAGGGTCAGAGAGAGGGAGACACAGAATCTGAAACAGGCTCCAGGCTCTGAGCTGTCAGCACAGAGCCCGACGCGGGGCTTGAACTCACGGACCGTGAGATCATGACCAGAGACGAAGTCAGCCGCTTAACCGACTGAGCCACCCAGGCGCCCCCCTGGCACTTTCTTTACTGATCAGATGGTCACCCTGTCAGAAGCTGCTCTGAGAAACAGTCAGGGAGGGAGTGCAGCGGGCCCCCAGCTCCAAAGGAGAACGCTGAGCTGCTTTGGTGTTTGTTCAACTCACGCCCTCCAGTCAAAACTGTCTGAACCTGATACTCCTTCATGGGGGCATAGAGGTTGACCAAACGCCTGGTCTTTACCAGACTCCCCTTTCTCCATTTCTGACCTGTAGCTATTCGGGGAACAGTTCTAAATGGGGACAGAGAAAGAGGTGATGTGGCAAATGTTCGTTGCACACACTCTACGTGGGGAGCCCACACTCAGCACTTAGCAGGGCACCAAACCACAGCCCCTGCCCATGTGTCTGGTGCAGGGACTGTGCTTTGCGCCTCTTAGACTCAGAAGCGTCTCTCGCAGGCCCTCTCCTCGTCCACACCCCACAGTGCTGTGGGGCAGGAAGGCTTGCTGCCCACTGGTACAGATGAAGCGAGTGAGGTTCGGAAAAGCCCAAGGTTGCTGCTGAGGTCAGCTCCTCGTGGGTGGCAGAGCCGAGGCCTAAATGCATTTCCGCCCTCTGCCCGCATCACTACACAAATACAGAAACCTGCTTACGATCCATCCGGTTAAGCTCGGGCAATAACAGAAAATACCTGGACTTTGAGAACCACGTTCATTGTATCTCAACCATCCAGCAAAACCCAACCTAGAGGCAAGGCAGTTATCTCACACACACACACACACACACACACACACACACACACACACACACCCCTCATCCCCACCCTGTGAGCTTTCTGGAAACTTGCCCCCACAGGGTTAAGTCACTGGGTGACCGTTTTCTCCCAGAGGAGATGACCCGCAGGATGACCCAGAGCTGCAATTACTTGTCGACATGTAATTGACATTGTAATTGACGTTGTAATTGACAAGCACTCGTGGGCAGGCAGACTTGCTGAAAGCCCTTGACAACGACCATGAGGGGGCATTTGCAGAGCCTGGCACCTTTCCCGCACTGGGAGCCCAGCCTCTGCTCATTCACCCCAGTGCAGAGCAGACTGTTGCATCTGTCTCCACCAGGGGTGCGGGGCGGGGGGTGCTGGGGTCCAAGCCCAGAACCTTCCACCACGCCACCTGCCCCTCCAGGAAGCTCTCAAGGGACAGCCCATGGAGCCCGTCCAGGGATGGAGCCACTGCACATCGCCTGGGCCCCGGGGGCCAACCCTTCCTCTATAGCCTCATCCAACTCTCTGCGTGGCCACCTGCCACCTGCCACCCACCCCAATCTGCAGCCCTGATCCCACATCCCACCAGGAAGGTTGAAGAACCTTTGATATTTTCGCACCAACAGCTGGCTTTTCCACACTGCAAAGCTCGTGGTCACTGTGCCCCCGTTGGAAACCCCACTTACAGGCTGAATTGAAATGCATCTCTCCAGGAAGTGGGGACGGTCACCAGCTTGCAGAGTGCCAGAACCAGGCGGGGACATCCTTGAGTAGAAGATGCATCTTCCGACCCGTCTGGGGACTGCCACAGGTTCAGGCAGCAGGGGCCAAGGTACCATGTGACAGAGTGAGTCACCGAGGCAGTTCAGCCGGTGCATGAGAGCAGGCAGGTGACGGAGGTCCTGGACAAGAGAAGGTGCTGCTGGTGTGAGTGCTGCTCAGACTCCCCAGACCAGGCATCCTGTCTGACCTGGTGGACTTTCTTCTTCTTAATCCTGAGCTGACCTGAGCGAACGGCCTGACCCACAGAATGTGGTGAAAGTGACATCCTGGGACTTCTTGGGCTGGGTCCTAAGAGACTTCTGTGAGCATGCTATCTCGGGAGGCCTAGGCCACCATATAGGAAGTCCAGCCAGCCTGAGCCCATGCTTCTGGCATCCACTGGAAGTCACCAGATGTGGGAATGAAGCCCCCTTGAGTCCTCCAGATGGGCACACCCACCAGCAGAATACCACAGAGGCACCTCGGCCCATGCCTCCTGAAACAGAGGAGTTACCCAGACAAGCCCTGCCCAACCACAGGACATAAAATCATGTATGAGTATGAGTTTATGACGGGTTTTACCTTTAAGAAATTGCACACTGCCCACTGAGAAGACCTAGAAATAATAATCAATCCAGTAGCACTGAGCATCCACAGTACCGTATTATGGTCTCTAAATACCATTTCCCAGTTAAAAAGTCCCAGGGTGCCTGGGTGGCTCAGTTGGTTGAGTGACCAACTCTTGATTTCAGCTCAGGTCATGATCTCATGGTTCGTGGGATCAAGCCCCATGTCAGGCTCTGAGCTTACAGCACAGAGCCTGCTTAGGCTTCTCTCTCTCTTCCCTTCCCCTACTCGCACTCACTCACTCTCCCTAAAATAAGTAAATAAACTTAAAAAATAATAGAAGTCCCAGGGCTGCTCGGATGGATGGCTGATCCCAGGCCTGACCAGGAAATACACAAGATAAATCTAAAGTTCATCATCCAGAAAATAAGAAAGCTACCAAAAATTTCTAGGGATATAACAAAAGAAATCAGGAGTCAATCTAAATGGTATAGTTTGAGCAAAAATAAAATAATAAATGCAATAGATTAAATCCCCGATATTATTTCATAATCATACTGAAAAGCTCATTGGTCACACTGGAAGATGGTATTGAACAGATCACTACTTTGAAAACTGATAAAGAAAAAGGATCTGGCATCGATTGTGCTTTGCCTCCACAAGACAAACTGCAGAGTGACAAAAGAATTGAGAAAAAGGATTCCAAGTAATAAACAGAGAAAAAAAACTGATCTCATGACACCATCTTGAAACTCCCAGTGAAATAATGGATCTAGGCAACAATCACAAGAGAAGAGAAAAGCTGGCATTAAGTACATCCCAATGGAAGGACCAACAACATCTATGAAGTCGTCGTGACCCCTCCCCATAAACGAACTTGACTCTGACCAAACCTCTGCATCTAACCACTAATGGACAGGAAAAACAAGGGATGGAGAAACATTTGAGACAAAATCTTGGGGGTCCAAACAGCGCTATCAGACTCTAGGAAAATACAGGGCAAATGTGTTGGTTTCTTCAATAAATAAATTACAAAAAATAAAATGAAATAAGGGACACATGACCAATCTCAATGAATTGACTTTGTTTGGTTCCCAGTTTGAATAAGTTGTCAAAAATAAAACAAAACTCACAAGACAATTGGGGAAGTGTAAACATTGGATCTTTAGTGATATTAAAAAATTATTGTTTTTAGGGGCACCTGGATGGCTCAGTCAATTAAGTGTCAGACATGTGATTTCAGCTCTGGTCATGATCTCATGGTTCATGAGTTCGAGCCCTGCCATCAGGCCCTACACTAACAGTGCAGGGCCTGCTTGGGATTCTCTTTCCCCCTATCGGTTCCTATCAGTCCTATCGGTTCCTCCCCTGCTTGTGCTCTCTCCCTTTCAACAATAAATAAATAAACTTTTAAAAATTATTGGTTTTAGATGAGTATATTGTGGTTTTATTAGAATTATTTATTTCTAAGCTCTTTGTCCTGTCCTTATCTTTCAGATACATACTGAAATATTTAGAGATAAAATTATATGATTCCCAGAAAATGAATAATTCAAAATAATTTTGGATGGGGGAGGGGGTTAGAGGCTTTGGAACAAACAAGAACGGCCATATACTGAGAGTTGTCCATGCTTCAGGCTTATGATAAGCCACTCTCTAACTTGGCATATGTTTTTACATTTCCATAATAAAAGTTTTTAAATCATGCTTACAAATAATTTTCAGTGACATGGCAAAATGCTAATGACACAACATGAAATAGAAAAAAGGTCAGGAAAAAATTAATACGGTAAGATCCAAGCTATACAAATCAATATGCTCTCTACCAAAACGTTTACAGTGGCTGTGTTGGCTGGCGGGCTTGTCATTGTAAATTTCATTCCTTACTCTACACTCTAATTTTTCAGCTTCTCCCGGGAGCGTGGATAACTTAGATAATGAGGGAAAATGGGTTTTTAATTTTTTTTTTAATTTTTTAAAAATGTTTTTATTTATTTTTGACAGAGAGAAAAAGACAGAGCATGAGTAGGGGAGGGGCAGAGAGAGAGGGAGACACAGAATCAGAAGCAGGCTCCAGACTCTGAGCTGTCAGCACAGAGCCCGACGCAGGGCTCGAACTCACAAACTGTGAGATCATGACCTGAGCCAAAGTCAGACGCTTAACCGACTGAGCCATCCAGGTGCTCAGGGTTTTTAATTTTTAAGGGTGGACGAAATAAGAGCCGTTTGAAGTAATGCTCTTGAGTCTTCAGCCACGTGTGTGGGCGCCATCCCCTCAGAAGGGCTAGTGCATCCCATGGTGCATGTTAGCACTAAATATCCATGTCTGGTGGGCGATGGTGAGTGTGTTGGCATTTAACGTGAGGCGCCATGTTGCAGAACGCAGGATCTACTTATGACTCCAGAATTCCACCACATATTACCAAAGGAATAAGAGAAGCCAATGATTTCACTCTCTGGCTACCTGGATGTCCCCCAAAGAACAGAGTCTAGTAAATAATTAGTATTAGGTAATCATTGATCTAGAAACTTCTGTCCCAGAGATGGCTTGGATATTTATACTCTTCTACCACTTTCTCCACAGAAAATCAGACCTCCAGCCCTGGCAGCATGGCTGGCCATGCCTGTCGTCTTGCCCCCTGCAGCTATTTCTTCAGAGATCCTGAGTTGTTCTGCCTCCTACAAGCAGGGAATTTGTTTCCCAGTAGAGTTTTTGTGCCAGTGCCTTCTTAGGAGACTTCTTTAAAGAAACGTATAAAAGGAACACTGATTAGAGATCAGAGCAAGGTGTATGTCACCCTCCAGCCTTGAAAGTTCCAGAAGGACTCAAAATGTTAATACAGCTACCAGCAGGCCCTCTCCACTCCCATGGAGTCATTTGTGCCCTGGGAGGATCGGGCTAAAAATTTTCCCCCATAATCTCTTAGATTGCTTTATGGTTTTGTTTCCTTTTATTTTTTCCTCTTTTTTTCTCTACACTGCCTATGGATGATTTGACCTTTCTGGCTAAATGTTAACTTGGGAATCTCTTGGATTTCTTGCTTGGAGATCATCACCCCAACATCTCCATATCACATCTGCACACGTGCGGTGTTCCCAGAGGCTGAACTTCATTCCTTCTCTCCCAGGTGCCTCTTACACATCTTCTCCAATCTCAACAAACCACCCTCTAGGGTTGTAAACTCCATTTCATCAGTGGGAAAATAGAGACGCCAGGAGACTGAGTGACTTGTCACTGAGGAATTTGGCTCCAAATTCGCTTGCCTTTGTCTCTAGAGCCGCAGCTGGCTCCCTTTCAAGAGAAGCACAGGGATAAAAGGAGTGGCCACACTCAACACACAGGCCTGCGTGGTCCACTCTGACATCCAAAGAGGCCTCCTTTTTTTTGTTGATGTTTATTTATTTATTTTGAGAGAGAGAGAGAGAGTGAGGGAGGGGCAGAGAAAGGGAGAGAGAATCCCAAGGCTCCATGCTGTCAGTGCAGAGTCTGACACGGGGCTCCATCCCAAGAACCATGAGATCATGACCTGAGCTGAAACCAAGAGTCAGAGTCTTAACCAACTGAGCCCCCCAGGCACTTCAAGGAGGCCTCCTCTTTACACGTTCAATCCCCCCAAACAGGAGACCGTGGTACCTCCCCTCCAGGCTTCCTGTCCCAACCACAGGCACATCTGCTGTGACTACATCTACCCCAGGATCCATAGGGGAATGAGTCAAAGTCACAGCAATCAATCAGAATTTCCAATCAATTTCACAGGATGGAGTTGCAATTTATAGGAATCCCGCGTATGGGAATCTAACTGCAGATAGAAAGGAACTGCAGAGGAGAAAGGAAGACCATCTCTTTCCAGAAAGTAGGAGAAAAGCTTAGACGACCCCCCTGCCTCCCTGACTTCACCCAGATGGACGAAAGAGTCAGTTCCCGTGACCTAGGACATAAACATGCTTTTTTACACTGTCCCTCCTGCTTCAGGGCTAACGGTGCTCAGCGACAGTCAATTCGCTGTTTGCAGTGTGCAAACCAGCTTTCCTCACCAGCCACCAGACGCGAGCGGGCGACAATTCAGGGCACCTCCCCCAGAGAGCTTGGGGAGGTGAGCCCTCCACGTGCAGGGCAGCAGGATCAGCGGGGACCCCGAGCCCAGGGCCACGAGAAGCTGGGACGGCAGAGCAGCAGCACAGACAAAGAGACACCTTCTCAACAATCCTTTGCACAGAAGCATCCTGCCGGCAGGGACTGAAGATGTGAAGTCTACAACGAGGTTCCCAAACTGCAGGGTGCCGATGCGCATAGGAGACGCCTGGTCAAAATGCAGCCGCTGATTCCTCAGGCCTGGTTGGGGGGGGGGGGGGGGGGGGGGGGTGAAATTCTGTATGTTAACAATTCCCAGCTGAGGGCCTATGCGTGGCTCAGTTGCTTGAGCTTCTGACTCTTGATGTTGGCTCAGGTCATGCTCTCAGGGTTCATGGGTTCAAGCCCCACATCAGGCTCTGTGCTGACATTTCAGAGCCTGCTTGGGATTCTCTCTCTCTCCTTCTCTGCCCCTTCCCTACTCTCTCTTTCTCTCTCTTAAAAATAAACAAATAAACTTAAAAAATAAAAAAAAACAATTCCCAGTTGATGCAGATACCCCTGGTCCCCAAGGACCACACTTTTGAGTAACGAAGGTCCCAAGCTGAGCTGTCCCCTTTTCCTCTGTGGCAGACGGCAGTAGCTACTGGGGCTTGGAATCAGCTTGTCCAAACTGAGAACGGAAATGTGCCATAGGCATAAACGACACACTGGATTTTGATTTAGATGCAAACAAAGAATGTGGACATCTCGATAATTTTTATATTGACTGCATAGTGACTACAGATAGTCATATGGAAATATTTGGGATATATTGGGCTAAACAAGCTATATTATTCAAATTAACTTCATTATTTTACATTTACATACTACCCCTACAGCACAGAGGGCTCACACTGTATTTCTCTTGGGCAGCACTGGTCTACAGGATTTCCCCCAAGCTTCAAAGCCATAAGTTTTGTAGGGATTCTTAAAGGCCATTTTATATCTGTTAGTCTCTTTGAAAATTCACACAATTTATCAGCCTGCCAAACAGTCTTGGCATCCCACCTCTTCTCACTGGGAGGCAGAAGAAAAAACACTAATGGAAACCAGATATTTATTTATCTATAAATTGTCCCCCACCCTCGCTGGGGCTTCCTTTGACTATTATCATGTTGGCCTTTGATTTAACACATCCAATCCAGATATCAGAGGCCTATTCTCGTTAAAATGATCATTAAGCCTATTTGTCAAAATATTATCTGAAGACCTGCTGTCATCGTCATATCTTTTTTTCTTATGTTTATTTATTTATTTTTGAGAGAGAGCGACAGAGCATAAGCGGGGTTGGGGCAGAGAGAAAGGAAGACACAGAATCCGAAACAGGCTCCAGGCTCTGAGCTGTCAGCACAGAGCCCGACGTGGGGCTCAAATTCACAAACAAGGAGATCATGACCTGAGCCGAAGTCGGACGCTCAACCAACTGAGCTACCCAGGCGCCCCTATCACCCTCACTTCTGATAAAAGCAACAAATGTGGCTAGACTCCCAGGCTGATACTTTACCACCACGATCTGGCCAATGACTTCTTTTGTAATGATGACACTGTCTTCCGTCCCTTTAAGCTAAAAATGTCTTTCTCATTAGCCAACGTTTTTGCAATAGGAAGGTTGTTTGTTTTAGGCTTCAAGACCCAGGCAAACATTTGTTATAAGGCTCCAAAGGATTTTGCAAACAATTTCCACCCATGATTTCCAAAGCTTGTGTAACATTCTGTGCAAAATACGTGGGCTGCTTCCATGAAGCAAGCATTTCCAGAAATGTTTACTTTGCAGAAGTAAGCGTACATGTTCGCCGTCCAGTTTGAAAACTTCCGCATGTCCACACAACCACTAGAGTGTTGAACAGACGCGCACCTGCCCCTCCAGAGACGGCCTTGGCCTTCTCTGCGCCTGCCCTCCCGATGAACTGCATTTCTATGACTCAACACCTCTGGATTTACCATGGCTCATTATTCACAGGTCAGGTATAGACAGGTTCTCCAGCCCTCTGAATGGAAGCCATCCAGCCAAGTTTAAGGACAGAAAGACCCTGGACAGTCCTGGGGCTGTGTTATGGGTTGAACTGTGTTCCCAAAAAAAGATATGCTGAAGTTCTAAGACCTGTGTTATATATAGATTGGATATTTGTGTCCTTACGACACTCCCATGTTGAAACCCTCATACCCAATGGGATGCCACTAGGAGGCGGGTCTTTGGGAGGTAATTAGGTCCTGAGGGAGGAGCCTTCCTGACAGGTGTAGTACCCTTAGAAGAAGATACCCCAGGGGCACCTGGGTAGCTCAGTGGGTCAAGTGTCCGACTCTTGGTCTCAGCTCAGGTCATGATCTCACGGCTCCGTGAGTCCGAGCCCTGTGTCAGGCTCTGTGCTGACAGTGCAGAGCCTGCCTGGGATTCTCTCCCTCCCTCTCTCTCCGCCCGTCCCCAACTCATGCTGTCTCTGTCTCCCTCAAAATAAATAAAAAAACTTTAAAAACTAAAAAAAAAAAGGAAGAAACCCCCAAAAGCCCTTCACCCCTTCTGTGAGGACACTGGGAGAAGGCACCCTCTGGGAACCAGAAAGTGGGTTCCCACCAAAAATCATTTCTGTTGTCTAGAGGCCACCTAGTCTGTGGTGTTCTGTGAAAGCAGCCCCAATGGACAAAGACACCCTAATATCTCCGAATGTTACTGATTTGGAAATAGGGTCCTCCAGTGAAGATGAGGTCATTATGGTGAGACCCTCACCCAATATGACCAGTGTCCTTGTAAAAAGGGGAAATGTGGACACAGACACACAGACAGGGAAGAACCGTGTGAAGAGAGGAAGGGGGGATACCCTGGGAGGGTGGGAGTTACACCACCGTGAGCCACAGACTACCTGGGGCCTCGGGACGTGGGGGCAGAGGCCTAGAACACATCCTCCCCCAGATCTTCAGTGAGGACATGTCCCTGCCCACACCTTGGTTTCAGCCTTCTACCACCGGGAGCTGAGACAGAACACATTTCTGTCATTCTGAGCCACCCAGTTTGTGGGATTTTGTTGCAGCCGCCCCAGGAAGCTAATTCTAACCACTCCATAGTCGTTTTACTTGCTAACTCAGATGGGTCAGCCCACCCTGGACTCCAGATCCACATCAGTGATTTGGAAGCTACCACTGAAAATCCAAGTGTCCTAAGTATGCATGAGATACAGACTTATCAGATGGAACAAATCAAAAATACAGGACACCCAGCTAAATTTGAATTTCAGGAGGGGCGCCTGGGTGGCTCAGTTGGTTGAGTGTCCGGCTTCGGCTCAGGTCATGATTTCGCGGTTCGTGAGTTCAAGCCCCAAGTCAGGCTCTGGGCTGACAGCTCGGAGCCTGGAGCCTGCTTCAGATTCTGTGTCTCCCTCCCTCTGCCTCTTCCCCGCTCATGCTCTGTCTCTCTCTGTCTCTCAAAAATGAATAAATGTTAAAAAAAAATTTAATTTGAATTTCAGGAAAATGACAAATAGTTTTCAGCATAAGTATGTCCCATACGATACCTGGGACATACTTATCCTAAGAAGTATTTGCTGTGTATCTGAAATTCAGCTTAAGTGGGTGTCCTATATTTTCTCTGGCAACCCTAGATGGAGAGCGTCTTGGGACTATTCTAAACTCCCTGGAAAAGACATGCCCTTAGTGCCACAAGGCGGGCGGGGAGAATTTCACGAGGCCAGGCCAAATAACAGGGTCATGGTCTGGCATCAGACCACTGATGCTCCCCTGACGAATAGCGGAAACTTAGTTACACTGGTAAGAAAGCTCAGTTCTGGCATTTTCTAAGAAGGTAAAATATTTCTGTTGTTGCCATTTATTTAATACCTCTATTGTAGTTCAAAATGCAGAGTCTGTTTTAATCCACGTCCGTGACTGACTGACTGTCCCCCCTGCAGTGAGAATGGTTGGTCACCCTGGACTATTTAGAGCAGACAGAACCGGCTTCTCGCGTGTGGCCCACGCAGTCACACAGGGCCCCGTGCACAGAAGGGCCGTGGGCTTGGTTCAGTATTATACTGCTGCCATCTTGAATTCTTGCTAACATCTGAGCAAAGGGCCCTGCACTCTTCTTTTCTCGGGCCCCACAAATTACATAGCCGGCCACGAGGCCCGATATACCTAAAGACGGGTATGCAGGCTACCCGAAATGCTTTCACCTCCAAAATCTGTAAGTCCCCTCGGTCTGTTCCTCGCCCGACTCACAAGCCGCCCACACTCTCTTCCCCCTGGAATGTCTTCTCAGCCACATGCTGGTGTTTCCAGAAACGCTTTGACTTCATTGGCGTCTTGCTGGCTCAGAGGACTGTTGTTGACTCTCTGCGTGCTGCGTGTGCCGCGGTCGGGATCCTCACCAGACTTGGCATCGGGAACAGCAGCGTACAGATCCCGCTGTCTTTGGCTCCACGGGGCCGTGGTTCCTCCAGGATCGCCGTTGGCACAGCCACTTGAAGTCTGGGCGGAGATTTTCCTGAAGCCTCCTTGAACCAGCAGATTCGGGCTGGTTGTCCCCCATCCACTGATTCCCGTGCCGCGTCTGTGCAGAACCACGACCCGCCATGGGCTGCACTTACTTCCCGGTCTCTGTCCCTCCCTTCCCACTGGGCTTCAGTCTCCCTCTCCTTCTTAGCATTTCTCTTGAAATTTCCCTGGTTTGTGGGTCTCCGACACACCCTTTTCCCTGTCCTGTCCACGTTACTAACCCTTCCGTGATTCTACCAGTGCCCAGGGCTGAGCTGCTTTTTGCTCAGGTCGAGGAAAAAAGAAACAAAAGATGAAATTCAAGTTCATTGTGCTATGTGTTAATGTCCCTTTTAAAGGGAAGCCAAAGGCTAGAGGGAGAAATTTTGGAAGTTGGTTTTCCCACTCATTCCATTTCTACATCAACCTCATCAGCAATTGCATAGAGTATCAGAAGAGGACAGAATTCTGGCTTATAGACTGCAGTGTGACTTTGGGTAAGTCACTTAACCCTTCAGAATCTTGGTTTCTTCCTTTCTCAAATAAGAATTAGATTAGATAGTGATCTCTGAGGCGTCTGGGTGGCTCAGTCAGTTAAGCCCCTGACTTCGGCTCAGATCTCACAGTTCACGAGTTGGACCCCGTGTCGGGCTCTGTGCTGACAGCTCAGAGCCTGGAGCCTGCTTCGGATTCTGTGTCTCCCTCTCTCTCTCTGCCCCTCCTCTGCTCTCTCTTTTTCTCTCTCTCAAAAATAAACATTAACATTAATTAATTTTTAAAAAGATAGTGATCTCAGATGAGTCAATAATTTGCACATCAAAGTTACAACCCTGAATTATTCCACAAAGCGGAGCAGGTATTTTATAAATCTGAGGTTTGCGATCTCCTGTATTCAGCAGCAGTTGCTAATGCCGTATGACAAACAATCCTGAATCTTAATGGCGTAGAACAGCAAACATCTTTCTCTTGCTCACAGTTCTGCAGACCGGCTGGGACAGCCCTGCTCTGGGCTACAGACCGGGGTCAGGTCGGCCCCCTATATCTGTCATTCTGGGACCCAGGCTAACCTGGCAGCAGCCACATGGGCCATGTGCTTCTCGCAGTAGATGGCAGGGGTGTAAGAAGTCAGGTCAAAACACCCAAACACATGCAAAGCTTCTGCTGGTGTCACGTCCCCCCCCCCCCCAAACGTATATCAGAGTCCTAACACTCCCCAGATTCTCTGAATGTGACCTTATTCAGAGATAGGGTCTTTACCGAGGTCATCCAGCTACCGAGTTGATAAAGACCTGTGTCCTTATTAAAAGGGGAAATTTGGATGCAGAGATAGACACAACAGGGCAGATGGATATGGAGTCACAGGGAGAAGGTGACCGTCACAAGCCAAAGAGAAAGCCTGGAGCACACTCTTCCTCACGGCCTCAGAAGGAGCCAACCTGCCTGCACTTTGACCTTGATTGAACTTCCAGCCTCCAGAACTGTGAGAGAATGCATTCCTGTTGTCTAACCACCCCCCACCCGAGTCTGTGGTACTTTGTTATAGAGGCTCTAGCAAACTAGTATACCACATGCACATTCGTCTAGGAGAGAGTTCGTAATTTTTACTAGATTTTAGAGGATCCGCGATCCACAAACGTGATGCAATTAACATCACCGTGAGTCACAGTTTGGCACAATAAAAGGTTAAGGGTTAACATACTGGCTTCCAGATTGGTCCCTGTGGACCAGAAATCTGATTCGGTCCAAGCCCATCCTAGGACAGCTCCAGAGACTCAGCCGGCCCCAAAGAAGGCATGATGGCCCGACCTCCTTCTCAGCTCTCTCCCTGCTGGAGCTGGCCAGATCTATTCATCCCCTCGGGATTTTGATTTGCCCTGGATCAAGAAAGGTTGAGTTGGCCTGTCGGTATGGCTAAAATTAACAACTCGGGCAACAATAGATATTGGTGAAGATGTGGAGAAAGGGGAACTCTTTATCACTGTTGACGGGAGTGCAGACTGGGGCGGCCACTCTGGAAAACAGTGTGGATGTTCCTCAAAAAACTAAAAATAGAGCTACCCTACGACCCAGCAATTGCACTACTAGGCATTTATCCAAGGGATACAGGGGTGCTGATTCGAAGAGACACATGCACCCCAGTGTTTACAGCAGCGCTATCAACAATAGCTAAATTATGGAGAGTCCAAATGTCCATCAACTGATGAATGGATGAAGATGTGGTATAGGGGTGCCTGTGGCTCAGTCGGTTAAGCATCCCACTTCAGCTCATGATCTCATGGTTTGTGGGTTCGAGCCCCGCATTGGGCTCTGTGCTGAAAGCTCAGAGCCTGGAGCCTGCTTCAGATTCTGGGTCTCCCTCTCTCTCTGCTGCTCCCCCACTCATGCTCTCACTCTCACTCTCAAAAATAAATAAACATTAAAAATTTAAAAAAAAACAAAACAGAAGATGTGGTATATATATAATGGGATGTTACTCAGTCATCAAAAAGAGTGAAATCTTGCCATTTGCAACAACATGGATGGAACTAGAATGTATTATGCTAAGTGAAATAAGTCAGTCAGAGAAAGACAAATATATGATTTCACTCATATGTGGAATTTAAGAAATACAACGGATGAACACAGGGGAAAGGAAGGAAAAATAAGATGAAAACAGAGAGGGAGACAAACCATAAGAGACTCTTAAATACAGAGAACAAACTGAGGGTCACTGGAGGGGAGGTGGGTAGAGGCATGGGCTAAATGGGGGATGGGCATTAAAGATCATCCCTTGTTGGGATGAGCACTGGGTGTCATACATAAGCAATGAATCACTGGGTTCTACTCCTGAAACCAAGACTACTCTAGATGTTAACTAACTTGAATTTAAATAAATACATTTTAAAAAAAGAAAGGCTAACTTTGGAAAATTCTAGGCTACACCTAGAGTCTCAACTGTCCACACTCACCAACCAACGTCTTTCCCAGGGCTCCATGTTATTAGCCAAAAATCAGTTCAATGAACAGCAATTGACCAAATAACTAACATACTAAATTTGTCTTCTTAACTGACATCCATGTCTTATAGAATCGCTTAAGGACTTTAACAGAAATGTATTAACAGTGTTAACAAGAATTTAGCTTCGGGGCGCCTGGGTGGCGCAGTCGGTTAAGCGTCCGACTTCAGCCAGGTCACGATCTCGCGGTCCGTGAGTTCGAGCCCCGCATCAGGCTCTGGGCTGATGGCTCGGAGCCTGGAGCCTGTTTCTGATTCTGTGTCTCCCTCTCTCTCTGCCCCTCCCCCGTTCATGCTCTGTCTCTCTCTGTCCCAAAAATAAATGGAGAACGTTGAAAGAAAAAAAAAAAATTAAAAAAAGAATTTAGCTTCTAATGATTAAATATACCGAAAAATATATTTCGTTACCAGTAACCAAACTTTATCAGTGACCAGTGAAGCTTTTTATATTATGCTGACATGTGAAAGAAATAATATTTAGGCTAATTGGTCTGGTGAATTGATTTTCACTCAAGAGACCACTGCGTATAGTCGCTCAGGCTGTGCACTATGCAACCACAGGGACTCCACGTTTATAGCCATGATGTAAGCGTGCCTCCAAAACTGCACAAGGCAGCCAGCATGCTTCTATAAATTACCCCACCCCAACCCGTCCCGAGAGCCTTGTTTCCATGCTAATTTCCCATAGGGACTGTGTCTCTGACCACAGTTTTCAACCTCTCCTCCCCCTGGTGCCACGATCCTTTGCCGAACCCTGCGACAAGACCCTCTTTGTTGGTGCATTTCCATCTATTGTCTGCCATCTCTGCCTGCCCGCCCCCTCCAAGAAATGTATGTATATATAAGATGGGCACAGTGTATAAACAAGACCTCTGTCCAAGCAACTTTGCTTGTGTAGGAAACTCCAAGCAGCAGGAAGGTTGGAATGGGGGAGTTTATTGGCAGTAGACAGGACTTACACATAGGAGAGATTCTGAAGAGGGCTGATAAGAGTCTGCCTACCTACTTAATAGAAATAGAAATGTATATAGTATTGTATCAAAGGGACTCAGGATCATCACAGACACACCACGCACAAGGGCATCAGAGAAGCGGGGAGGCTGGCGCATCTACATCTCTCAAGGCAGCAGATGCCTTTCTGGGGTGTATCGGACTGTTTAGCATCCCCGTCACTTTTTTCAATGGAGGTAAATCCACAAAACATAAAATTATCCATTTGGAAGTAAACAACTCAGTGGCATTTAGCACCCTCACGGCGTTGTTCGACCACTGCCTCTACCAAGCTCCACAATACTGTCATCACCCCAAAAGGAAACCCCGTACCCACTAAGCAGTCACACCCTATTCTTCCTTCCCTCCAGCTCCTGGCAACCACTAATCTCATTTGTCTCTTTGGATTTACCTATTCTGGGCATTTCGTCGAAATGGAATTGTAAAATATGTGGTCTTTTGTATCTGACTTCTTTGATGAGGCGTAACATAGTCGAGGTCCATCCGTGTTACAGCACGTATCAGTGCTTCATTCTTCTCGGTTATGGCTGAACAGTGTCCTGCTGTGTGGACATACCATGTTATGTTTACCCAGTTATCTGTCAGTGGACATTTGGGTTGTCTCCGCCTTTTGGTTATGATGAATAATACTTCTGTAAACATTAGTGCACAAGTTTTGTTGAGTGCTTATTTTCAACTTTGGGGGTGTCTACCCAAAGATTCCACATCATTTGGATTGAGTGGCGAACCTTGCTGAGAGCTTATATTTCAGGGCATTATGTGCCATATCTGCTCATATTTTCAGCATGTGTCCTGAATCTTTTTACTATAGATCAAAGACCAGCAAACTTTTCCCATAAGGGCCAGGGAGGCAGATATTTTAGGTTTTCTGAGCCTTACAGTCTCGGTTGCAACTATTCGCCTCTGCTTTTGGGGCATGAAGCAACCCCAGACAATACATTAAAAGTGTGTGTTTCAGTAAAACTGCATTCACAAAAATAGGCGATAAGTGAGATTTGAGTCTCAGGCCATGGTTTGTCAACCCTGGCTCTGGGACAAGCACAGGATGTGGCCTTGTCCAAGTGCTGCAATTCTGTGGGGACTGGACCTCCCCCAGCCAAGTAGGATAGGGTAGGGTGGGGCAGGAAAGGGTAGGAGAGGGTGGGGCAAGGTAGGGGAGGATAGTGTACAGTAGGGTCAGATAGGGTGGAGAAGGGTAGGTAGAATAGGGTAGAGTAGGGTAGTGCAGGGTAGGGTAGGGTAGGGTAGGGTAGGGTAGGGTAGGATGGGGAAGAAAAGGGTTGGGTGGGTAGGACAGGGTAGGGTCGGGTAGGATAGGGTTGGGTAGGGAAGAGTAGGGTAGGAAATGGAAGGAAAGGGTTGGATAGGTAGGATAGGGTAGGGTAGGACAGGGTTGGGTAGGGAAGAGTTGGGTAGGAGAGGGTAGGGTAGGGTTGGGTAGAGAAGAGTAGGGTAGGATAGTGTAGGAGAGGGAAGGAGAGGGTTAGATAGGTAGGGTAGGGCTGGGTAGGGAAGAGTGGGGTAGGATAGTGTAGGAGAGGGTAGGAGAGGGTTGGATAGGTAGGGTAGGGTAGGTAGGGTAGGGTAGAGTAGGGTAGGGTAGGTGAGGTAAGGTAGGGTAGTGTAGATTAGGGTCAGACGGGGCAAGACAGGCCAGGTGCATGGTACACATGCACGAGGACAGGGGCACACTTACTCCTCTTGCCAGTGAGGATGACAAGGGAAATGGCTCCGCTCAAGCAGAATGGAGTTGAGGCAGCCCTTTAAGGCCTCCGTGGCTATGATGTATGTGAAATCCTGGGATGTCCTTACATGAGCAGGCGACTTGAGTTCTAAGAAAGTTGGCTTTGAGGATGGGGGTTAACTCACAGTCTATCCCAATATTCCCCCTTTCTGAGAGTCATTAGACAGGAAGGGTCACCCAAGCTCCAAAACTCATTCATCCAACAAGCATTTATGGAGCCCTTACTGTATGCGGGCACTATGCTAAGTCTTGGATATTCAAAATGATAACTTCCAGGCAGTTTACTCGGGCGTGGATGGTTCCAGTAACGGGGAGCTTCTTACCTACACAGGCAGCCTCCCCTGTGGCTCGACAGTGCTTAGCCTTCCCAGAAATACTTAACTTCACCAGCTTGACTACACCCCCACTGAGCACCTACAGGTGTCCCCACCACATACAGATACAGAGAGGAGAGGCAAGGAAACAAGGAAATAGCTGGCAAACAAAGAACACTGACTTAAGCTTTTATCGCTCCTGGTGTTAAAAAAAAAAAAAAAAAAAAAAATTTATATCCAGTAACTTTCTGAAAAGTTCCCTAATTCAGGCAGAGCCAACAACCGAACTCTAAGGAGCAATTTCCTCTTAACAGCACAGTCTCCCTCCAAGGACATCATCAGAGCTCTTTCCTTCCACCGTGGGCTCCAAAAACAGGGGAATGAGAGTCTGGACAGCACACCACAGAGATGAAAACCCAGGCAGGTCTGGGATTAAAGGGCTGCCCTTTCGGGATGCCTGGGTGGCTCAGCCGGTTAAGCGTCCAACTTCGGCTCAGGTCATGACCTCACGGTACGTGAGTTCAAGCCCCGTGTCGGGCTCTGTGCCGACAGCTCAGAGCCTGGAGCCTGCTTCAGACTCTGTGTCCCCCTCTCTCTCTGCCCCTCCCCTGCTCACACTCTGGCTCTCTCTCTCTCTCAAAAATAAATAAATATAAATATAAATATAAATATAAATATAAATATAAATATTGTAAATATAAATAAAGGGCCGCCCTTTCCCCTACTTGCAGCGGGACCTGGGGCCTGTCTTCCCCCCCCCGGGGCGAGCAGAGTTTCCCCATCTGTGAAACCAGGTGAGGACAGCGGTGACTTAGCACAGCTGCTGAGTCACTGAATGAGACACAGCACTTGCAATGACCACAAGGCCACCAGCTAACAGCAAGGCAGAGGGCTTTCCCACCTGGCATCCCTCACACACAGCGGAATAGACTGGAGGGCAGCCCAAGGCGAAGGAAACCCCACAGAGACCTGCTCCGAGGAGCCACAGGGGCTAGAGAGAGAACAAAATCAGAATCAGGGGGAAACCGAGGCAGGCAGAAGGCAGAGCCCGCAGAAGACAGGAGGCACCCAAATGCTGGAGCCCCTAGAAGCAGGCCCCCCTCGCCCCACCTCTGCAAGCCCCCAAGGAAATACTCCACCGCACTGCGGGGCTCCCTGCTTCCTGTCCACACGCCTGCCAGATCCTGTTCTCCAGCAGCCGTCCGGATGGCCGCCCAACCCACCAGCATGTCATGAAATCGGTTTAGATGGTCACAGCTGGCAACTGATAAAAAAGGAATGAGAATAGCCTGTGTCAGATGCACGACCTACGGAGGGGAAGTATGTGCTCATCTTCAGCAACATGTATGCGTATGCCTGCCTGTGTCACATACATACGTGATCCGGCCATATGTACACAGACTAGGGGAGGGAGACATCAGCCTGCACAGTGCGTGCTAAGGGTAAGCACTGTTTGGAGAAACCTTCCAATTCCACACACACACGGATGTGTGTGTGTGTGTGTGTATACATATTTTGCTAAACGTTTTTCAGTTACAGTCAGGAAGGATTAGATGCCTCTGCCTAAACCTTCAGGAGTGGCACCCCAGGGCTCTTGAAGCCCATGACGGGGGACAACCTGTGGTTGAATTCCGTGACCCCATCATGCTGTCTGGGGAGGGCAGACAGCACAGCAGCAGCAGAAGTATTTCACGTAAAGAGAGAGATGCGATACTCATTTATTAAAGAGACAGGTGCATGAAATTGATTCTAAATGCAACTCTTAAATTCCACAATTAAAAAATGTGAAAAAGGTGCTAATAGTTACCAACCATGACACTTTCCCGATCTCTTACGCACGAATGATAAACAAAGCTTATAGCCGTCGAGAAAGTTCTGAACTTTCCTAAACCCGGTAGTCATGTGCTCGGGAAGCATCATTAGAATACTGCCTTTTCCAGCTTTCAGACTAGCTACCACCATGTGGGCGGGGGTATACACTGCGACAAATCCACTGAAATATCAGCCCAGAGGATAGAATCCTGATTTTACAACACTTAGGAAGAGATCCCAAAACATGCGGGTCTATCAAGAAAAAATTCTAGTCACCAAACATTGGTTGCAGCAAAAACAGCCAAGCCCCAGAATCCCACTGCTGGTCTCCACGCGAGCGGGAAGTCCATGGTGAACTGGGGTCCTGTGAGCACGGCGTCCAAGGCCCCTCTCGCAAACCCCGTCCATTCATCATGCTGGGGTTCCGAGGCTCTGGACTTCATGTGTTCCCTTCCTTAAAGCGCTCGGTTTTTTAAGGTGGGTTCCAAAGGGAGGGTATCCTTTTGAGTCAATTGTTAAGAAAATCAAAATCCCCCCGGGCTCCCGCCCCTCAGCACCAACCTCTCTCCTCTCCTCTCTGGCAGTGCTGATTACCATGGTGACGGTGGCACCTAGCAGGGTGACCACCTCAGCCCGTCTGTCTGGGACTATCGAGATTATAACATTAAACCCCCTGCAAACAGCTGGGGCCAGCTGGGCACCCTGACCATGGCCAGAACAAGCCCCCCTTTGCCTTCGTCCCCTGTCACAGCTATTTTAAGCACCCCCAATTTATCGGTTCATCCAAACAGAACCACCCCCTCCCCACGGGGTGAGCATCGCTATTGTCCCCTCTTTTCCAGTGTCAAACTGGCACACCCAGAGCTGGGGACACTGGGAGAAATTACAGTTATGGGGTCCGGTAGAGGTGTTAGCAATGCTACGGCGGCAATCATGTCGCGGCATAAATGCATCCCATCAGTGTAGGGCTGCACACCTTACGCTTCCATCATGCCGTGTCGATTGTATCTCAGTAAAAAGGAGATGGGGCATGCCGGTGGCGAGCTGGGATCCGCCGCCTGGGCGGACTCCAGGGCTCCTACCCGGCTTCCCCCAACCCTGGCCAGCACGACCCGCTGCAGCCACGTAGCCCCACGCTGGAGGAGGAGCAAGGACGGAAGCAGAGGACAAAGCGCCGAGGCCAAGGGCTGCGGCAGCCTCCAGGTGACACTAAAGAAGGCAAGGAAATGGACTTCTCCCCAGGAGCAGCCAGAAGGCACACCGTCCTGCTGGTGACTTGACTTGAGCATCTGGGACCCTCAGGGATCTTACGATCTAGGAAAAACACACACAGTGAAAACCAATAAGCTTTCACGGTGAAGGTGAAATCATTACTCAAGGCTCAAGCAATGTGTTCTAGCATCTGGCCACTGTCCGGCCGGCACGTAGCTAACTGCAGGCTACAGCAGGCGATATCGTATGTTTACAAAATGCTTTCTTCTCTCTAAAACCTCTTTTACCTTCCGGAGCTGCTGATGCTCAGACCCGGCACCAACATTCCCACTTTGCTGGGTGACTTCGAAGGTCGGAGAACTCACGGGCAAAATCTAGCCCACAGCTAATATTTGGTCTGGCCCATGCAAAACAAAAAAGTTTAAATTTGGAGTTAGTTGGCAATATTTAAGATTCTAAAATTTTGATAGAAAATCAAGATCTCCTTCTTCCCTTAAAAAAAGACTGGTAACATCAAACCCCAGATTCCTGCCTGGCCACCATCAGCAGGAGCAGGGCCATGCCCGCCTCGTCACAATCAAATAGAGCCCAGGCAGCAGCAAAAGCTGCCCTTTGCCCTCTTCCTCTGCCCTCTGACCTCTTAAATCTCCCTCTAGCCTCTAGGACTGTTCTGGAGGAACCTGCCTAAGTACTAATCACAGGATTGCATGCGGCAGAGCTGAAACACTTTTGCTTAGGACACCAGGTCCTGAATAAACTGAACGCAGTTTTGCAAACTCCTGTGTTTTGCATAGTCAGTCTCCTGAGTGTGTGGGGCTGGGGGCGGGGGTCATGAGTCAATGAGGCAGGTCGCATAAGCTTTGCTCAGACCAGATGAGTGAGAATTCAGGAGCACGTGTTTGCATAAACATCTGCATATCATTACCTACTGGAGCACATCTCCGCTTTCTTGGGAGACTCAAGGTAAGAATCCAAAATGCTGCAATCAAAGTCAAGCTGAGCCTCCTCGCAAGGAAACAGTCAACAGCCACTAACGTCGGGGTCGGAGGGGGGGACGGGGAACGCTGTGAGGTCCAGGACCCAGTCCTGATGAGCTTGAGAAAAGGGAAACTGTTCCTCAAGAGTGCCGGGACCTCGCCATCAAGAATACCGAATGGTGTGAGTGGTTTGCAAGATGCCAGCATAAGATGATGGGCATTTGGGCACCTGCTGGACCCACATTAGTGGCTACACTTTTGCTGTGACAGGTCCTGGCAGCGGGGGGGGGGGGGGGGGGGGGGGGG
>NC_064810.1:6258312-6270417 GCF_023721935.1 Panthera uncia | reverse complement strand
GGGGGGGGAGGAGACACCAGGGATGGGCGACAGGTTGACAGACACTTCCTTCCTGGGCAGGAGGAGCCCTTACCCCCACCCCCTCTCCCCCCTCCGCCCATTGTAAGAGTCATGGGGGTGCTCGATCAAGGCGCAGGTTTGGGATCCCGCCCCAGAGCTCCAGAACGCAGCTCTCCAGCACCCCTATTCACATGCCAGTGGCTTTCAAATATCAGAATCCCGGTGACTTTGTCCAGATACGTGCATTTACCCCAATACATGGCTGATTTACTGAATTCGAGCCTCCTGAAGCTGGGCCCAGGTGACTCTCGGGCATCCGAAGTTTGGGACCGCATCTTGGACAAGTGGTTTTCAAAGTGGGGTCCCCAGGTAGGCAAGAACAGCATCACCTGGGAGCTTGTGGGACATGCAGATTCTCGGGCCCCGTCCCAGACCTGCTGAATCAGAATTTCGGTGGGGGGGGGGGGCGGGGGGGAGGGGCACGGTGACTCTGAAGGAGCTGAAGGCTGAGACCAGCTGGGCAGACTGTGAGCTTCTGGACAGCAGGGAGCTGGACTCAGCCCAGCCTGGCTGCTCAGGGAGCCCTCCCTGCCCCCAGGGGACAGAGCACAGCTCCCGGGGTGGGTGTGTTTGCAGAGAAGCCTGAGCTGTGAGCACAGCGACCCCTCGCTGTAGTTATTCGAACCATTTTCAGGCTCCGGTGTGGCCTGTTTGGCTCCATACTCGCCCAAGAGCCTGCCCAGAGCCTTACACACTTCGCTTCAGATCTAAGTGCACCAAAATCCAGCACGGAGCGTGCTTTCTCCACTAATGTGAAGTATAGAACAAAGAGCCTCCTACGTGCACATGTCTGGCCAGGCTTCGTCGCTGCTCTGAACGAGACCCGGGCCCCTTGCTGGTCCCCTGCAAGTTGACATAGACATTTGGTTTCTGCTGCCATCCTGCTAGTTCCCTGGCGATCAAGGAACACACGGACCCCCCCCCCCCCAAGCCTTCTCCACCACTGTTCCCGTCCCGCACCCACCCTCCCTTGCCCTTGCAAGCCCCACTCACGCTCCCCTCACCCGTGCACCTTTTCTGGCCCTTTCCAGCCCTCCCAGCCCTGCCCACTCTCCACACGTGGAAACACAGTACACTTGAGTGTTTGGCACTTCCGGGTCCCTTGAAACCTCTGCTTTATTTCCCCACTGAAAATGCCGGTCCGCCGTGCCAGGGACAATAATACCCACTTACTGTTTTTCGCTTCCCTTCCCTCAAACTGCTCAGCACCTGAGAGAGTTGTCATCGAGGTGCCCAGTGACTATCTGCTGGATGGCGGTCAAAAGCCTCATCCCCAAAAGCAAGAACCATATGTCACTATTGCTGCATGAAAGGCTCCACACACACACACACACACACACACACACCCTTGGAATGGTTCCAGAGCAATGGGCAGTGGTGCTGAGGCCTGGGAGTGAGTTTGGGGTCCTTTACAAAGATGCGAAGGCAGCACCAGCCCTGAAAAACCACGCCTCACGGTCAAGCTGGCTCCCAGCGACTTCAGGCAGGCCCGTCACACCTGCTCCTCTTTGAGATGTGAAAAGGCTTGAACTCCACAGCCCTGTGTTCCAGTCCTGGACTCACCACTTACTAATAGTGGTAATATAACTGTTAACTTACAAGGACCTCGGCCACCTCCACCTCCCGTCTTTGTACATCCTTCCCACATGCCCCGAGTCTGGGAGAATCTGGCTGTACACACCCAGGATGTTCCCTTCCTGCACACCCAGGAGGGGTCGTCCTACTCTGGGAGGCATTTGAGTTTGGGGGTCAAGGAGAACGTGGTGGGTAGGAGTTGAATGGCGTCCCCCACCAGCGTGGAGGTCAGGAGAAAATGACCGGAGAGGGTGAGAAGGCTGAGGGGCCCAGGAGAGGCAGAAATGAGACCCAGCTGGGAGTGGCTGTCTGGAGCCCTGTCACATCTTCCCAGAGGCAAAAATGAAAGTGGCATTTCCTTTTACATGATCTCTGACAATCAACCGTTCTCCAAAACGTTGCAATTCTCAGGCAGTCTCAGCCTGATAACAGGTCACAACAACAACAATGCACATTTACTGGGCACTGGGGCTAAGGGTGTCACAGGAGGTGCCCCTGAGGTAAGGACCACAGTCATAAGCACATGATGAGGGTCAAGAGGCACAGAGAGGTTCAGACGTTGCCTCAGATCCCACAGCTTGTCATTGCAAAGCTGACGCTTGACCCCACACCAGTCCCTCGTCTGCGCTCTCAGACACTCTTGTCCTGTGTTTAGGGAGAGACGTGGGTCCCGGGACCCAGCCCCCCTCCATGAAGGCTCTCGCTGGACTCTTGTCCCCTCTCCCTGAACGTGCATCAGGTCCAGAACTGCAGGCTCCCGGCTGCCAGCCTCGGAAACTGCTCCGAGCGGACGTCTGTGTCTCCAGTTCACTCTGCGCCCACCCCTGGAGGAGCCGGCTGGGGTCTGAGCGGGGTCTGAGCGGGGTCTGAGCGGGGCAGCGGGGACGGAGCCACCCGGGGGTCTGTGCCAGCGGGGCTGCGATGCAGAGGAGGGCGGAATGGAAACCAGACGGGGCTCTGCCCGTCCAGAGGGTCTGCAATTAATTAAGACCGAAGGGAGTGCTGAATAACCCTTTTGTGGATCAAAAGCGCTCGGTTGGAAACCCAGCTGACAAACTCAAGGAAACCAGCTTCATGGTTTCTCAGGAGAAACCCAGCACGTCAAGGCCTGAAGAAGCGCTTTGTTCCAGACCTTCGTGTGAGCCCCGGGGATTCGGGTTACAAAGTAGCCGGCGCCCCCCCCCCCCCCCCCCCCCCCCCGGAACAGACATCGCCTTGCTGAAGCCAAGGCCGTCCCGCTGCAGAGAGGCCAGAAATAACACATGACCGCTGAGGCCGGAGCTAGGGTGCCCACCACTGCCCTTGCACAGAAAATACATGCACACACACATCACCCGATCCAAGGAGGCACCAGGCGGGACTAGAAACTTCGCTGAGTCCTCCGCCAGCTGGACCCCCACCGGGCCTGTTGCAGTGTGGATTTTCCAGGCATATAAAAGGCAACTGAAAACACAAAGGCTTCTTTTGGTTTTGCAACCAGGAGCTTTGAAAACTCCCCAGGACTGTGTCCCGGCTCCCAAAGGCTCTGGTGTAATTGACCTGCGGTGAGCCTGGTCCTCAGGACTCTTTAAAAGCCTCCAGGGATCATGGGTTGAACGGTGTCCCCCCCACCAGAAAATAGGTCCACCTGAATGGGGCCTGAGTGGGAATAAAGGTCTTTGCGGATGTAATTAAGGGAAGGTTCTCCAGATTGAGATCATCCCAGTTAGGGTGGCCTTGAAGCCAGTGGCTAGGGCCGCCTGGGTGGCTCAGTCGGTTGAGCGTCCGACTTCGGCTCAGGTCATGACCTCACAGTTCATGGGTTCGAGCCCCGTGTCAGGCTCTGTGCTGACAGCTCGGAGCCTGGAGTCTGCTTCGGTTTCTGGGTCTCCCTCTCTCTCTAGCCCTCCCCACTTATGCTGTCTCTCAAAATAAATAAACATAAAAAAAAAAAAAGTCCAGTGACTACTGTCCTTATGAGAGACAGACAAGGAGGCACACAGAGACCCAGGGAGAAGGGCATGTGAGGGAGAAGGCGGGAGCCAGGCCTGGAAAAACGTTCTCCCTCAGAGTCCCCACAAGGAACCAGCCCTGCTGACCCCACGGTGTCGGCCCCCGAAATGTGAGAGAATCACTCTCTGTGCTCATTTGTGCTGTTCTGTTACAGCAACCCCAGGGAACGAACCCACCAGGTAACTGTCAGGTGCAGCAAGGACAAGCCGGGGGGGGGGGGGGGGGGGGAGGGGATCTGGGACACCGGCAGGATCTAGAACACCAGACACACCTCCTGAACCACTGTCCCCCGAGCCTGCTACGCGCTTGAATCCACTTTGTGAAACACTGACATCTGGCCCCTCCCCTGGAGTTTCTGATTCATTGGTCTGTGCAGGGCTCTGTCGTGGGCACTTTTTTAAATGCTCCCAAGGTGATTCTAATGTGCAACCACGACTGCCAAAATCTCAAGGCCTTTTGAAAGCAAAGCTTGGCTGTGTCCATACGGCAGACACCAGAGATCTGGCCCTTAATCAGCCCAACAAACACAGATCACCGCTCCAGGGCCTTTCTTTGCTGAACTTCCTGCAGCTTTGGCTGAGCTGAGCGGCCTCACCAACTGGACAGAGAGCCCCTCTACCGGCCACTTCCCCTGCCGGAACCCGGATCCAGAAGGAGTCGAGCTGTTATTTCTTTGTTTGTTGCTGCTGCTCTGTGGTCGGTCGGTTTCTGTGGGGTTCTCTCTTTGGTTTTTGAGATGCTCCCAGACAAATGATGCCTGGAAGCAAACAGACACGCCGAGAAAGCAGCTCCAATCGGGTTTCCTGGGAGGCCACCCCAGGCAGGTGCCCACAGACTGAGAAGTGTACAGAGAAACTGACTATCTTGGGCTCTGGAGGCCAGAAGCCTGAGCTCAAGATATGGGCAGGGCTGGTTGCTCCCGAAGTCAGGGAAGGAGGCCCCACTACGTCCTCTCCCCCGGCTTCTCGGGGTTGCTGGTGATCTTTGGGGTTCCTCAGCATGGAGAAGCATCACCCCATCTCTGCCTGAATCTCCCCACGTATCTGTGTCCACATGTCTCCTATTTATTTTTTTGTTGTTGTTGTTTTTATTTATTTATTTATTTATTTTTTGTTTTTGTTTTTGTTTTTTTTTAAATATATGAAATTTACTGTCAAATTGGTTTCCATACAACACCCAGTGCTCATCCCAAAAGGTGCCCTCCTCAATACCCATCACCCACCCTGCCCTCCCTCCCACCCCCCATCAACCCTCAGTTTGTTCTCAGTTTTTAACAGTCTCTTATGCTTTGGCTCTCTCCCACTCTAACCTCTTTTTTTTTTTTTTCTTTTCTTTCCTTCCCCTCCCCCATGGGTTTCTGTTATGTTTCTCAGGATCCACATAAGAGTGAAACCATATGGTATCTGTCTTTCTCTGTATGGCTTATTTCACTTAGCATCACACTCTCCAGTTCCATCCATGTTGCTACAAAAGGCCATATTTCATTTTTTCTCATTGCCACGTAGTATTCCATTGTGTATATAAACCACAATTTCTTTATCCATTCATCAGTTGATGGCACATGTCTCCTATTTATAAGGACATAGTCCTACCGGATAAGGGTCACCCTAATGAGCCCATTTGAACTTGATTAGCTCTGTAAAGACCGTATTCCAAATCAAGTCCCCTTTGAGGTCCTGGGGTTGAGATTCCAACAATGCCCCCTGACGGGCCCCGAGCTCATACTCCTGTGCGGACCCCAGAGGCTGGCACTGGTCCTTTGAAGGTGGAGGGGACAGGGCACCCAGACGTCTTCCTGAGATGAACGAAGCCCTCCAGCCTGCAGCCTGCTCCTGAGATCTGCTGGGTCAGCAACATTGTTCACCATGGCAGGTCCCAGTGCCTCGACCTGAGACCCTGGTCCCTGGCTTTGTCTTGGGATCTTTGGCCCAAGGGTAAGGGTGGGTGGAAGAGGAGGGTCCCTGGGGGTCAAAGTGGGTGTATCACATGTCCTCAGCAGGCATCCAGGGGCAAGGAAACCTCCAGAAGGGGCCTCTTCCAGTGGCAACTCAGGAGGGCAACGTTGTTTGTATTAAGCAACTATGTAGTCACTTACAACAGGGACTAGATTTTAGCTCCCATTAATAACAATAGCACTGCCCTCATTTTATACTGAAATAAGCTGTTCTTAGCATTTTTACCAAAAGTAGCTATTTTGATCCATAAAACGAACCAGACTCAGAGAAAGTAGGTGCTCAGTTATAGGCCATGAGTGGTCATGTTAGACCTAAGGTCTTAGCTCTAACTCAAGACAAAGCCTTGGGTTCTAGAAGTTTCTGCACTCAGCACAACACCCACCGCGCCCCACCTTTTCAGGAAGTTGACTCATGGGTCCATACACAGCCTGGCTCAGACAGATCCACTCTCCCTTCCTCTCCTCCCTCACAGCGCGGCCCGTGGACACTGACCTCCTCCCACTCTGCCCTCCTCCTCTCCCACTCAGTCAGGGGAGGGACCAGGGAAGGCAGTTCCCCTGGCATCCGCTGGTTCCTGGGCCACAGAGGGAGTTGTCAGTGGTGACCGAATTCATTCATGAGTAGGCAACTACCCCAGCTGGTTACTTGAAAGCTTCCATTTTTATTTTAATTTTTATGTCTCATAGTTAGTATTGCCAGTAAAAAACAAAAAGCCTCCTGGCAATGATACTTCAGTAAAAGCAAGAAAAAGAGAGAGGGGAAGGAGAGGAGAGGGGAGGGGGGGAGGGAAGGAGGGAGGAAGGAGACTCCTTTATAGATTAAGTGACAAATCTTCTGAGCTAAATAAAAATTGATTCATGAACATGAGATGGGCATCATTTATAACAGCAGAAGAATCAGTGTAGGAACCCCAGCAGGTTGAAGAACTGCATTAGGGATACAAATTAATTCCACACACTGAGAAAGTAGGTCGTATTGAAGAAATAGTGGACCAACACATGTTCTCATGGGAAGTTGCTCATAATAAACTGCTAAGCAAGAGAAGCTGGTTACAAGCAGTCCGTAGACTGAGGTCTTTTCGAGTATCCAAAGATCGACCCCAAATCTTTATTTAGCAGCATATTCCAGCAGCAGAAAGTGGTGTTGAAGTTTTGCCTCTTAATAGATCCATTTTCTATAATCAAAAACGTTAATACTTTCATAACATAATAGCTTTCTTCCAATAAAGTTAAAAAGAAAGAAAACTTCCATGCATCATGGACTCCAGGGTCTCCAGGAACGTCCCCGTGGAGGAGACTTAGGAACCCAACAATCATCAAAAAAATCAGCCCTGTTGGAGTGGTCTGAGCTCAAAGCACAGTGCTTGAGCAGAAACTGAAGAAAAACCAGATCTGGGCTAGACTTTCACCCAATCCCAGGGCACCTGGTCCCCATGCTGACCGAGCCTCAGACCCGCTAGGCCACAGGGGTGTTGCCAGCCTGGCCTGGGGGGGCGATGCCCCGACTTAATGCTGATTCCTCAGCATCCCCAGAGTTTCTGTGACAAGAGCAACATGGGTGTTGAGGCCAAAGGAAAGGGGAAGACTGTCTGTGTCCAAGCTCCTGATCTTGTGCAGCCACGTGGGGAAGCTTATGGTTCCCTTCCCAGAAGAGTGCTTTCAAATACATGAAATAAAACACATAGGATTGTGGGGCGCCTGGGTGGCTCAGTCGGTTAAGCGTCCAACTTCGGCTCAGGTCATGATCTCTCTGTCTGTGGGTTCGAGCCCCGCATTGGGCTCTGTGCTGACAGCTCGGAGCCTGGAGCCTGCTTCCGATTCTGTGTCTCCCTCTCTCTCTGCCCCTCCCCCACTCACTTGCGCACTCTTTCTCAAAAATAAACATTAAAAAAATTTTTTTAATTAAAAAAACATCACATAGGGTTGCAAAGAAAACCAATGATAGTGGAACATTCTGGGCCATCAAAACAGTTCTTGGTATCAAAGCAGATATGCTCCTTTAACACATTGGATAACAAACGCCAGCAGGGCGTCTGAGAACGCCGACATTCTGAAGGAGTGAGGAGCCTCAGCCATGTTTTCTAGAAGTCTGGAACTACTGTAACACAATTCGCAGTTACGTGGGGTCTCTGTGAAGACAATGTGATGGGAAGGACACACTGTTGTGTGCTACTTACCCTGCCCTGGAAGGGGATACTCAATTTGTCTACAGGTAGAGGTCAGCACAAATGAAGATGTGGTTTGTTCCCAGGTAAGTCTTCAAACGTTTCGACTCCAGCGGTGGTCAAGAATGGCATATCCCCAGGCACAGCGGAAGGCCCGTGAGTACTTCCTCATGGCCCCCTCCTGCCTCGTTGCCTCACAGTGCCCCTTCGGCACCCACACACGGCCCAGGCCAAGACTTGCCTGTAGCCATGACACCGTGGTGACAGCAATAGCCCCATGTGAATAGTGTCTTTCACAAAGATTGCCACCGGCCGCGTCTCCCACAGTCAACGCCAAATGAGGCGGGACAAGGAGACGGGGCCGCCAGACAAGCGTACCCCACCTGCCAGTGCATTGGCAAATGATTTCACCCACCTTCCTGGTCGCCCTGAGAAAACCCTCAGGAGCTATCAAAGGACAAAGATAGGGCCGAGATCCCTGTCCTCATCTCCCTTTCTCTTCCCCCACGTGTGTGGAAATTGACCAACATGCATTTAGGAAGCGCTGTTTCTGCAGGTAAACAGGGCCCTGTCCAGGCGAGGAGACCAGTGGGAAGGGCGGGCCCGTTTTGGAAGCAGCAGAGAGTGATAGAAACAGCAGGCTGCCTGTCTTGAACCAAACTGAATAAGCAAAGCCACGACCTCATTTGAAGACATGTACAAGGCAGACCAGCTCATGAATAAACTTACCTCCACTTCTTCTTAAAGTCAGTTGGCAAAGGGGAAAAAAGAGAGAGAGAAACCCAAAAACAGACTCTTAACTCTAGAGAACACACTGCTGGTCACCAGAGGGGAGGTGGGAGGGGAGCTGGGGGATTAGGGGGTGGGGATTGAGGGGTGCACCTGCCCTGATGAGCACCGGGTGATGTGTGGACGTGTCGAATCACCATGTTGTACACCTGAAATGAATATCACACTGTGGGTTAACTAACTGGAATTTTGGTAAAAACTTAAAAATAGAACAAAATAAAACCAAGTCAGTGGGCCAGTGGGCAGCTTTCCAACCATGAGCCACAGGCCTTCTGTGGAGAATCCGTTCAGCAGGGGGTCATCGCCAACACAAAGAGCAAGGCCAACCCTCCACCCAAGGAACCCAGGATGACTCCTCATTTCCTCATCTCATTCTTAAAAAGCCTTCCCAGAGTCCAAACTGCTGAGCACTGTCCTTAATTCAGGGGCCTATTTGCTGGAGGTGCAAGTCATATTTTCTCTAAGTATTTCTGGGGTTTTCTTCTTGAATGGAATTGTTTTGCTCATTTGTTTCACTTCCTCTTTGGGGCTACCAAGGAACATGAGTTCCCCTTTTCCTGGTATTAGAAGTACGTCAGTTCGAGCATGAGTAAATGAATGGGAAGCTGGCTCTATTGTCTGACAAACAGTACTCACAGGGAGATGCAGAAAGCTATGGCTTGTCACTGCTTTCTTTTCCGAAGTGCTCACAGCGTGTGCGCGCGTCTCTAAAAGGATGTCCGCACCAGGTGACGCACGGTGTCGATGGCAGGATGGGGGTCCCGGGGCATGCCTGCCCACGAAGGCCCAGGGCCTCCCACCAAGTTCTACTGAGCAGCAGGGAGCAAGAGAGAGCCAAACTCACCAGTTACGGCTCTGTGCCTTCTCTGCCCCCAAGGGATTTTGCACTTCTGAAAGCCTTGGACGTGAACAATAAATCACACATATGAAGATGGTCACTTCTGGCCTGTTCGATTAGAATCTCAACATGATTCAACACTAGAGGAGCAAAATCATATTTACCAAAAAAAAAAAAAAAAAAAAAATTCAATGTCATCCGATGCAAAGGGCAGAGTGGATTTCTTCCCTTGCCCAAGAGAGGTGGACAGAAGCACTGTAAGGGCAGTACACACAGCCCCAGTGTGACAGCAGGTAAGAACATTACGTCACAGGCGGCCTTAACCAATGTGAGCCACAAACGCCATCAGCACAAGGCCCACGAGGGAGCGGACACACAATGCCACACGGAACCACAAAATGGCCCTCCTGATGGCACCTCCAGGTGTCAGCCACCTCCTTCATCAAGTTCTCATGAGCGTAAAGTAATTACATTCTTTAAATCTATCCCCTTTTGAAGGTGTCCTAAGCGCCCCCTCTCTGCCGGGAGACGTTCGTGTGTTATTCCCATGTCCTGGTTAACCTTCTCAATCTGAATTTTTTTAATGTGTATTTATTTTTGAGAGAGAGAGAGAGAGAGCAGGGGAGGGACAGAGAGAGAGAGGGAGAGGGAGACACAGAATCCGAAGCAGGCTCCAGGCTACGAGCCGTCAGCACAGAGCCCGATGCGGGGCTCGAACTCACAAACCATGAGATCACGACCTGAGCCAGAGTCAGACACTCAGGCGCCCCATATCCTTTTCAATCTAAAAGCTGGGCACCTTTTTCATCAACCAGCAGAGCTTCTCTGGCAGGTGATTTTCCACTGCTTATCTTCATCCTTGGCATTTATCTCTAAATAAAGCCAGCGGTATATTAACCGAGGGCGCCACAGTCCTTTGCACCACGGGCACGGCCCCAGCAGGCCCAGCTGTACACCTTCCTGTGTGACCCCACGAAGTTACTCTGCTTTCTCAGATTAAAGGAGATCATTCGTATAAAACAATGATGGCTCTTTGCAGCCTGAGTTTGGACTCGGCAAGTGAGCTGTGCCCTGTGCTGAGTATTAACACCAGCCCAGGGAAAGGTTGAAGGTGAGATACCTCCCCAGGCCGGCCCATAGCGTGAGACCCAAGATCACTCCCCACCTGGGTGGGTTTGCAGTTGGAGGGGGTCCCAGAAGTGCGCCTTCAGAGCTCTTACTGGCCAGATCGGAAGGTACTGAGGGTTGAGCCAGCTGCAAAAAAATGACCTCAGACCTCGGTGTCCAGAGAAGTCACTGTCTTTTCCAAGCGGTGGAACCACTTACAAATGCCCTTGGAGCATGTGGAGATCCTTCAAAATCTCACTCTGTGCGAGGCCGCCAACAAAAACGCATCACATCCATTGCAGTATAAACTCCAGGAGTGAAAGGGGAGAGGTAATTTAAAGCACAGGACCACCAGTCGGGGAATGACGGCAGATTAAATGAGAATTCAAGAGACACACGGTGAGAAATGCCCGTGGGGAGACTGTCACATGCAATATTAAATTGCAAAGGATTCGAAGCCCAGATAAACACCGGGAGCTAATATCAGCCAAGGAAAGCTCGATTCGCCCGGTAGAAATAGGCGTGCTCACATTAATGCTTATAAACAGGCCTTTTAATAATTTCTCCCAAAGGAAGAAACTGGAGGGCTGATCCTTCAGTGTGGCCACCGAGGGAGGAGACGCACTTTCCAGTGATTGACTTCAGGCGTTTGGGCTCCAGTCCAGGCTCCCAACAGGGGGCTGCAGAGACCCAGCAATAGAGCCCACCCAGGTTTAATCTGATTGGAAACAAGACAGAAACATCTGGGAAAAAATTAAAAGACTATGTATATACATGTTTATATGTACATGTGTGCGTATGTACATGTGGGTTTATGTGTGTATGTGGGCGTTTAAAATACGTTATTTTACGTATTTGTTTTCTACACACACACACACACACGTAATCTTTTTTCCATCACAGAGCAACAGCATAGCTTTCCTGTTATATGAAGCACCCTCTACTGCTATAGATTCAAGTGGTCCAAGAAAGTGTGGACAATGTGGCAGGAAGTCTGTGCAAGCATCCTACTCATTGAGAAGGAACAGTGCAGAGAGAACGGGCTGAGTCCGGAAACCTTGGGTGACATACGGCAGCAGAAAGTGTCACCCATATTCTCCCTGCTAGAGCCACTGTTCACATTTTCTCTATTTCCTTCCAGACTTTTATTCCTCGAATACATTTATTTCAAATGCCATATACACATTTTCACTTCATATTACATCATACTCTCATTTATATTGTGGCCTACCCATAGCAGTCATCATTTTTATGGCAGTATAACATTCCATCCAGGGATACCCTGATTCGCAGGTAGCCATTCTTTACTTTCCAAATTTTGCTTAGAATCGCTTGCTTAATAATCATTCACATGGCCATGATTATCTCTGAAGGAAAAAAAAAAGCTGCTTCTCAAGTCTGGAATTTTGTTGTATTTGTCTTCATATCCCCATCAGTACTTGGGGAAAATAAAGGAAAGCAGCTACATGAGTGGATGGTGGATAGATGGGTGGGTAGAAGGGTAGATGGGTGGGTAGATGAGTGGATGGGTGGGTGGGTGGATGGGTGGGTGAGTGGATGGATGGTGGATAGATGGGTGGGTGGAAGGGTGGATGGGTGGGTAGATGAGTGGATGGGTGGGTGGA
>NC_064810.1:6253928-6258302 GCF_023721935.1 Panthera uncia | reverse complement strand
GGGTGGAAGGGTGGATGGGTGGGTAGATGAGTGGATGGGTGGGTGGAGAAATGAATAGGTGGATGGATAGATAGATGGATGCATGGTGATGGGTGAATTGAAGGCTTTGATTGTAGGCTTCTTTGGACTCAGAATCCTCAAAACCTCACCTCTTCAGCCAGAATATGGGTCACCTGCTGTTTCTGGTATTACAACTGAACCTCGTAGATATTTCTTTTTTGTCAGTCTTCAGCTACTCTTTTTTGAAGATGAACTCTTGGTTTCTTGAAAATCTGAAAGAGGATCCCACCACAAAACCCATTCATTCTTCCAACTGGCATGTATTAAACACCTGTTGTTTCCACTTGTTTGGAGGGAAGCGAAGAAGGCCCTGCTGATCTCTGGGTGGCTGGGCGTCACCTGAATGCCAGGTAGATGCAAAGATCAAGGCTGGCTCATAAGTGCTCTCCCGGCAGAAGGGAAGACCATGCTCACTCTGGTGACTGGAGAACTGAGCTATGGCTCCCCCAGCGGGGGATAGGACACTGGTCTTTGGACTGTGCCCAATGAATGTGGTTGGCACTGCAGCGTGAGGAGGGAAGTGAGGGCATTCCCGACAAGGAAAAGGTGGCTACAGGGACAAGATTTATCCGGTACATGCCAGGAACCTCATCAGCTGGAGCATGGGAGCCATGGAGGGAGGAGGGAGGAAAGGGGAGGCTGGTAAATCAGGGCAACCGGTGCCTGTGAAGCCGCAGAGACATTTACAAGCTGTGGGGCTGCCCCCATTCTCCCCAGAGAGGCCCTGGCCTGTCCAAGGGAGTTCCTTTAAAAATCAGGTCAAGACATGGTCCCCAAGAGGACCGTGCTCCAAAAAGCAAGAGAAACCCTTGTTATGGGTCAGTTGGCCCACTCACTAGAGCCGTCGGAAGAGACGGGACCCACCACCTTAACCTGATGCCACCATGGTAAACATCGAGACCATCGAAATCTTTCCTGATTTCAGCATCTTCCCTCCCTGGTCCCCCTGCCCCTGCGCCTGTCTCAGACTCTCGGTCGGCTCCGTCTTCCTCTCGGAGAACTCGGGCCCCCTCTGCCTTGTTTACACTCAGGCCTGTCCCTACTCCCAAGCCTGCCTAGTATCTGCTTTCTTCGCCTGAATCGTCCAACTCAAAAGTTCCCTTGGTCCACGCGTTTGTCCGTGGAGCCCGGGAATCCTGGTGCTTTTGAAAGCCCAATGCGCTTTCTCAAAAGATGACCTTTGGCAAGAAACAATTTGTTCCTGTTCCTACGGCCTTGACAAGATATTAGGGAAGTGAGAAAAACAGTCGGGCGAGGAAGTGAACTTTGAGGGGACCCAAAGCAGCCCCGTGAGGCCCAAATTTTAAGCAATAAACATGAATGTGCTGTTTTCCTTTCTTGCAACAGGGTCCTGGGCACGCCCGTGGGCCGGATGCCTTCCAGTACTGTAGATGTGTCCCCCTGCTGGTGTCCGAGGTCCACACGGGGACCCGTGTCCCCATGGGCTTGATAAGGCCCATCGTGCCGAGAGCAAAGGCAGGAACCAGCTCTGAGGCGTCCGCTTACTGTGCCGTCCCCTCACTTCCTGAGTGAGGAAGTGTCAAACATGCAAAAGTGGCGGGCGGGATTTCTTGAACAAAAAACTGGAGGCCTTTGTCAGCATCTCAAAGCGCTGATGAGAGTCGTCCCCATTTAAGGACCAAACCCAGATCAAGCCTGCCTTTCCCCCAAGTGCCCTCCTGGGCAGGAGCCCCGTCCTGGGCACGAGATTGCCTGCCGTTACGCGGCCACACTTGCGTCTGGTTTTCATCAGAAGCCCAAGAGTCGGCCTGTTTTGCACTGGGGCCAGCTGGTCATTACGCCGGGGAGGAGAGCCGTCAGTGACAGCCCACAATTTCTCCCCTAATTACGGGGTCCGCGCTAACCGCCCGGCCCCCCGTAACTGGGGTGAAAATCTAACACAGCACTGTCTGGAGATTTTCCACATTCACCTAAGCCAGGGCTCAGGAATTAAAGTGTTTCTGACATTACACTGCCAGCGGATCTCCTGCACACCTATTTGCAGAGTGAAAATGATCCGCAGTACAAACCCTGTCTCCGTCTGAAACCTGCAAGGGAGATCAAAGGGGACAGCGTGACAGACGAGGGTTTCGGTTCAACCGTCCGGAGGGAAGAAAGGCCTCTCAGGGAGAGCGCACGGGAGGCCGGCACCGTGCATCGCATGACGCACAGGTTTTAAATCCCACTTTGGCATGCAGGCTCTAGAAAGCTCAGTGGGAGACCCGTGGGGATCATACCCCCACGTTACAGTCCCCAACTTAAGTCTCAGAAATCTGCAAAGTCCTCGTGCCTGGTGGACACTAGAGTCGTTGATTAGAGGCCAACACGGCACACATCGGCCCAAAAGTGGCCCTGGGTTTTCCAGCAGCAGGGCCCCGCTTAATCATTCTTGGTGGAAACTGACCCAGCAACCACAGAGGAAGGCCCTGTGCATCTGTTACCCCTAGGAAAGAACGGGGTCAAAAGTCACCCCAAGAGGAAATTTGGCCTCACCACCGTCTCTGTCTGCAGGAAACTCGCATCTAACAAATCAGATATTCGCACCATGAACCCTGAGTGCTTCTGCTCACCCCAGGACCTTATCCAGTGACACCAGCACACACGTGGGCTCACTTAGTCCTTGGTTACCCAAGGGTAGCCAAAAAAGCAAGAGAGTGACAGAAGGAATGGCTATGCAGGATCTTGGTGGCCATTTTACAAGGATATATCCTGGTTGGCACCTTCACAGCTTTCCCCCCAAGACAATCATTATGGGAACAGATGGCTTTGCCTTTAGCTGGTCAATAAATAAAAAGGCTTTAAAAAAAAATTTTTTTTTAATCTCTTTCAAGCTTCATCTCAATTATCTCAGGAAAAAAGTCTCAATTCCATTGACCGGGTCTTTTAAAATAGATTAATTGGCTGTCATAAAGTTTCCTAAGTTAGACTACAAAAATCATGAAACACATACTCCTAGCCAGAGCAAACGTCGGCTTTCTGAAAAGGAGCCTGACTTTTCCAGAAGGCGTTTTACTGGTTTGCCTTTGTAGAGATGGGAACGGCAGTCTCCTACTGCCCATGAGAAATGATTTTCCTTGGTAACCTGGGGACGGACGCCACCTGATGAGGAGGTGGCCCACCCCCGAAGAAGTGCCCCGATTCATCAGAACAAAGTGCCCGTCTTCCTGTGTAGAAGATGACTTAGAATCTTTCCTATGCCTACAGCGCCTAGCAAGTACCAAGCCTTCAATCATTCATTCTTTCATTCATTAATGCCTCGGACAATATTTATCGAGGCTTACTCCAGGCCAGGCACTGTGCTAAGCGCTAAGTCTGTTCAATACAGGGGCAAACAAGACAAGGTTCTGCTCTCTTGGGGCTCCCGTTCTATTGACAGGGACCAAATAACACAGAAGCACACGTCCGATAGTGAAGAAAAAGAACACCATGGAAGCAGAGAGAGGACCATGGGCAGGCGGGCAAGGGATTCTTACAGAAGTCGGAGAAAGCCTCAAGAGGTGATGCTTGAGCAGAGACTTGGGTGATGTGAGACAAGAAGCCAGACAAATACCTGGGAAGAACTTTCTGGGCAGAGGGAACAGAAGTCCATACTTGGGAAAAACTTGTTGTGTTCAAGGAACATCTACCCGAGAAGGCTAGCATCTCCCACCTGTCAGGATGGCTAGCACCAAAAAGGCAAAAGAAAGCTAGTGTCGGTCAGGATATGGAGAAAAGGGACCCCTCCAAACCACAAGAGACTCTTAAACACTGAGAACAAACTGAGGGTTGAAGGGGGGTGGGGGAGAGGGGAAAGTGGGGGATGGGCATGGAGGAGGGCACCTGTCGGGATGAGCACTGGGTGTTGTATGGAAGCCAATTTGACAATAAATTATATTTAAAAAAAGAAAAAAGAAAAGGGACCCTTCTATATGGTCTAGAAATTCTACTTTTGGTTATGTTTCCAAGTCACCACCTCAAAAAGATATGTGCAGTGTCCAGTGCGGTGTTATTGGGGGTATAGCTCAGCGGTAGAGCATTCGACCCCAGTGAGGTATTATTTACAACGGCCAAGACATGGGAACAGCCTGAGTGTCCACCAATAGGTGAATGGATAAAGAAAATGTGGTGCGTGTGTGTGTGTATAATGGAATTATTATATAATCTATTTATTATATAATAATATACATATTATATATGTAATTAATCTATAGTATGTATAACATATAATATATATAATGTATTATAATATAATGTATGCAATATATTAGCTGTTATATACCATATAATACATTATGTATAATAATATATTATATAATAATAATTATTATAATTCTA
>NC_064810.1:6231485-6248928 GCF_023721935.1 Panthera uncia | reverse complement strand
CATGATGTCATGATTCGTGAGTTTGGGCCCCACGTCAGGCTCCACACTGGACATGGAGATTGCTTGGGATTTTCTCTCTCTCTCTCCCTTTGCTCCTCTCCTGTCACTCACACTCGAAGGAAGGAAGGAAGGAAGGAAGGAAGGAAGGAAGGAAAGAAAGAAAGAGAGGGAAGGAGGGAGAAAGGAAAGGAAAGGAAAGGAAAGGAAAGGAAAGGAAAGGAAAGGAAAGAAAGAAAGAGAAAGAAAGAGGGGAGGGAGCGAGGGAGGAAGGGAGGGAGGAAAGAAAGAAAGAAAGAAAGAAAGAAAGAAGAAAGAAAGAAGGAAAGAAAGGGAAGGAGGGAGAAAGAAAGAAAGAAAGAAAGAAAGAAAGAAAGAAAGAAAGAAGAGAAAGAGGGGAAGGAGGGAGGGAGGGAGGGAGGGAGGAAGGAAAGAAAGAAAGAAAGAAAGAAAGAAAGAAAGAGAAAGAAAGAGGGGAGGGAGGGAGGGAGGGAGGAAGGGAGGAAGGAAGGAAGGAAGGAAGGAAGGAAGGAAGGAAGGAAGGAATTTGGGCAGACTGAAATCCCAGATCTTCCAAAACCTTCCTTAGACTCCTTGCATTGCTTCCAAACTGTGTTCTCAAGAGCTTTTGGACCTCTGGGCCAGCATTTCCCAACTTGGGATCTTCAGAATACCAGTTCTACCAGGAGTGAACACATCTTCTGTGGCAAAGAAGGAGGTCGAGGAAGAGGAGGAGGAGAAAGTTTCCCATGACCAGTTTGGGAAGCACAGCACTAAACAGCATGAACTTGTTGCACACTTTATTTACTGCAGGACTTCTCAGAGCCTTTAACATGCTAATGCGCACTGATCCTCTAAGAAGGATACCAGGTCTGTAGTGGTTCCAAGATGGATTTTCCTGCATGCCCACTAAGAGCCCATGAAGTAACTTTGTTCTACTAAACAGTTCAGGAGACTGCTCCAGACCAGGGGTCGGCGACTATAGCTCACTGTCAAATCCAGCTCACTGCCTGTTCTTGTGTGGTCAATAAGCTTGTAAGCTTGGTTGCTCCTTTTTTTTTTTAATTGTCCTGTCTCAGCTCAGTGCCTCCTCCTCCAGGAAGACCTCCCTGACACCCTAAACTGGGTCAACTGCTTCTCCCTTCACTCTCAGCACTTCCTGGAGTTGTCACATTTTTAAACAGTTGGGGAAAAAAATTTTAAAAAAACAATGTTGCTATAGTTTTCAGCATACAGATCTTTCGCCTCTTCAGTGAGCTTTATTCCTACCCAGGTATTTTATGGGTTTTGATGCAACTGTAAATAATCCAGCGATGAATCCAACTGTAAATAATCCAGCAATGAAATGGGCAGAAAACGTGAATAGACACTTTTCCAAAGAAGACATCCAGAAGGCTAACAGACACATGAAAAGATGCTCAACATCACCAACCATCAGGGAAATACAAATCAAAAACCACACTGAGATACCACCTCACACCTGTCAGAATGGCTAAAATTAACAACACAGAAAACAAAAGGTGTTGGCAAGGATGCAGAGAAACGGGAACCCTCTTGCACTGCTGGTGGGAATGCAAACTGGTGCAGCCACTCTGGAGAAGAGTATGGAGGTTCCTCAAAAAGTTAAAAATACAACTATCCTATGACTCAGTAATTGCACTACTAGGTATTTATCCAAAGATACAAAAATGCAGATTCGAAGGGGCACATACACCCCCATGTTTATAGCAGCGCTATCGACAACAGCCAAAGTATGGAGAGAGCCCAATGTCCATCAGCTGATGAATGGATAAAGGAGATGTGGTTTATACATACAGTGGAGTACTACTCAGTGATCAAAAAGAATGAAATCTTGCCATTTGCAACAATGTGGATGGAACTGGAGGGTATTACACTCAGCATAAGTCCATCAGAGAAAGATAAATATCAGGTGATTTCACTATATGTAGAGTTTAAGAAACTCAACAGATGACCATAGGGGAAGGGAAAGAAAAATAAGATGAAAACAGAGAGGGAAGCGAACCATAAGAGACCCTTAAAATACAGAGAAGAAAGTGAGGGTCGCTGGAGGGGAGGTGGGTGGGGGGATGGGCTAGATGGGGGATGGGCATTAAGGAGGGCGCCTGTCGGGATGGGCACTGGGTGTCGTATGTAAGAGATGATTCACCGGGTTCTACTCCTGAAACCACGACTACACTGTATGTGAACTAACTTGAATTGAAATTAGAAAACAAAACAAAACAAACAAAAAGAAAACCAATATTTATGACAGGCTAAAATTTCATCAAATTTGAATTTCAGTGTTCGTAATAAAGTTTTGTTAGAACACACCCGTGCTCATTCGCTTACGCATCGCCTATGGCCGCTTTCTTTCTACAGCTGCAGGGCCAAGCCGCTCTGGCAGAACCCACATGCCCACAAAGCCCAAGCTATTTACCCTCTGGCTTTTTTAGAGCGTGCCAACCCCTGCTGTCAACTTCCCACACAATGTGGCATCAAAATATATGCCCTTTAGAGGAATTTTGGGACAGTGAAACTGTTCTGCAGGTTACTATGCCATGATGGGTTCCTCATTACACGTTTGTCCAAACCCCTAGCACGCACACCCCCAAGAGGGAGCTCACGTAAACTAGGAACTCTGGGCGAGGATGGTGAGCCAGTGGAAGCTCATCGATTGTAACAGATGTACCACAATGGGAGGGGGGATGCCGAGGGTGGGGGGAGGCTGGGAGTGAAGGGGGCAGGGGCCATACGAGAAACCACTAAACCTTCGGCTCCATTTTGGTGTGAACCTGAAACCACTCCAAAAAATAGTCCAGGATTCTTAAAAAGGACTTATTGTGGGGCGCCTGGGTGTCAGTCGGTTGAGCGTCCAACTCTTAATTTCAGTTCAGGTCATGGTCTCATGGTCGTGGGCTGGAACCCCGCGTCGGGCTCTGTACTGACACCTTGGAGCCTGCTTGGGATTCTCTCTCTCTCTGTCTCTCTGCCCCTCCCCCCGGTCTGTCTGTCTCTCCCTCTCTCTCAAAATAAATAAACAAAGTCAAAAAAAAAAAAAAAAAGAAGAAGAAGAAGAAGTGGCCTCGGTGGCTCAGTCAGTTAAGCCTCTGACTCCAGCTCAGGTCATGATCTCACCATCTGTGAGTTCAAGCCCCGCATCAGGCTCTGTGCTGATGGCTCAGAGCCTGGAGTCTGCTTCGGATTCTGTGTCTCCCTCTCGCTCTCTCTGCCCCTCCCCCGCTCACACTCTATCTCAAAAATAAATAAACATTAAAAATTTTTTTAAAAAAGAAAGAGGCTTGGAGGCTAAAAAATAAGAGAGGACATATTGTATTACCACGTATATAAAAGGGAGAGGAAGAAGTGTGTGTGTGTACAATGCACATGTATCTGTATTGAGTTATATATGCATCAAATATCTCTGGAAGGAGTGAGTGAGACTGATTGCCTCCAGAGCAGGGATCGGGATGGTTGGAATATGGTAAAACCCTGGAGTAACTTGTTCTGCCAGTCCGCAAGACGAGCAAACATTTCTAATAAATGGTGGCTTGATAAACGAGCGATGTCTCGCAATACGAGTAACACATGACACCAAAGGTCACATGATCACAACTGAGCCAATGGTTCTCCTTCTCTCTCTCTCTCTCTCTCTCTCTCTCTCTCTCTCTCGCTGCAAGATTGCGGGTGACTGTCTCCCAAGCTCAGGTGCTCAGTCTCAGGCCTCGGTGTTTGGCAGAAATCGGTGATTTTTCAGAACATTGGAAGGCGCCCCCAACAGACACTGGTGTATTTTTTTGTCACTTCAAAGCCCCTACGGACAGTCCTTTGCTTTTCCATACAAGAGTGGGCTTAGGAATGCTTTGCTCCATCCTAGCTCATTGGATAACTTCCTTGTTAAAGTTGCACAAAAAGAAAAAGACTCCACTGAGGCAACAGACAGCAGTGATTCCGTTACTGATAGTGAAAGTCGTCCTACACAATAATCCTCCTCTCTCGTCTCCCTCACACCAGCCACAAAGGTTTTCAAATTGCAGATTAATTTATTTTTCTTTATATTTTGTACTTTATCATTTTGCATTATATTACACTATTGTAATCATTTTTTTTTAACATTTATTCATTTTTGAGAGAGAGAGAGACAGAGAGAGAGACAGAGAGCAAGCAGGGGAGGTGCTGAGAGACGGGGAGACACAGAATCTGAAGCAGGTTCCAGGCTCTGAGCGGTCAGCACAGAGCCCGACGTGGGGCTCAAACTCAAGAACCATGAAATCATGACCTGAGCCAAAGTCAGACGCTCAACGGATGGAGCCACCCAGGCGCCCCAGTATTGTAATTATTTTTATACGAATCATTTTATATGAATATTTCCATTATTTCTTATGGGGAAATTCACTTCGATATACAAGTGCTTTGAATAACAAGCATGTGTCCAGAATGAGTTATGCTCGCAAACCAAGGTTTTACTGTACTTGAGTTGAGGGGAAGACATTTGTGGTTTATTGATTTTGAACCAGGTGAATGTATTACCTACCCCATATTTTAATTAAAATTGATGAGAAATACGTTTTGTTTTTTGTGGGGCCTGGAGGAGGTATTTTGGGTTTTGTTTAGAAAGAGGGAGAATACCACCCAGGCGCCCCGAGAAATAATTTTTTTTCAGGCAAGTGCTCTCCCACTGGGTGTTATATGCAAGCCAACTTGACAATAAATTATATTTTAAAAAAATTTTTTTAACGTTTATTTATTTTCGAGACAGAGAGAGACAGAGCATGAACGGGGGAGGATCAGAGAGAGGGAGATACAGAATCCGAAACAGGCTCCAGGCTCTGAGCTGTCAGCACAGAGCCCCACGCGGGGCTCGAACTCACGGACCGCGAGATCATGACCTGAGCTGAAGTCGGACGCTCAACCGACTGAGCCACCCAGGCACCCTGACAATAAATTATATTTTAAAAATAAATAACGTGAGTGCTCTCCCATTCAGTATTTTTTTTTTAATATTTACTGTTGAGAGAGAGAGAGAGAGCAAGCACGAGCGAGGGAGGGGCACAGAAAAGAGGGAGGCACAGAATCTGAAACAGCCTCCAGGCTCTGAGCTGTCAGTGCAGAGCCCGACACGGGGCTCAAACTCGGGAACGGTGAGATCATGACCTGAGCTGAAGTTGGACGCTTAACCGGCTGAGCCACCCAGGCGCCCTTCAATGTTTTTCTTCCTCAGTTCTCCTCACTGCCCTGAGAGCAGGAACCATGCCCTACACTTTTCTGTCGGTGGCAGGACCTGGCACGGCTCCGAGCACAGATATCCCCGTAGCAATTTTCTCCCTGACTGTCCGATATTTGTTAGGAGGGGCGTGTGTCCCAGACCTTTTGGAAACACACGGAGAATGGCAAGTGCAAGAACATATGGGGGGGGGGGGAACAAAGCCACCGTGCTACTTAGGACAGGCAGAGACCGGCGTCCTGCATGGGGGACATGTCAGCGTGGGATGTATCCTGGCCCCGTGTGCACGGTGCCTTGGTCATTTCTCTCCCAGGAGAGAAATTTAAACTGCACGATTGAACTGCATGATGTATTGGCTTTAACACTTGTCAAGTGGGGATCGCAGGAATACCTAGCCTTCGGCTGCTTTGAAAGGCAAACAGGAGTAGTTGAACCGTAAGAATTAAAACCGCTCTGTCGATGGTTAAGGCACCATACCGCCAGCCTAGGAACGCCCTCCCCACCAGGCCTATCCCTAGAGTTGGTGGCACCAAGGGGGGCCTACAAACCACATGTTGCAATATTTTTTAATGTGTTTTTTAAGTTTATTTATTTTGAGAGAAAGAGAGAGGCAAAGAGGGGCAGAGAGAGAGAGAATCCCAAGCAGGCTCCACACTGTCAGCACAGAGCCTGACTCAGGGCTCGAACCCACGACCGTGAGATCATGAGCTGAACAGAAACCAAGCGTCGGACCATTAAACGACTGAGCCCCCCAGGCGCCCCACACTTGGAAATACTTTAACGTAATGAACCAAGGTGACAGACCGCTAAGTAGTGTCCCGCCCCTTGCAAGTTGGTAAATAGACCTTATCACAACCCGGAAAACCGGGTTGAATTTGGAAATCTTGGACTCCGGGGAGTTCTGGAATCTGCTGGCCCTTGCCTCCAGCCTGCTGCCCCACCAGAGGCTCTCCACCCTCCCTTTCCCCCCACTCAGCTGTGTCCCGCCCCCTAAGAAGCTCACAGGCACCTGGGATGTCCCTCCACCGCCTCCCCCCCCACCCCCCCCGGGCTACAGTCACAAACAACCTATCCACAGCCACCCCCTGGGCCTCAGGAGCCACAACTACCACAGCTCAGCCCTTGGGAGGGCAGACCCTGAGAACAGTCTTGGGACGACTGGGGAGGGAATTACAGAGTCCCCAGCATGGGAGGCTGGTCTGGAGGGTCACAGGCTCCAGCCTCAGCCCCCAGACTCCTGGCCCCATGGGAAAGCCGGGGGGAGGGGCTCCGGCAGGACTGATGTGACAGGAAGCTGATATCGGCTACTTCTCCCCGAGGACTCCCTACGTGCCAGGCGCCCTTCATGTGCTTTACACACATTATTTCACTTAATAACAAAGTCTTCCCTCAACGCTGACTGCTGAGTGGCATTTTTGTTCGCAGCTCAGCAAGACTGTCCCTTGAAAGCCTAGAAGAAGGACTTTCGAAGTTCTAGGCGGAGAGGAGTCAGATCCTCAAGATGCTTCCCGGGGATGGGAAGACCCCCCTTCCTATCACCTGTGGTGACCACGCCATAGGTAGAAGAATGTGAGGTCAAAAATCACCTGTAACATGTGAGCCGTGTCTCCATGGACAGGGTAAGGGAGAGCACTGACTCTTGTCCAGGACAATAGCTGGAGCCCTAGAACATCCCAGGCACAAAGGAGGGAGGCTGCAAGCCCTTAGCTCAGAAAAGGAGGGGCCATGGAGATGGGAACCCGGACAAGCCTCAGGAATGGCCCCCTGGCCTGTGGATAGCATGCAGGGGACCAAGTACCCCGGTAAGGGGGTATGGACTGGCTGAGTGTGCCCATGGGCTGGAGGAAACCTGGAGTATCTAGAAAACCTTTCCTCTTTGATAAAGTCAACTAAGGAGGAATCAGTCTGCCTCCAAACAGCAGTGTGTTGAGGTGATGGCTGGTACAGCAGCAACCATTTTGTGACCAGGGGAGGACAAGCCTAAGGCGTTCACCCCCAAAGAGGAAAGGGACCCCAGTCCCTGATGACATCCCTGAGCCACTGAACTCCAGAAGTGCTACCTGTGGGCCTGACAATGTGGATTGGAGGGTTTAAGCCCTTTTTACTGAGATTCTTCATGGCCCACCACTCAAAACTTCCTAATGACAGAGAATCCTTTCCTGCTCAGACACAGTTTATTTCCTACCAAGAGACTTAACATGGTTGCTTTTCCTGGAGAAAGTAAAGGGAAGGCAGGCAGGTCACCAATACCACATGCCTTGAGAAGTAATTGTCTGAGCAGGGACGGTTATTTATTTATTTATTAAGTTTACTTATTTATTTTGAGAGAGTGTGCACTTAAGTTGGGGAGGGGCAGAGAACCCCAAGCAGGCTCCACGCTGTCAGCGCAGAGCCCGACAAGGGGCTCGAACTCGCGAACCACCAGATCGTGACCCGAAGCAAAGTCAGACGCTTTCACCAACTGAGCCAGCCAGGCGCCCCCAGGGACGGTTCTTGTGAGAGAGAAAACCACTCGGAAGTATTTAATGAGACTAAGGGCGTCTGGTTCAACTGCCCTTTGATGGAGGCAGCGAGGGACATCAAGGAGAGGGGGCTGTCCCGAGTGATCTAGCTCCTGAGCCGAGGCTGGCGAAGACGTCGGTTTTCTTCTGGAATCCTGGCCCCAAGATGCCAAGGGAGGCCGAGAAGATCCAGGGAGCTCTCTGAGCCTCAAGGTTTTCATCCCCGTATCGGGAATAAGGACGGAACCTTATGCGGAAGGCAGGACGTGGTCAAAGCCAAGTGTCCTCAAGGCCCAGGCTCACGGAACCCCATCTGTCATCCCCAAGAGCAATCCCCACCTAGTGAGCCACTGGCCGTGCAGCACTCATGTACCAAACTGCTTTGAGGGGAACAATGAGCTGGATGAGAAAGTTCCTGAAAAACTCCTCCCCGGACACTAGCTTGAGCCACACACGGTCTCAGAGCCCATCCTCCCCAGCTAACCAGAACCCACCCCTGCCTCTGCCCCCCACCCCCCGGCTTGGGGGCCCCCGGGGGCGCCTCACCCATCCTGTGAGCCACCCCCAGTTGTATGCTCACTTTCCTTCCTCAGCTCCTCCTCTGGGCCCAGCTCCAGAACCCACCGTGCCCACCAGGCACCACCCTCCCGACCGGTCTTTCCTTCCAGCGCAGGTCGCGTGCAGCTGCCCGGGGACCCTGGACACGCAGCCCTGAGAAGGCTGAGGAGGGTTGGGTCTGGTCTAAGCTAAGAACTCATCAGTACGCACAGTGATGCACACCAGGGGGAGCGGTTAAACTAAATCCACTTAAAGTACAAACAGGAGTTGGCTGTTCACGCGGCAGTATGTTTACGAATGTTTATATACACAGTTGAGAAAAAAAGTAATCAGACTTCCCAGCCCTTGGCGGTTGAGGTGAACAAGGACACTCTCCGCTGGGTTTTGTTTTTGACTTTGTCATTAGGATGATAGCAATCGGAGGCACGATGGCTAAGCGCGGCTCGTATGCGGAACACTGGTTTATTATATTCCCCAAACTATGACTTCTGTGTCGAATCAGAAATCATCCACTCGGAAAATACCTCTTATTGATACAGAGGAAGAAACGGCATTGCCCACGAGATCAGCCTGGGCAGTGCCGGCCATAAGGATGTCACCCCAGGAAGATGCGGTAACCGGCCGATTGGCCCTTAACCCAAGGGCCGACGGACCATGCGAGCTCCCTGGGGGCACGCAGCGCCTGCAAAAGTTAAAAATAAGTAAGTAAATAACTCAGGCTGGGGACCCTGGGTGGCTCAGTAGGTTCAGCATCCGACTCTTGATTTCGGCTCAGGTCATGATCTCACAGTTCGAGGGTTCAAGCTGCGCATCAGGCTCTGGGCTGATAACACAGAGCTTGTTTGGGATTCTCTCTCTCCCTCGCTCTCTCTCTCTCTCTGCCCCTCCCCCGTTTGTGTTCTCTCCCTCTCTCTGTCTCTCAAAATAAATAAATAAACTTTAAAAAATAAAATAAAATAAATCAAGCGAATATAAGAATACAGTCAGCCGATCTTGCCATCCTCCATCAGACGTTGCAGGAAGACAGATGGGTGGGGGAAGGAACAGTGGAGCTGATTCATTTCATCCTGGGCCTCTCTTGATGTGCCATCCAAAGAACACATTCTGGACTTGCAAGCTGTACAAGCAAGCCTGAAAAGGGAAGGGGAAAAAAAGGAACACCCTTGGACAAAACTTGAACAGCCGAGTTGAGAGGCATGTCTCTGTGTGGGTTGAAATCTATTTTCTCTGGGTTCGATGGGTTATTCTAGCACCCAAAGTTTTCCAAAAAAACGTCAGACGAGTTTACCACAGCAATTAAGCTGTCTGCCATCTGCGAGAGGCTTGGCTTAAGGTTTGCTGAAGTTAAATATATTTTGAAAGAAAAAATTAAGACTTTCATGTTTTGCATATCAGTCGGGCGCAGCAGCGTGAGACATCAGAGGCTCTTCAGGGAGAAAAGTTCTCCCTAAGGAATAGTTTAGCGTTGGCACGCTGGTATTTCAGAACCCAGGAACACACTGAAAATGAGTTATTCCTTAAGAAACACTGGGCCTAATCTTGGGATTGGCAAACTTAAAACTTCATGGGGAAGTTCAGCCAAGCAGCTGAGATTAACACTTTATACCATCTTCCCAAATGGCAGGTTATTTTCAGAAAACCAGACTCAGATATTAACTGAATGGCACATTCCCACCCCACAGTTTCTGGAGAGTAAATAAATGTCTAAAATGATGTTTAAACCTGTGGTTTAACATTCTGAGTGTCTGCAAAGCCTTATACTCTCCCAACAAAAGGTTCTCGATGAACTTCTTTCCCAAGAAAAGGATGTGCTGTCTACATCAAGTTCACATGTGCCTGGGAATGTTACGATTCTTTTCACTCGCCCATCTTTGGCCCAGAGGTATGTTTTATTCTTTCTTGAGAGAAAAAAAAAAAAAAAAAAAAAAAACATTCCAGAAAGCAAAAAGGCATAGTTGAATTTTACCCTCTGCATATGAGGGGGAAAAAATCAATGTGTCTTCCTCATTTTTTTCCAAGAATGAATGACTGGAACTTTCTCCCGTTTTCAAGCAGTGGTGTGCTGGCAAAGCAGCTCTCCAAGAGGAAACTCAAAATCTTTATTGGTAGCACTTGCCGATCTCCATGATGTAAATATTATTTGATATTGATTTAATATTATTATTGTCCACAACATGTATTATTCATCCAAAAATGTAAATAACATTACCAGCATTGATAAAATTCCAACTAAAAATACAGACAATAGAGCACCTGGGAGGCTCAGTCGGTTGAGCATCTGACTTCAGCTCAGGTCATGATCTCACAGCTCGTGAGTTCAAGCCCGATGTCAGGCTCCTCGCTGACAGCTCAGAACCTGCCTGGGATTCTCTCTCTCCCTTTCTCTCTGTCCCTTCCCCCGCATACTCTCTCTCTCAAAATAAATAAATAAACTGTTAAAAATAATTAGTAACAATAATAATAATAATAAAATACGTTTTAAAAATACAGACAATAGTAAAGACCTCTGCCATTAAGAACCTTACTTAGCATTTGGGGAGCCTGGGTGGTTCAGTCGGTTAAGCGTCTGACTTCAGCTCAGGTCATGATCTCACGGTTCATGAGTTGGAGCGCCACATCAGGCTCTGTGTTGACAGCTCAGAGCCTGGAGCCTGCTTCAGATTCTGTGTCTCCCTTTCTCTCTGCCCCTCCCCTGCTCATGCTCTGTCTCTCTCTCCCTCAAAAATAAATAAACATTTTTTAAAATTTTTTAAAAAGCCTTACTTAGCATTTAACAATAGGAAAAGTATGCAAAGATAAAGATCTCTAAAGACACATCAGTTTGGAATATTCTTTCCCATTCTAGGCACAACTTTTTTCAGGTAGTCATAGCATACAAGACCGTCCAGGCAGTGCAACCAGAATGGTGTGAGGCATTGGAACCACATGGTTTGGGGATGGTGGAGAGGAATTAAGGAAAAGAGGAGATGTAGATAAACATGAATTGCTTTATAAATCAAGTGCTTCCAAGAGGACTGTCACTTGGAAGAGGAGCTGGGAGTGACTTCCTTCTTTCTAAAGATGCAAACCAGGTCTTTCCCAGGCATTGAATTAGGAATTTGAACTGGAGACAAGAATCCATCCGGAGCTACTTTAAGTTTCTAAGTAAGGGCAAAGTGTGAGCAAAAGAGCGTTGTCCTGGAGATGGTCATAATTTACCCACTTAGACACCTGAGGCGGGGGGAGCTAAGAATCAAAGTCAATGATAATAGATGGTCCCGGAGCTTCACAGACCACCTTGGACGTGCTACTCCAGGCACCAGAACCAGTGGAGTCTACCAGAGAGGGCTCGGAACAAATTTATCCCACTCCTGGGCAAATGTCCTGGTAAACATTCTATCTGCTGAGCCACCATCCACCAAAATTGAATATGTGCAAAGATTATATTACCATCATCCTAAGGAGAACGATGATTTCTCCTCCGGGCGTTAAGGGTCATCGCAGATGTAAGAAGTTTCCAGAACACGGCAGACATTCCTCTATCTACACTGGTCCATCTACTGCCCACCCAACCATGTGCCTCCCAAGGCTTGCACTCAACCAGGGACACAGACGGTGAGGCCACACACAGACTCTTGAACTTGGATCCGCTGACATTGGATTTTCTGTCACAAACAGCTATCATCTTGCAATCCACAGATTGATCGATCGGTACGACACAGCATAGACCTTGGAATAAAACCTGAAGACCTTTCAGGCAAGTGTTTTTAAGCTCTCAAAGGCACTCTGAGTTGGAATTGTGGCACGGACACCCAACACTCCTGTGAATTGACCCTGAATTTGAGACACGCCAGGCTGGCTTAGCCATGCAGTTGTTTCCACAGCCCCCCTCGCTCCCCGCACTCTACTCCCCTGTGGGCTGGGAGGTACAGCTCCCCCACGGAGGGCTGACATTCCTGACCAGTGAGGGCTGACAGTCAAGCTTGCCTACAGCGACATAGACCCCAGCAAGGGAACTGACATTCCCAAGGCCAAGCTTTGGGCCCTCTGGTGGCACTTCCCCTGCTGACCCTTCTGCTGTGAGTAGTGTCTCTACTCGGGGGTCAAGTGTTCCGTGAGCGTCTTATCTTCTCCAAGACGACAGACGTGCTACCCTAAAGCTGGGGGAGCTCTGGGCCCTTTAGGAAAACAAGGGGTGGGGGGAGTGAAAAATGAAACCTCACTATGAAAGTATTGAACGGCCTCCAAGGAACACAGCGGGAACCAACACAGAAAACCAGAATATTTTCTGTGCACACACGGGGGGGGACCCACAACCAGCCCCTGGGGGAAGATAAACCAGCACCACACTTGGCCCCTGGACAACGTCCCCCATCTCCGGATTTGGGCATCTGTAGATGGTCCCTGATGGTTGCTCAGGAGGACAGTGGTGCAGGAATGAGCCCCCTGCCCAGACAAATGGGCTATCGCTCAAGCAAATATCATCCCTAGCCCGACACCCCACCAGGAATAACGCATGCCAGCCTGTGAGGAAGGAAGACAACTGTGCAATGCTCACCAGGCTCCGGGGGAGAGCGGGTGGCTTTCCAGCAGCCCTACCCTGGCTTTGTTTCCAGCTGGGGTGTGCTGTATATGTCCCTGAGCATTCTAGAACCTCCGCCCTCAAGTCTCGAGAGCCCAGAGCTGGGGCCGCTACAGATTCTGTGTGCACAGCCCCACTGCACACGAACCCGTGAGCCCTCACTCACAACAGCAAGCCCTGGGGTCTTTCCCACCCGCAACTCCTCGGTGGCCCACGCAGGAGGCACAGGTCGGAAGACAAGACGGAGGCCAGGAGCCTCCTGCAAACCTCATCTGCTCTTCCAGGCATTGCTCCCAGTCCTTGGAGAAACTGAGCCCTTGGGCCCCCGTATACGAGCAGCCCAATCATGCCTTTGTTATATTCGATTTTTTTAAATGGGGTCTGGTTAATTTCATGCGTCAACTTGGCTGGGCCACGGTGCCCAACTGTGTGGTCAAACACCCATCTGGATGTGGCTGTGAAGGTATTTTTTAGTTGTGATTAACGGTTAAATCAGTAGACTTTGAGTAAAGCACATTTCCTGCTGCGATGTGGGTGGGCCTCACCCAATCAGTTGAAGGCCTTAAGCTGAAAAAAGACTGAGGTCCCTGGAGGAAGAGGGAACTGTGCCTCCAGGTTGCCTTTGGACTCTGGCTACAGCATCATTTCGTCCCTGGGTCTCCAGCCTGCCTTCCCAGCAGATTTCAGATGTGCAGATTTTAGATAGAGACAGATGGTAAAAACACATCCTCTGTGTTCTGTCTCGAGAGGACCCTGACGCATGTCAGTGGACATATGGGTTTCCCAAGATGCCATCTGGAGAGCAAGTCACAAAGAGGCAGAAGCTGAGTTTCCTCAACCCCTGTGACCCCCAGCAGCATCCAGCCATGGCCCTGCCACACACAGACCCTCCACAAACACACGTTGGATCGACAGAGCCCACGGCCCGGGCTGGGACACGGGGACGGGCAGGTTGCCAGCCCTGAGAGGGCCCTCCCCGAGCGTTACACCACAGGTGCCTGGCCGGCTTCACAGGGGCTGCAGGGAGAAGTCACCGGGTCCCCATGGACGTGGTGACCCCACTCACCTCTGGCATCTGCACCCCACAGGGCCAGGGGGTCTGGTTGGCACCATCTGAAAATCTTGAGGCGCTCACTTGGCACAAACAAAGTCTGGGAACCATCTGCAAATTTCAGTTGACCACGCTGTCCCACAAAAATTGGGCTGGGCACCCATCTGCCCGGTGGCCGGTACTCCTTTCCAACAGCCGAGGGCAGCCCCGAGCGGGATGCAGCGGACCAGAGCGTCAGGTGCGGGCCACAGCTCAGCTGTCCCAACTTGAGACGCTTCTCCTGGACCAGTAAGGCCTTCCTGCCCTGGGTCCCCCATATCCCTGGCAGCACTTAACCATTTCTAGCCGATCGGAGAGAGGAAATAGCCGCTCTTGGATTACTGGGCCATAAAGCTTCAAACGTGTAAAGACTCGGGTGTTGATATGAAACCCAGCACCACCACGGTGCAACCCAGCGCAGAGCTCGCACCTGGCCCCTGAGGCGCCTCCCTCCTCCGCTCCCTGGCTGCTCTTGGCTTCCGTCTGAAATCCCAGCAGTGGCCCCAGCTCCTTCCTGGGGCCTTGAATGTGGCAACACCCACCCTCCCTGCTGGCAGGACCCAACAGATACAAAAGGAGGTCCCTGGCTGCATCCCCACCCCCGTCAATGCCCCCTCCTCACTGGTGGGGGTCCTGCCTCCTCTCCCCTCCCTCCATCACTGCCACAAAATAGACAAGAGAGGCACAGAAGCCTTCTGCATTTCGGTGTCACACAGGCGGTAGCCAACGATCTAAGTATCTCTCAGGACACAAGAAGCCATGAATGAGAGTCTCGATGTGTTCAAAAGGCTTTGAGCCGTCCACACTAAGTGGAGAACCACAGGGGCCACTGGGCTCCTCCCGGGAACCCGCCCACTGAGATAAATCAGGTGACAGAGAAGCTGGGGGGTCGCAGAATCTCTTTGAGGTTGACAGAGCAGCTGTGGGTGAGCCCCCCGGGGAGGTGGGCCTGGTGTGTGCAGCGAGGGGCAAGTAGGAAAACCAGCCAGGTGTCTCAAAGGGGCTGGAAGGTGCTTTGGGCTCATGGCCTGTTCTCTCCCCCAGGAGCCTCAGGGCAGACCCCTCCCAGGGCCCCCAGTGCACCTGGCAACAGCTCAGCTGAGGACCACAGCCTGTGCAGGGAATTCAGGGGACTCAGAATGTTGGAAATAGAGGGAAACAGCCACCGTGCACCCCCATGACCTTGGAGCTCAGAGCCCCAGTATCCCCACCATCCCCGACTCAGGGAGAGGCCTCAGTGCCCGGGGGGGGAGCCCCTGCGAAGGATCTCCTCCCCAGTTCTCCCCAGGGCCCTTCGTGGGAGGCTGGCTTCCTTAAAAAGGGACGTGCCTGGAAGGAAGTGAGAAGGGGTGGGGAGGAGGGGGTGGGAGGGAGGGAGAAGAGGCTGATGAGCCCTGTGCACTAGAAGTTTCTGTGTTCCCAAAACTCACCCCCAAGGACCACAATCAGCGTGGCCTTGCATCCAACCCCAGCCTGATGAGAGTAGTAAGAAGGTAAGAATTAAGAAGAAGATGACCTTTCAAGTCTCCCGAAAGAAAAAGTATTCGTTCACTTGAGATGCCTTACCACAGATTGGATGGCTTAAAACAACAGACATTTCTTGTCTCGTTCTAGAAGCCCAAGACCAGAGGGCAAGCAGGGCCATGGTCCCTCTGGAGGCTCTAGGGGAGAACGCTTCTGACCCTCCCGCGCCCCCAGCTTCGGGTGGCTTGCCAGAATCTTTGGCATTGCTTGGCTTAAGGACACGTTGCTCACTCTAGCTGTGCCTCTGTCTTCCCGTGGCATCTCCTCTCTGTGTCTGTGCCTCATCTCCTTTGTTTTTTCTTTTTTTTTTTTTTAACGTTTATTTATTTTTGAGACACAGAGACAGAGCGTGAGCAGGGGAGGGGCAGAGAGAGAGGGAGACATAGAATCCAAAGCAGGCTCCAGGCTCCGAGCCATCAGCACAGAGCCCAAAGCAGGGCTCGAACTCACAAACTGAGACATCCTGACCTGAGCCGAAGTTGGACATAACCGACTGAGCCACCCAGGTGCCCCTCGTCTCCTTTTCTGATAAGGACCCCCATCACGTCGGGTTAAAAACCCCTTTTACCCCAGTCTGACCTCATTTAACTAATCACATCTGCATCGATCTATTTCCAAATAAGGTTGCATTTACAGGTACCAGGGGCTAGGAACTAAATGTATCTTTTTAGGGGGACACAATACCTACAAAAAGACAAAAAGAAGGTTTTTATTGGCGCTTTCAATGGTAATGGATTAAAGAAACCAGTGGAGTAAGAGCCGAAATATTGTGAAGGGAAAGCGTGTTTAACCTAAAACAGTATACCTAATTAAATGATTGCTTGACATAAGAAAGTAACGTTATTCTTGTACGAACACGGTTTCAAAGAATTTATTCCACAAAGCCTTCTTTGACAAAATTCTTGAAGGGTTTACTCTGGCAAGGAGAAAAAAAATGAATCCAGAAGAAAGCAGAAAGATTTAATAAGTAGGGATCAGTATAGAATTCAGCAAGAGAAAAAAAAAATGTCAAAATTAGCAGTGAGTCTAAAATACTAGGTTCTCAGAGCCTCAGGTCAAGTTCCTGGAAGCAGAGCCTGAGACAGGGGTTCTTGTAAAGGGCGTTTACAGGGCAGCTCAGGGGAGGGAGTGTGAGGGAAGAAGACCAGGCAGGCGAGGCTGTGGGCAGCTGGAATCCAGCTCCAACCGGCTCACCAGTGGACCGTCAAAGGCTGCCCAGGAGGGTGACAGATGATGGGGACCAGGGAGCTATGAGCAGGCAGCTGGCTCTTTTGAGAGACGGAAAGGGAGACACAGAATCCGAAGCAGGCTCCAGGCTGACCCGTCAGCACAGAGCCCGACGCGGGGCTCAAACTCACGAGCTGTGAGATCATGACCTGAGCCCAAGTCGGACACTCTACTGAGCCACCCAGGCACCCCAGACATGATTGTTTTTTAACTGGAGACTTAAAAATATCCATGCTCTTAGACTCAACAACTGCACTTCCAGAACCAGAGCCGTGCTCAAAGATTTATGCGTACAGAATTCCATCATCACATTATTCAGAACATTAAAATGAAACCAGCCTTGGGGCACCTGGGGGGCTCAGTCGGTTAATCGTCTGACTCGATTTCGGCTCAGGTCACCATCTCGTGGTTCATGAGTCTGAGCCTCGCATCGGGCTCTGCGCTGACAGTGCAGAGCCTGCTTGGAATTCCCCCTCTCCCTCTCTCTCTGCCCCTCCCCTGTGCACACATGCTCTCTCTCTCTCTCTAATAATTTTTTTTAATTTTACAAGACCAGTGCTCTAACCCCTGAGCTATAGGGCCTCTATTTTTTTTTTAATTTTAAAAATTTTAAATGTTTTACAAATTTTACAAAATTCGTAAATTTGGTAAATTTTTTTAAAAAATACCAAAAAAGGGCCTTTTACAAGAGCCTTTGTATCCCACAACAGGAGCTCGGTGAGATCAGCAACGGTGGGGGGGGGGGGGGGGGGGGGGGGGGGGGG
>NC_064810.1:6230542-6231385 GCF_023721935.1 Panthera uncia | reverse complement strand
CTCGAGCTGGACGGTGTCGGTTTTGTCTCCGTTTTAGTGATGAGGGCGCCGGGGGGGGGGGAGGAGGGGGCGAGACTGGCCTACAAAGTCACGGAGTCCATCCCGGGCTCAGTGTCCAGCAGGCCCCCTCTGACCGCTCTGGGGTGCCCTCATCACTAAAACGGAGACAAAACCGACACCGTCCAGCTCGAGTGCTCTCACTCCCAGTAAGTGCGGCCACAGAACCCAGACAGGATTCCGGGCAGCGGGAGGGCTCAGGAAACCAGATGGCAGCGGGTGGGCGGCCGGAGAGAAACGTCCACGTTCAGCGGCCCACCCAACAGGTGCCAAGTGTACCATTTCCCTTGCCCACGAGTGGCCTGAACCCGACGGCCCCAAAGCCAGAAGGGGCCAGCAGTGTGGACAGGGAGAGCTCGGGGAGTGGGGAAGGGGGCCGCTAATACTGGAGAGAGTGGGAGAGAGCTCTGTGGGGATTCTTCCTTCTTCATCCCTACTTGTGGGCGGTCCCCAAACGATTCCTTGTGGTGACTTTGGCGGGGCTGTAGGGGCCTACTGGGGGGGGGGGGGGGGGGGCTGAAAGACACCCCCCCCCCCCCAGAACTTTGCAGAAGCCATTCCCCTGCCTGCAGCGCCCTTCCCCGATGTCCCATGGAATCCCCCCCAGCTCCCAGCTCCGGGCAGCTTCAGGAGCCAGTGAGCTGTACTGGAGAGGACTTCCCGGCCATCCGGTGCCAAAGCAAAGTCACCACCCCACTCCCGTCCACCCAGACATCCTCTGTCCTGGAGTTGCTCAGAGTCACCTGGGGGCTTTCACTCAGCTGGTCCCAGACTGCTCCCCTCCCC
>NC_064810.1:6101168-6230142 GCF_023721935.1 Panthera uncia | reverse complement strand
CCCCCCCCCCCCCCCCCCCCCCCCCCGCCCCCCACCCCGCTGGGTGTCTCTGAATCTCCTCTGGAGCTTCCCATTCAGGTTGCAAATTCCATCCCCTCCCTGCATGCCTCGGGGCATCTGTCACTGGCTTCCTTAGCTTCTCAGGCTTCGTGCATTATCTGTCCTCTCCTCCCAAACGGGAGGTCCTTGGAGGCAACAAGCCCTGCAGTCCCAGGGCTAGAAGAGGTCTGGGAACTCCCAGAAACAGGCATTCAACGAACAAATCCAGGGATTGTTGGGATTTTTTAAATAAGCATTCATTGCTTTCATGATAAAAAGTGATTCCAAAATAAACATTTTTTAATATTTACTTATTTGGGGGGCGAGCACAAGCGGGGGAGGGGCAGAGAGAGGGGAACGGAGGATCCAAAGCCGGCTCTGTGCTGACGGGCTCACAACAGTGAGCCCGACGTGACACTCAAACTCACGAACTGCAAGATCATGACCCGAGCTGAAGTCGGACGTTCAACTGACTGAGCCACCCAGGCGCCCCCAAAATAAAAAGTTTAATCTCAAGCTCGGAACAATAATTAAAATAATAAAATTCAATACTAAGAGGTACAGGAAACGAACCGAGTTCTGCATTCGAGGTGGTGCTACAAAAGAAACCTGCACGGGGCGCCTGGGTGGCTCAGTCACTTAAGCATCTGACTTCCACTCAGGTCATGATCCCACAGTTCGTGAGTTCGAGCCCTGCATCGGGCTCTGTGCTGAAAACTCAGAGCCTGGAGCCTGCTTCCGATTCTGTGTCTTCCTCTCTCTCTGCCCCTCCCCGGCTTGCACTCTGTCCCTCTCTGTCTCTCAAAAATAAATAAATGAAGAAAGAAAGAAAGAAAGAAAGAAAGAAAGAAGAAAGAAAGAAGAAAGAAAGAAAGAAAGAAGAAAGAAGAAAGAGAGAAAGAAGAAAGAAAGAAGAAAGAAAGAAAGAAAGAAAGAAGAAAGAAAGAAAGAAAGAAAGAAAGAAAGAAAGAAAAAGAAAAGAAAAGAAAAGAAAAGAAACAAACCTGCACGGCAAGCAAACTGGCAACATGTGATGACGGTTTCTAAAGGTACTCATACCCTTTGCTAGGACTCCAGTGAATGACCGGTAAGGGGGAAAGAAGGTGGGTGGGAGGCTGGGGCAGCGGCCGGCACTCTGGGGCAGTGAACCATCATGGTGGACACACGACACGACACGACACGCTTTTCAAAACCCACAGAAACTTCACACAAAGAGTGAACCCTGATGCACACTGGGAAGTTGGGCTAATAATCACGTATGAAGGGGCGCCTGGGTGGCTCAGGCTGCTAAGCATCGGACTCTCTCGCTCTCCCCCTCTCAAAATAAATAAAGTTTAGAAAACTAAAACCAAATCATGTATCAATATCAGCTCATCAACTGTAACAGATGCAGCACAGCGCCTGCAAGATGTTGGTAAAGGGGGAACAGTTGGGGGAAGCCAAAAGGCATATGGGAACTCAGTGAGTTCTGCTCACTTGCCTGTAAAGTTAAAACTACTCCAAAAAATAACATCAACGGGGGCACCTGGGCGGCTCAGTCGGTGAAGCATCTGATTTCGGCTCAGGTCATGATCTCAGGGTTCATGAGCTGGAGGCCCACTTTGGGCTCCGTGCTGACAGCTCGGAGCCTGCTTGGGATTCTCTCTCTCCCCCTCTGCCCTTCCCCTACTCTCTTTATCTCTCTCTCTCAAAAAAAAATTTTTTTTAATAATTTCAACTAAGGATAACAAAAACATTGCACCCTACAGCACCCTTGCCAGCTGGAAGCAGCTTGAGGACCAAGCAACAGAGAAACCATGCACAGCACGGAGAGGGAACCGCAATGGTGGCTTTGCAGAATATGTGGCCGGTTTTCTCAATCTGCTGCAGACCGATTCGAGTTTAGCCTCCAAACCCCCGAGGAGGGTGGACGAAGGTGGAGAAAGGGAGGAGCCTTGCTGGTCCCTGAAGCCTCAGGGCTCAGACCAGACCGGGTGTCTGAGTCCGTGAGTTCTGTCTAGCAGAGGTCAATAAATTAGGACTCAAGGAGAAAAATCTAACCAACGCCACAAGAGATTCTGACGTCAGAGAGTGGTTGATAAGAGATGAATGTCTGTGGGCTGGTTGTTTGAGTTTTATGAAAGTGGCTTCATTTATTATGGTCTTTTTTTTAAATTTTTTTTTAACATTTATTTATTTTTGAGAGCGAGAGCACAAGTGGGAGAGGGCTAGAAAGAGGGAGCCAGAGGATCCCAAGGAGAGGTTCCTCGCAGTGATCTCAGAGCCCAGCGCGGGGTTGGAACTCACGAACCGTGAAGTCACAACCTGAGCCGAAATCAGGAGTTGGCTGCTTAACTGACTGAGCCACCCAGGCTCCCCAGTCATGGTCTGCTCGTAAAGAGACCCAAAGCTCAGGGTCTTGGAAGGCACTCTGGCTGAAACGCGCTGACTCCCCCAGCGACTTCTCTGCCGAGCACACCCCGGCCGCCCTGGTCTGCAGATTCAGAGTCAGGATTCGAACGCACGCACACGGGTCCACAGCACCTCCCCTCAGGGCCCCGCACTACTGCCCCTGCCGACTCAGATGAATATTGGATGATGACAGGAGTTTGCCAGTCAGGAGGGCTTGTTAAAAATGACTCAGTACCCAGCGGGAAAGCTGCCTCGTGACTCAGACATGCCTGGCTCTCCCGAGCGGGTCGCCTCGGCAGGCAGCACGGATTTCCTTGGAAAATCCAAAGGAGCTGAGGGTGTGCGGCTCCCGGCACTGGCCATGCGGCTGGGTCTCTCCACTCCCCGGAGCAATCCTCGAGGGTCACCCTCCTCTTCATTTTAAAGACGACATCTCAGCAGCTTGGGGCAGTTCAGTGAGTTCCTCAGGGTCACAGGCTTCTGTGCAGACGCTCAGAGCCCCGCCACACTCTGAGAGGCCACCAGGGGCCATCAGTCCCATCAGAGACTATGACATGAAGCTGAGAAGGGCTGGGGGGTGGGAGGGGTGGGGTGGGGAGCAGCAGTGGTCTACAAAGAAGTGGGGGGGGGGGGTGCTGGAGGATAGGGATCCTCCTTCCCAGCCTTACTGGCAATGACTGCTTCCCACCACACCCCCCATCGTTCCCAGAAAATGGTATCAGACCTTTTAAAACACCCATACATGCACACACACACGCGCAGGCACACGCAGCCTGTGTTCCGTGGAGAGTGTGCCCAGCTTAACGCCCGTTCGTCCACACCCGACGGGGGAGGCCGGACCCCTGCCCCCAAGGGCTGGCCCTCCTCGTCCTGCCGGGAAACGACAGAAAATGCTACAATGGAAACTCTAATTAAGGAAATCTGACCTTTTGTTCCTCAAATAATTTAGGGGTAAAAATATGTGCTGATTCTTTTTCTGAGTATAGTTACGATATTTTCCCGTTAAAAGAAAAAAATCATCGACAAAGGAAAAGGAGACAATAGTGCAAAGGAACAATTCCATTTTCAAGGGAACGGGAATGAGGGCCCCTGCCCATATCTGTAAATAGCCAACTGTGGAATCAATGCCAAGGAAACCAGTGTGTGCTCAGGGCTGGGGGAGGACGAGCCTTCCGGAAACTCCCCCACCCTCGTGTGGCAGCGAGAAACCATCCAAGGTGTGGGGAGCCCACAGCCCCCAAGGGAGCCCCGGAGGCAGACGCTGTTTCTAAGGTGCACACAAGACCCTCTCCAACCACTGCACGCGCGTGTACACACACACACACACACACACACACACACACACACTCTACATACATTCAGTTTCACTGTGCTTAAAAAATTTCTACTGAAGGGGCGCCTGGGTGGCTCAGTCGGTTGGGAGTCCGACTTCAGCTCAGGTCACGATCTCGTGGTCCGTGAGTTCGAGCCCCGCATCGGGCTCTGGGCTGATGGCTCGGAGCCTGGAGCCTGCTTCCGATACTGTGTCTCCCTCTCTCTCTGCCCCTCCCCCGTTCATGCTCTGTCGCTCTCTGTCTCAAAAAAAAAATTTAAAAAAAAAAAAAACGTTAAAAAAAAAATTTCTACTGAAGGGACAAGCAGAGGCAGGGGACAAAGTGAAAGCAACACTTGCTTTACACAGTGTATCTTTGTGACTTCTGAATTTTATACTTGAAAACGTGTGTGTATGTGTGTGTGTGTGTGTCGTGCAGATGAACTGTCTTCTAAGAGATTTTGACACTTTTTTTAATTAAAAAAACAACTTTTTTATGTTTATTTAAAGAGAGAGAATGTGAGTGGGGGAGGGGCAGAGAGAGGGAGAGACACAGAATCGGAAGCAGGCTCCAGGCTCTGAACTGTCAGCACAGAGCCCGACACGGAGCTCGAACCCACAAACCATGAGATCATGACCTGAACTGGAAGTCTGACACTTAACCAGCTGAGCCACCCAGGCCCCTGACATAACTTCTTAATCTTCAGCAGGAACCTGCTCTCCTCGGGTGCACACCGTGCTCTCCCCATGCACCCACAACACACACACCACGTACAACCCCCACCCCCACATAACACACCATGCACCACACACTGCATTTGTCAGGGAGCCGTCTCTCACCACCCCCGCCCACAGAGCCTTCCCGAAGCATTTCTGAACCAGGTGCCGGGCAGGTCTGCATTTGCAAAGCGGGTCAAAGTCTGGTCACCCTGCGCGCAGCTGGGCCTGGAAGGGCGCCACTTTCCTAACCTCTAGGACTCAGTGCCACCTAGAGGCTCCTTGGTGGCACTATTTCCCGACCTGAAATAAAAAGAGACTGGCGACCAGGGCCTGGGTGACTCTGTCAGGTGCGCCTCTGACTCATAATATCGGCTCAGATCATGATCTCACCGTCCCTAAGTTCAAGCCCTCACAGTTTGTGAGTTCAAGTCTGCTTGGGACTGTCTCCCTCTCTGTCTGCCCCTCCTCTCTCTCTCTCTCTCTCTCTCAAAAACAGATAAATAAACTTTAAAAAAAAAGGGACCGGCCAGTGGATGGCATCATGCAGGGCAGAGGGCGGGGATGGGGTGTCCAAGGAAGGCCCATTTCTCACTTGGAGAGTTGGGGCCGCCCTTGGAGCTCTGGCCAGGCCACCAGTCGGCTGGGATTTTGCCACAGAACGCCTCCTTTCACACACGTACACACGCGTACACAGGCATCTATATGTGATGTTCGCCCAATGATCAGAGTAAAGCGCTTGAAATCGGTGGTCAGAAAATGTACCCTGAGATCACCCCCACCCAGCAGGTGGTAACACGAGCCCCTGGAGCTGGTGAGCCCCCCGCCCCCCCCCCCCCCCCCCCGCGCAGACGCGTGAGCCCATCAGCCACGGGGGGAAAACCATCCGGCATCTGTTACAGCGACGCGTCCGCAGCCCTCCCGCCGCATCCCTACTGCGCGTGCGGACACGCAGACCCCGCCCCCCGCCAGCCCACCCCCGCTGCACGTGCGGACACGCGGACACGCAGACACCCCCCCCCCCCCCCCACCCCCCCCCCACTACGCGTGCGGACGCACAGACCGCCTGCTCGCCCAGGAGGATGACACAGGAGCCTGGGGCAGGGGCGGGCTCTTTCAGGGGGTCGGAGCCTGTGGGGGGGGTTAGAGGGGGGACACCTCCAGGTGGGTGGCGGTGCGCGGTGCCTTCCCCCCTGCCCTCACTCCAGCCTCAGCCTCTGAGCGCTGGTTCTCAACGGGGACGATTTGACCCCCAGAGGACATGTGGCAATGTCCGGAGACATTTTGGGGTGGCACACCTGGGGTGGGGGTGCTGCGGGCACCGAGTGGTGGAGGCCCGCCTGTGCTCAACATCCCGCCGTACGCAGGGCCACCCCCACCTCCAGCCAGGGATTATGTGGCCGAAACGTCAGTGGCGTGAGGTTGAGAAACCCTGCCTTAAATGCTCGGCTGGGACGCAGTGGTGTAAATTATCACTGCTTTTAGATAAACGGATGTTTTAAGCTAAAAGTTGAGAACAAAAAATTCTGAGAACTCTGTCGAAACGTAAACGCATTTTGCCTGTATTGAAAAGAACAAAGCCGCGTGCCAAATAGGTCAAGGAATGAGATGGTGAGTTTTTCCGGGGCTTAAATGCATCTTTTCACACTTCCTTTATCAACATGTGGGAGCCACTCTGTCCCCAGCCAGCCCATCTCTTCACTTCCTCATACTTCGGATTTGTAAGTGCATCCACATGCAAATCTTTTCATGTGGATCTATTCGAGGAGATGAAAACAGGTTTCCGCGAATTCCTTTTTTCCCTGAGGGTAAGTAATGTCTTGTTCAACATTCCGTTTGCCTAATTGGGTAATTTAATTATTTTTAACTATGAGATTGATGATTATAAGGTCACCATAGTCAAAATGAACTGATCATATGATCTGTTCCAGTCGACATTGGCCATGAAAATTGTTTCTGCCCACCGTGGATTGATCAAGCATCTACTTATTGCAGAGAATTTGCTGGATCCCATGGGAGGCACAGAAGAGCTACAAGACACAGTGTCCACAAAGGAGGAATCCTGTGTATTTTTTGCCAAACGGCTTCTAGATCGAGGTGTTTTAGGAACCCCACGGGATCTTTTGATAACTTTTATTTATTAATTCAAATCATTCAAATACAACCCAACGAAATTTCTAAATGTACTCTGACTGTTCTGCTGTTGAAGAATTAAGGATTATCCTTTGGGGGGACGGGGGGAGAGTTTTCTAGAAAAAACCAAAACCAAACAGCTCAAAATGTCTCAGAGGAAACCGACATGGGGACACAGCACCAGTCTCAGTGGCGCCCCGGGAGGAATGTCAGGAGCCAGTGAGGGAGGAAATCCAGTCGGCTTATCAATGATTTGTTTTAAATTTTAAAAGTAAGACAGGGGCGCCTGGGTGGCTCAGTCTGTTAAGCGTCCGACTTTGGCTCAGGTCATGATCTCATGGTTCATGGGTTCGAGCCCCATGTCAGGCTCTGTGCTGACAGCTCAGAGCCTGGAGCCTGTTTCAGATTCTGTGTCTCCTTCTCTCTGTGACCCTCCCCCGTTCATGCTCTGTCTCTCTCTGTCTCAAAAATAAATAAACATTAAAAAAAAAATTAAAAAAAAGTAAGACAAATTAAAATTCCAAACCACACGGGAAGGTGTGCAACGAGAGGAGGGCTCCCCACAGTCAGTTTTCTTTGTGTTCTTTTAGAAATTCTCTACACACACAGGGATGCCTGAGTGGCCCAGTCAGTTAAGCATCTGACTTCAGCTCAGGTCGTGATCTCATTGCTCCTGAGTTCGAGCCCCACGTCAGGCTCTCTGCTGTCCGTGTAGAGCCTGCTTTGGATCCTGTGTCCCCCTCTCTCTCTGTCCCTCCCCTGCTTGTGTTCTCTCTGTCTCAAAAATAAACATTAAAAAAATTTTTTTTAAGTTACTAGAAAGTAAATTTTTTTACTTTTTTTTTTTTTTTTTTAATACACTTTTAGTGCACTGTTCAGGGGCACTAAGTCCATTCACACCGTGTGGCCATCAGCAACATCCGTTTCCAGGACTCTTAATCCTTCAAAACTGAAATGCTGTCCCTGGTAAACACTAACTCCCCCTCCCCCAGCCCTGGCTTCCTCCATCCTACTTTCTGCCTCTGTGGATCTGACTCCTCTAGGGACCTCACGTAAGTGGAATCGCACGGTATCTGTCCTTTTGTGACTGGCTGATTTTGCACTCGGCAGAATGTCCTCAAGTTTCATCCATGTGGTAGCGGGTGTCAGAATTTCCTTCCTTGGGAAGCAAAAATAATATAAAAACAGGGAGGGGGACAAAACAGAAGAGACTCCTAAATACAGAGAACAAACTGAGGGTTGCCGGAGGGGTTGTGGGAGGGGGGGATGGGCTGAATGGGCCAGGGGGTGTCGAGGAGGACGCTTGCTGGGATGAGCCCTGGGTGTTGTGCGTAGGGAATGAATCACTGCATTCTACCCCTGAAATCATTGTTGCTATAGATGCTATGCTAACTTGGATGGCAATTTAAAAATTAATTAATTAGTGGGGTGCCTGGGTGGCTCAGTCGGTTAAGCGTCCGACTTCAGCCAGGTCACGATCTCGCGGTCCGTGAGTTCGAGCCCCGCGTCGGGCTCTGGGCTGACGGCTCAGAGCCTGGAGCCTGCTTCCGGTTCTGTGTCTCCCTCTCTCTCTGACCCTCCCCCATTCATGCTCTGTCTCTCTCTGTCTCAAAAATAAATTTAAAAAATAAAATAAAATAAAAAATTTAAAAAAATATATTAATTAATTAATTTTAAAAAAAAAGAATTTTCTTTCTTTTTTAGGCTGAATGATATCCCATCAGCTCTGTGTTCTCCATGTTGCTTATCCACTCATCTGCTGGTCCATACTTAGGTTGCTTCCACCTTTTAACTGTTCTGCATCACACTGCTGTGAACGTGGGTCCACGCGTATCTCCTTGACGCCGTCTTTTCAGTTCTTCTGGGTACATACTCGGAGATGGAATTGTTGGATCATATGGTAATTCTGTGTTCAAGTTTTCTGAGGAACCGCTACGCTGTTTTCCACAGCGGCTGCACTATTTTCTGTTCCCCCAACGGTGCACGAGGGGTCTACTTTCTGCACATCCTCGCCAACACTCATTATTATGGGTTTTTTATAGTAGCCGTGCTCATGGGTCTGAGATGGTGTCTCGTCGTGGGTTCCAGTTTGCAGCTCGCTAATCGCCATTCATACACCTTTTGTTCCCATGCCATGGGTTAGAGCTTGGTCAGATGATGACATCTAAGGAAGACTGAGAGATGAGATGCATTCGCTCACTGTTGGGCCTACCAGTATCACTACTGACTGAGCAAATTAAAACCAAATATTTCTGTCCCCACAGTTCCTGTAGGTCGGGGGCTTGGACAAGGCTGAGCCGGGTCCTCTGCAGGTCTGCAAGTAAGGTGTTGCCCAGAGCTGCTTCCTCAGCTGGGCACCAGTGGGGGTAAGAGCTGCCTCCAAACTCACTCTGCTTGCTGGCAGAATTCAGTTGTAGGACTGAAGACTGTGACTTCTTGCTGGCTATCCATCAGAAGCTTCCTTCCACTTCGGTAAGTCTCCCCGAGTCGCCTGTCCCCGATGGGATTTCCTCAAAGCCAACAAAAGAGGGAGAGGGGAAAGTGGGGGATGGGCATTGAGGAGGGCACCTGTTGGGATGAGCACTGGGTGTTGTATGGAAACCAATTTGACAATAAATTATATTTAATTAAAAAATGAAAACAACAAAAGAGCGAGCCCAGCAAGATGGGTGCTATAATCTCACATACATAATCACATACACACCATCATGGATTGCCCACTACCTTTGCCACACTCTGTCGGTCAGAAGCAAGTCACAAGCCCTGCTCAAACCCTAGGGGAGGAGAGTACACAACAGCAGGAGGCCAAGGACTGGGGCACCACCCAGGGTTCTATGGGGGCCCCCCCTTGAATTCCATGACAGTGAAAGGAAGGACATAGATTTCAGAGGACAACTATTTTTCTTAGCAGTGGGAAATTGCTAGGCTAAAGACTGGCTTCATATTTTCATTGGGTGGTTATTTCGTGGTTGGTATTTTAAATTTGTTTATGGTATTCTTGACACACAGAAGCTTTCAATCTGTGTGAAGTGAAATTTATCAATATTTTCCTTTACCGCTCCTGAATTTTGTCGTGATTTATGCCGTGTCCCGAAAGACCTTCCCCATCCAAGGTTACGTAAAATTCCATCCACAGTGTCTCCTAAGATAACTCATATTATTATGGCCAAGCATCCCATTTGGGGGGATGTTTGATTCACTACCATGGTAATTTGCTTATATAAACTTGCTGCTGACTTGCTTGAAAAGCTGTTTGTTCACAATTTTGCTAATCAGTGACTTTTTAAGGGGAAGAAGTGGGACTTCAGCAAATTATTTTCACCCTTTAATATACGATGCTTAGTATGGCTCTAAGGTAAGCAATAAAATTTCACAGAGAACTCTTTTTGTGGTGCAGAATCAGCATCATTCACATGTAGTCAATGATACGGTTTGTTCCACTTTGTTTCGGCCTTTCTTGTATAGGGCACAACTTTTTGTAGCTTCGGATGTTTACCTTCAGAGGTCACTTTGTTGCTGTGTGGTTACTTCCAAAGAGAAGGGCATGATTGTGTCAGTAGGATCTACCCACTTACAGTCACCTCCCTCTCAAATGGAGGCTAAATCTTGGGAAATCTCAAAGAAACGCAGGGAGTTCTTTTGCTTCAGCAAATCTTCAGTGCACCCCCCACCAGCTCTGGGCCCAGCACCCTCTGCCGAGGGGGTAGCTACTAACAAAAAAGAGCGGCGCCTGGGTGGCTCAGTTGGTTAAGCGTCCGACTTCGGCTCAGGTCATGATCTCGCGGTCCGTGAGTTCGAGTCCTGCGTCGGGCTCTGTGCTGACTGCTCGGAGCCTGGAGCCTGTTTCAGATTCTGTGTCTCCCTCTCTCTCTGCCCCTCCCCCGTTCATGCTCTGTCTCTCTCTGTCTCAAAAATAAATAAACGTTAAAAATAATAATAAAAAAAATAAAAAAGATACTTTGAAAATTTGCCAGCAGCAAAGGAATGCCTTATTTTGGTTCTAAAGATACTACACTTGTGATAATATTATTATACACCAGTATTTTTCAGAATGACCAAGTGGCATCGGGGCCTTCAAACGTGGCCTCCTAGGAGCCCGATGTCTGGAGCAGGGAATAGAAAGCTGGAAAGAAGAGACAGGTGTTTCATGTATCTTTGTACCTGCAACATTTTTTGAACCCGCGATGCCCTGTGTTTTGCCAGGCCCAGAACTGACGTCTGTAAATGCTGGTGTGGCAGACACAACACTCCGCCGAGAGATGCAAATGTGGGAGCGATGTGACCGTGCACTTCTCTGCCTGATTTCCACCCAGAGCCCTGCCCCTGTCAGTGGCAGAAATCAGAACTCAGTCAGACTCGGGCCCCCCACTGTTCTGAGGTGCTGCTGGGTTCCAGGGGACCCGCATAGCTTCGGGGTGTTGGGGAGGGGAGCCGTGGGGTCATCTGTCCCTGCTGCTGCATGGGGTGGGGGGCTCACCCCAGCCATCCTGCTGCGAGGGCCCCCTTGGGGCCCCCCCACCCCCACACCTACCCCCGGCCAGATGCCTCCCTCCCACCTGCCTCTCCACACGATGTCCCGCTCAGGAGTTCTTTCAGAGCCTCTGAGGTTGCGTTTAGAAAACCAAAAGCCGAGACCTGAGTCTGGCGTTTCTCTTTCTGTTGCCCCATCCCTTCCCAGACAAACCAGAAGCCTCCCTCAGGGAAGGGCCTGAGCACTGAAGGAGAGCGTTACCCCGCATCCCGCCCCACCTGCCAGCCGGGCTGACACCTACGGAGATTCAGACTCAAGACACAAGTGACCACCATCCAGTAATAATGCAGAAAACCCCCCTTTTTTTAATGACCTATGGATGATACAGTGTTGTATGTTTTTTTAAGTTTATTTATTTTGAGAGAGAGGGAGAGAGAAGGAGAGTGGGGGAGGGGCAGAGAGAGAGAGAGAGAGAGAGAGAGAGAATCCCAAGCAGCTCCGCACTGTCAGCACAGAGCCCGATGTGGGGCCCGAACTCACGAAATCGTGAGATCATGACCCGAGCCCAAACCAAGAGTTGGGCACTTAACCGACTGAGCCACCCAGGCGCCCTGAAACCCCTCCTTTTTAAAAGGAAGCTATAAATAGTTCCTTAAAACGCAAGGCTATGCAAGCATTGATTCAGGTAAGTATGATTAAAGGAGCTTTCAGAAGACACTAAAAACTTATGATTACTCATTATAACCGAGGCTCAGAGCTTTAGCGGAGCTGTTGCCACACAAATACTGGTTTAAACAAGAAAGGCTTTCTTTTCCGGCACGTGACCGTGCAGGTACAGTGGCCGCGGCCACCAAGACGGTCTCTCTCCGGCCCGGGGCCTCCCCACTCCCAGGGTGGCTTCAGCCGTGGGGCCCACAGTGGGTCAGCACCACCCAGGTCACATGCCAGGCACCGGGGAGGGGGCGGAGGGGAGGGGGGCCCCTTCTCTCAGAGGGCACAACCCAGAAGCCACATTTAACGCTTGCCTTCACCTGCCCCTGCCTCACCTCGCGGCAGGGGAAGCCTCACGGAGCCCAAACCTGGGGGGACAGTGGACCCTCAAGGGTCATGTGCGGTCGTGGGTGCTCCACACCCTGCCACGAAAACAGTCTTTTTCTTGAGCTTTGTGGTCACAGACAAACTTCCATCACCTACCCAAGGCCCGTTTTAACACATGCACACACACACAGACGCACGCACACACTCAGGAGCTCACATACAGGCTCTCACACACTCACAAGCTCACGCACACTCTCCTACACTCAAAGCTCTCTCTCACACACACACACACATACACACACTCACAGGCATCTCTGCTCATGGATCTCTGATGCTTGCCCAAGCGGTGCTGGGTAAGCCTGACCTACTGCTGATGTGACCCCAGATCGGCCTTTCCCCTTTGCCATCCAGAGACGGCCACAGGGCTCAGTTCTGGCCAATGAGATGTACAGGGATGTTCCCTGCAGGACCTTCTAGAAACCCTTCTGCTTTCCTCCTGGCAGCACCCTTCCCTCTGTGCCCCATCCCTCTTTCCCTGCCTCAGGCTGGGGGGCATTTCCTGGGGACACAGCTGTCCCCACAGTTCCCGGGGGCTGAGGCAAGCGGCCGCAGAGGCCCGTGAACCTCTGAAGCCCAGAGCAGCCCCTGTGCCAGACCTTCCAACAAATGTGACTACTCAGGTATCAGCACAAAAGAAATAAGCTATAAGCCATGAAAAGACACAGAAGAAACTGAAATGAGTATTACAAAGTAAAAGAAGCAGATCTGAAAACGTACACGCTGCTTGATTCCAACTGTTTGATATTCTGGAGAAGACAAATGTGTGGACACGAGAAAAACATCAGAGGTTTCTAGGGGGTGGGGGAGGGAGGGATGAACAGGCAGGGCACGGAGGATTTTTAGGGCAGTGAGACTCTTCTGAGGACTTGCTGGTGGATGCGTGTCGTTACACATCTGTGCAAACGCTAGAGCGTGCAACACCAACAGTGAGCCCTGATGTCAGCCGGTCAACTTCCGGGCGGTTATGTGTCAGTGCAGATTCTTTCATTGTAACAAATGCACCACAGTGGTGGGGGTGTCGACAGTGGAGGGTCTGTGGTGTGGGGGTACAGGGGTACATGGGAAGCCTTTGTGTCTCCCACTAAATTTTGCTGTGAAACTAAAACTGTTATTGAAAGTAGTCCATTAACACTATCAACAGTAGCCCAACTATGGAGAGAGCCCAAGTGCTGTCCACCAACTGAAGAATGGATAAAGAAGAGGTCGTGTGTACGTATACATACACACACACACACACACACACACACACACACACACACACTGGAATATTCCTTGGTGATGAAAAAGAATGACATCTTGCCATTTGCAACAACATGGATGGAACTAGAATATTTTATGCTAAGTGAAATAAGTAAGTCAAAGACAAATACCCCATGATTTCACTCATATGCGGAATTTAAGAAACAAAACAGATTAACATAGGGGAAGGGAAGGAAAAATAAATTAAGATAAAAACAGAGAAGGAGGCAAACCATAAGAGACTCTGAATCCAGAACAAACTGAGGGCTGCTGGAGGGATGGGGGGATGGGCTAAATGGGTGATGGGCATTAAGGAGGGCACCTGTTGGGATGAGCACTGGGTGTTGCACGTAAGTGATGAATCACTGGGTTCGACTCCTAAAACCAATACAACGCTGCATCTTAACTAACTAGAGGGCACCTGGGGGCGCAGTCAGTTAAGCATCCAATTTCTGACATCAGCTCAGATCATAATCTCATGGTTCGTGAGATCGAGCCCCGCATCAGGCTCTGTGCTAACAACTCAGAGCCTGCTTGGGATTCTCTCTCTCTCTGTCCCTCCCTTGCTAACTCTTTCCCTCTCTTTCTCTCTCTCTGTCTCTAAATTAATAAATAAACTTAAAAAAAACTAACTAGAATTTAAATAAAAATTTGGAGGAAAAAAACACCCATTCCTATTTGTTTCCACCTCAGCAACCAGATGCTCTGATACCCAAACTAGACGCCCCTCCAACCGCCACGATCCCAGCCTGCCTTCGGCACCTCCCCCTCCCCCCATCGTGAGCTCGAAGAACCCATCCGGTCCCCTTCCCAGGCCGAGGGTCTGGGAGGCGGCCTGCGCTGAGCCCACGAGCTCACCCAGTCCTGTGGCCACGGCACGGCACAGGGCTTCATGGACAGGAGCTGGGAATGGGTTGGCCAGGCTGGCAAACGCAACAGACCTGAGAGGCCACGGCCCTGATCTCCCGTAGCCACGCTAGGCCACGATGACCCAGGAGTCACTCTGAGGCTGGAATCTGGACTCTCCGGCCAAGTGGGCCGCCCACCCCTTGGATCCACCAGCCAGCCGGTGCCGGGCGCCCAAGCCACGCTGTGCTGGCCTTAGTTACGTAATAGGGAGCCCTGGGGACCACAGGCTCCCGGGGGACAGGGTGGTGGCCGCTGTGTCCACCTGTGGGTCCCCAGGGTTTGACACTGTGCCTGGCACTGCAGAGTGTTCACTATTATCCCCCGTTTTCCTTAAACAACGTGAAGTCCTGTTGAAATCCTGCCATGGCCTCAGCCCAAAGAAGAGCTCTCAGCAACGAAATGGAAAACACCAGAGAGAACGGCGGGGCCTGTCACCTTCCTTATCGAGTGTGGATTTGGCTCCCAGAGCCAGCAGAGGCCTTGATGGCTCTCAAGTGTGGCCAAGTGTAAGGGGGAGACGTTGCCTGAAAGGAGGCCCCAATAGACCCAGACAATTTACTGTTCCCGAGAGGACACCTGGGGGGCCAGCGTCCTCAGAGGTGGCCGCCAAGGGCACACGGGGTCACATATGGAAACCATATCAGGGGCGGAGAACCGGGCATCTGGAGACGTGGCCCAGCCGGGGGCTGCGCAGTAAACAAAGGCAGGAAGCCTCGTTAACCGTGCCCGCCCGTCCAAACAGCACATGCAGACCCGGGGATCTGGGGACCCAGCAAAATACCTCACATTCCAGCGACTTTTCAGTAAGATGCCCTTAGAAGGCACAGTGGAAAAATCCATGCACTTTCAGTCTTGATAAATGTCACAGTCGGAGGCTCGTTCAGACTAATATGAACGAGGAAGTGACAGGGCCCAGAGCACAGAGGTACATACTTGGAACAAGGGACGGGGGACAAGGGCTGTCGTCGCGTATCTGGGAGAGTCCCCCACAGCCCCTTTAACTAGTGTTTGTCCACTCAGAAGAAATTCTGGAAACAACTGACACGTTCAAATAACACAATATTGAGTTTCTACATCAACAGGCTTCCGCACAGATCAACTTCTCAAGAATAAAACCTCCCTAACTTAAGAATTTAAAATTTTTTTTAACGTTTATTTATTTTTTGAGAGAGCGAGACAGAGCGCTAGTGGAGGAGGGGCAGAGAGAGAGGGAGACACAGAATCCGAAGCAGGCTCCAGGCTCCGAGCTGTCAGCACAGAGCCTGACACGGGGCTCGAACCCACAAACCCCAAGGTCATGACCTGAGCAGAAGTCGGATGCTTAACCCACTGAGCCACCCAAACGGCCCCCCGAACTTAAGAATATTAATATCTTCAGGGCTGAATGTTCCCACACTGCAGATAAAAATCAGCGTCTTCCAGGAAAGGACCACTTTTTTTAATCTTTAGGAACAGTTAGCTAGGGTCGCATAAAAAACCACAAGAGAAATACAATCCTTAACAAATATATTGTAAAACAGTCAACAGACATTTTAAAGGGTCTGATGCATACAGATTTTCTCTGGTATGTTTTTAATTGCTCACGGGTCCTGGGAGAAGGAAGAACAAACAGTATTTATTACCCATACAGGGGGTATTTACAAAGAGCAGGTTGTAAGCACCGAGGGGTCACTGGCAACAAGGAACCTTTGCGGGGCAATACCGCCCCTTGTGACCAATTTTCACTGACCTATTCCTGTAAGTTGACCCCTGCATAAGGACACTGCCTGATTGTACACCGTGCAGGTACACCTGCTCTATTTTGCACACCTCCCCATTCCCTTGCCCTCCAGAAGGAAGCATGGAGGTTCAGTGCCTTCTGGGCAAGGAGAAATTTGCTGTGAAAACGCTCATCAAACATTCACAGTGAAGGTTCCCAGCAGGCCTTACGAGTGTATGTGCTAATTCTATTATGAAGAAGCCCTCACTTCTACACTCATTTTTTTTTTAAGTTTATTTACTTCTTAGAGAGAGAGAGAGAGAGAGCGCAGAGGAAGGGCAGAGACAGAGGGAGAGAGAATCCCAAGCTGACAGCACAGAGCCCAACACAGGGCTCAAACTCATGAACCGCAAGATGGTAACCTGAGCCGAAATCAAGAGTCAGCCACTTAACCAACTGAGCCACCCAGGTGTCTCCACGCCCTTTTTTTTTTTTTTTTTTTTTAACATTCCCTGTGAATCAGTGAACTACAAATCCCAAGAGAGGTAACACATAAATTCCTTCCAGCCCACATAACCTACCTGCTGGATTTTTTTTTGCAGTAACAAGAGACTGCTGTCCAAAAACTTCCGGTGACTTTTAAGACTGTCTATCAAGGCAAGGTCACTGGGAGAATTTCTACCCTGATTACGAGGTGTAATTGCTGGCTCCGTCCTGCTCTTCCTTTCCTCCCCATATTCACCAAATATTTATCCAATTCAAAAGGGTCTTACTGAGCACCTACTATAAGCCAAGCAATTCTTACTGGGACAGTGTGCCCCCCAGTCCTCCCAGGAGCACAGGCCACATCACCAGGGACTCTGCGAGGGATACAGGATTGCAGCACGCTCAGACCCACTGAGTCTGCACCTGCGTGTTGCCAAGATCCCCACGTGGTTTGCATTAGGGTCTGAGACGCTCTGCACTGGTTTCCAGACATGAGCGAGCAGGAGCATCATCTAGAGAGTGTGCTAAAACACACACTGCTGGGGCCCCGGCCCGGGGTGGGGGGTGAGGGGGTTCTGACTCAGTGGATCCAGGTGAGCCCGAGGATGTGCTTGTCTAACAAGTTCCCGGCTGATGCAGGCCTGAGGGCCACACTGGCTCTCAAACTTGGCTGCGTGCTAGAACCATCTGCGAGGTGTGAACGACACCGACACCTGGGCCCCACCTCTAGAAAATGGATGAAATGGCGTGGCTTTGGGCACTGAACATTGGAAAAGCTCCCTGGCTGCTTGGGGAGCGAGAAGCCTCGAAAGGTAGGGAACCGCTTTTGCGGGCGGAGAGAGGACAGAGACTGGGGAGGGGGGAGAATACGGGAAAAGCACCCCTCCCCAAAAGCAGCTGGAGAGAAAGTGGAAAATTGGAAACGGCCGCAGGGACTAAACTAAAAAAGGAGAAAGGAGAGGGTTTAAATTCCATTAAGACTGTAAACAAGGGGAGCGCAAAGGCTGCAACCCCGCAGCTCCCTACCTGGCGGTGCTCTGGTGGGAAGGGCGAATCCCCAGGAGCAGAGTGGAGTCCGGGAGGTTCTCGGGCCACACGGGGAAAAGCGGTTCCACTGCTGGAAGGACATTTGGTGGAGACCGTTGAAGCCACCTGGTCCCGGCAGACCCCAGAAGGCGGCCACATTCGCTGGTGCTGGGGCAAGGTCTTTAGGGTGAAGCCTGGTGCCAGATACGTGTTGTGATTTTCCACCATCCCTGAAACGCTGCGGCTACGCTGTCTCGTGAACGTTTTCTGGGACGGGCTGGCACCTGGCCGCAGTCTCGGGGCACCGGCAACAGCAGGGTCCAGCGGGCGTTCCTGGCTGCAGCCGACATTGCTCGCTTGGCCATGGCTCGGTGAGACCCTCCCGCAGACGGGCGGAGCGGGTCAAAGCCGGGGTCCTTGGGAAGTAAGGGGCAGGGGAAAACAGCCGCATCTGGGACAAAACCCGGGAGAGAGGTACTGCCTGGGACTTGGTCACGGACAGTGAAGAAGCGGGGAGTGGACGAGAGCTGAAGACAGAGGACGGGGCACGATTGCTGATGGGGAGAACAGACCAGATAGCTGGCTGGCGCCATTTTTACCACCACCGCGCAGGCGCACAGGCACCTACGAGCCCCCCAACACTCCACCCCAATGAGCTGAGCAGCGCCATCTAGTGGAGAGCGGAGCTGTTGCACGGAGCCCCGCCCAACCGGGCCAACCTCGCTCTTCGAGACAAGTCTCACCGCCTACTTAGTTTATGGACTATAAAGAGATACATGGACTGACCTCTAGGGGAAAACGAAGCAATTTCAGTCCTACTTCAATCTGTTAGCAGGTTCATCTATTCAATTTTCTTTCTTTTTTCCCCCCTTTTTCCTTTTTCTCTTTTACAATTCTTTTCTTTTTCTTGAATACAGAAATAGAAAACAATTCATTTTTATTTTCAATTTTTATTAAAAGTCTTTCTTTAATTTTTATTACAATATTTTCTACTTTTGTGTAGATTTTTTCAAATTCTACTTTACTTCCATCATTTTAGTCTACTTCAGTGTACTCACCTTTTCAAATTTTCAAAAAATTTCCTTTTTTATTCTTTTTCTTTTTTTCTCTTTCTCATTTCTTTTCTTTTTCTTGAATGCAGAAAGACAAAAACTTCATTTTTACTTTCAATTTCTTTTAAAAATACTTTTATTTAATTTTTATTACTATATTTTTTGCCTTTTTGTAATTTTTTCCAAATTCTAGCTTACTTCCATCATTTTATTTTAGTCTACTACAGTGTATTCACTTTTTCAAATTTTCACAAGATTTTTTCTTTTCTTTTTTTCTCTTTTTCTCTTTTTTCTTAAATACAGAAAACAAAAAAATTCATATTGATTTTTAACTTTTATTAAAAATATTTTTATTTTTTTCTACTATATTATTTACTTTTGTGTATATTTTTTCAAATTCTATTTTAACCCCATCATCCCATTTTAGTCTACTTCAGTGTATTCATTTTTTCAAATTCTCATATGATTTCCTTTTTTTTTTTTCCTGCCCCCCCTTTTTTTTCTCTAATCTGTCAAACCAGTCTCAACACCCAGACCAAAACACACCTAGGATCTAGCATCAACTATTCAATTTGTATATGTGTGTGTGTTTAATTTTTAATTTTAATATTTTTTAATTTTAATTTTTTTATTTCAATTTTTCTACCTCATTAATTCCTTTTCTCCCTTCAAAATGACAAAACGAAGGAATTCACCCCAAAAGAAAGAGCACAAAGAAACGACAGCCAGGGATTTAACCAACAAAGATACAAGCAAGATGGCTGAACCAGAATTTAGAATCATGATAATAATACTAGCTGGAGTCGAAAATAGATTAGAATCCCTTTCTGCAGAGATAAAAGAAATAAAAAATAGAATGAAATGAAAAATGCTATAACTGAGTTGCAATCACAGATGGATGCAGCGGCGGCAAGGATGGATGAGGCAGAACAGAGAATCAGCGATATGGAGGACAAACTTATAGAGAATAATGAAGCCGAGAAAAAGAGGGAGATTGAGGCAAAAGAGCACGATTTAAGAATTAGAGAAATCAGTACTCATGAAAAAGGAACAACATCAGAATAATAGGGGTCGCAGAAGAGGAAGGGAGAGAAATAGGGGTAGAAGGGTTATGTGAGCAAATCATAGCAGAAAACTCTCCTAACCTGGGGAAAGATACAGACATCAAAATCTAGGAAGTACAGAGGACCCCCATTAGATTCAACAAACACCAACCATCAACAAGGCATATCATAGTCAAATTCACAAATACTCAGGCAAGGAGAGAATCATCAAAGCAGCAAGGGAAAAGAAGTCCCTAACCTACAAGGGAAGACAGATAAGGTTTGCAGCAGACCTATCCACAGAAACTTGGCAGGCCAGAAAGGAGCGGCGGGATATATTCAGTGTGCTGAATCAGAAAAATAGGCAGCCAAGAATTCTTTATCCATCAAGGCTGTCATTCAAAATAGAAGGAGAGATAAAAAGTTTCCCAGACAAACAAAAATTAAAGGAGTTTGTGACCACTAAACCAGCCCTGCAAGAAATTTTAAGGGGGACTTTCTGAGGGGAGAAAAGATGAAAAAAAAAAAAAATATATATATATATATATACACATACATATATAAAAACCAAAAGCAACAAAGATTAGAAAGGACCAGAGAACACCACCAGAAACTCCAACTCTACAAGCATCATAATGGCAATAAATTCATATCTTTCAGTACTCACTCTAACCATCAGTGGACTCAATGCTCCAATCAAAAGACATAGGGTAACAGAATGGATAAGAAAACAAGCTCCATCTATATGCTGTTTACAAGAGACCCACTGTAGACCTAAAGACACCTTCAGATCGAAAGTAAGGGGATGGAGAACCATCTATCATGCTAATGGTCAACAAAAGAAAGCCAGAGTAGCCATACTTATAGCAGACAATCTAGACTTTAAAAAAAGACTGTATCAAGACATGCAGAAGGGCATTACATCACAATCAAGGGATCTACCCACCAAGAAGACCTAACAATTGTAAATATTTATGCGCCAAATGTGGAAACACCCAAATATATAAATCAGTTAATCACAAACATAGAGAAACTCATTGATAGTAATACCATAATAGTAGGAGACTTCAACACCCCACTCACAGCAATGGACAGATCATCTAATCAAAAAATCAACAAGTAAGCAACAGCTTTGAAGGACACACTGGACCAGATGGACTTAACAGATATATTCAGAACATTTCATCCTGAAGCAGCAGAATATACGTTCTCCTCCAGTGCACATGGAACGTTCTCCAGAATAGACCACATACTGGTACACAAATCAGCCCTAAGTAAGTACAAAAATATCGAGATCATACCATGCATATTTTCAGACCACAACACTATGAAACTTGAAATCAACCACAAGAAAAAATTTGGAAAGGTAACAAATATGTGGAGACTGAAGAACATCCTACTAAAGAATGAATGTGCTAACCAAGTAGTTAAAGAGGAAATTAAAAAGTATATGGAAGTCAATGAAAATGATAACACCACAACCCAAAAACTCTGGGATGCAGCAAACGCAGTCATAAGAGGAAAGTATATAGCAATCCAGACCTTCCTAAAGAAGGAAGAAAGATCTCAGATACACAACCTAACCTTATGCCTTAAGGAACTGGAAAAAGAACAGCAAATAAAACCCCAAACCAGCAGAAGACAGGAAATAATAAAGATTAGAGCAGAAATTAGTGCTATCGAAACCAAAAAAACAGTAGAACAGATCAATGAAACCAGAAGCTGGTTCTGTGAAAGAATTAACAAAATTGATAAACCACTAGCCAATTTGATCAAGAAGAAAAAGGAAAGGACCCAAATAAATAAAATCAAGAATGAAAAAGGAGAGATCACAACCAACACAACAGAAATAATAAGAGAATATTATGAGCAATTATATGCCAATAAAATGGGTAATCTGGAAGAAATGGACAAATTCCTAGAAACATATACACTACCAAAACTGAAACAGGAAGAAATAGAAAACTTGAACAGACCCATAACCAGTAAGGAAATCGAATTAGTAATCAAAAATCTGCCAAATAACAAGAGTCCAGGACCAGATGGCTTTCCAGGGGAATTCTACCAAACATTTAAGGAAGAGTTAACACCTATTCTCTTAAAACTGTTCCAAAAAATAGAAATGGAAGGAAAACTTCCAAACTCTTTCTATGAAGCCAGCATTACCTTGATTCCAAAACCAGACAGAGACCCCACTAAACAGGACAACTATAGACCAATTTCCCTGATGAACATGGATTCAGAAATCCTCAACAAGATATTAGCCAACTGGATCCAACAATACATTAAAAAAATTATTCACGACCAAGTGGGATTTATACCTGGGATGCAGGACTGGTTCAATATCCCCAGAACAATTAACGTGATTCATCACATCAATAAAAGAAAGGACAAGAACCATATGATCCTCTCAATAGATGCAGAGGAAGCATTTGACAAAATATAGCATCCTTTCTTGACAAAAACCCTCAAGAAAGTAAGAATAGAAGGAGCATACCTCAAGATCATAAAAGCCATATATGAATGACCCAAGGCTCATAACATCCTCAATGGGGAAAAACTGAGAGCTTTCCCCTTAAGGTCAGGAACAAGACAAGGATGTCCACTCTCGCCACTGTTATTCAACATAGTTTTGGAAGTCTTAGCCTTTGCAATCAGACAACACAAAGAAATAAAAGGCATCCAAATCGGCCAAAAGGAGATCAAACTTCCACTCTTTGCAGATGACATGCTACTCTATATGGAAAACCCAAAAGATTCCACCAAAAAACTGCTAAAATTGATTCATGAATTCAGCAGTTACAGGATATAAAATCAATGCACAGAATCGGTTGCATTCCTATACACCAACAATGAAGCGACAGAGAAATCAAGGAATCAATCCCATTTACAGTTGCACAAAAAAACATAAAATACCTAGGAATAAATCTAACCAAAGAGGTGAAAAATCTATACACTGAAAACTTAGAAAGCTTATGAAAGAAACTGAAGAAATCACAAAAAAATGGAAAAAGATTCCATGCTCCTGGATAGGAAGAACAAATATTGTTAAAATGTCGATACTACCCAGAGCAATCTACATATTCAATGCAATCCCTATCAAAGTAACACCAGCATTCTTCACAGAACTAGAACAAATAATCCTAAAATTTGTATGGAACCAGAAAAGACCCTGAATAGCCAAAGCAATCTTGAAAAAGAAAACCAAAGCAGGAGGCATCACAATCCCAGACTTCAAGCTATACTACAAAGTTGTAATCATCAAGACAGTATGGTACTGGCACAAGAACAGACACTCAGATCAAATGGAACTGAATAGAGAACCTGGAAATGGACCTACAAGTGTATGGCCAACTAATCTTTGACAAAGCAGGAAAGAATATCCAATGGAATAAAGACAGTCTCTTCAGCAAGTGGTGCTGGGAAAACTGGACAGCGACATGCAGAACAATGAACCTGGACCACTTTCTTACACCATACACAAAAAGAAACTCAAAATGGATGAAAGACCTCAATGTAAGACAAGAAGCCATCAAAATCATCGAGGAGAAAGCAGGCAAAAACCTCTTTGATCTTGGCTGCAGCAAATTCTTACTCAACACATCTCCAGAGGTAAGGGAAACAAAAGCAAAAATGAACTATTGGGACCTCATCAAAATAAAAAGCTTCTGCACAGCAAAGGAAACAATCAGCAAAACTAAAAGGCAACCGACAGAGTGGGAGAAGATATTTGCAAATGACATATCAGATAAAGGGTTAGTATCCAAAATCTATAAAGAACTTCTCAAACTCAACACCCAAAAGACAAATAATCCAATGAAGAAATGGGCAAAAGACATGAATAGACACTTCTCCAAGGAAGACATCCAGATGGCCAACCGACACATGAAAAAATGCTCAACATCACTCATCATCAGGGAAATACCAATCAAAACCACGACGAGATACCACCTCACACCTGTCAGAGTGGCTGACATTAACAACTCAGGCAACAACAGATGTTGGTGAGGATGCAGAGAAAGAGGATCTCTTTTGCCTTGTTGGTGGGAAAGCAAGCTGGTGCAGCCACTCTGGAAAACAATATGGAGATTCCTCAAAAAACTAAAAATAGAACTACCCTACGACCCAGCAATTGCACTACTAGGCATTTATCTACAGGATACAGGTGTGCTGTTTCGAAGGGACACATGCACCCCCATGTTTAGAGCAGCACTATCAACAATAGTCAAGGTATGGAAAGAGCCCAAATGTCCATTGATGGATGAATGGATAAAGAAGATGTGGTACATATATACAGTGGAGTATTACTTGGCAATCAAAAAGAATGAAGTCTTGCCATTTGCAACTATGTGGATGGAACTGGAGGGTATTATGCTAAGTGCAATTAGTCAGAGAAAGACAAATATCATATGACTTCATTCATGAGGACTTTAAGAGACAAAACAGATGAACATAAGGGAAGGGAAACAAAAATAATATAAAAACAGGGAGGGGGACAAAACAGAAGAGACTCATAAATATGGAGAACAAACTGAGGGCTGCTGGAGGGGTTGTGGAAGGGAAGGATGGGCTAAATGGGTAAGGGGCATTAAGGAATCTACACCTGAAATCATCATTCCACTATATGCCAACTAATTTGGATGTAAATTTTAAAAAAGAAAAAAGAAAATAAATTTTAAAAAAAAGAAAAGTTCCCTGGCTGATGCTAACATACAGCGGCGATTGGGAACCACTGTTCAAGCAACAAAAGGGGAGAAGTCAGAAGTCCTTTACCACCAAATCTCACAAAGCCATGTGGTCATTTGATGAAAATATTTTGATTCCACGGTAAGGGTTCCCCAAAAGTCTACATATACCCTCTTCGAGAGACAAAATAGAACAAAAGAAGGTGTTGGCACCAGAGGGCAGCATGATGTCTGTCCAGTGGGGCAGGAGGGAGGGACGGGGAGGACAGTCAGGTTCACCTGAGCTTCAGAGAAGTCACGCTGAGGTTGGGATGTTCCAGGTCAGAAAGCAGGCTGTTGTCAGGATGTCTGCAAACCTTCACAGCCATGAGCTAGGGCTGGATTTCATACTGAGAAAAGCCATGTCCATTTCACGGAAACTACCCTTAAAACCTTCCGCTGAGCGTTTTTTTAAAGTTTATTTACCTTGGGGCACCTGCGTGGCTCAGTTGGTTAAGCATCTGACTTTGACTCAGGTCACGGTCTCACAGTTTGTGAGCTGGAGCCCCGCATCGGGCTCTGTGCTGACAGCTCAGAGTCTGGAGCCTGTTTCAGATTCTGTGTCTCCCTCTCTCTCTGACCCTCCCCCGTTCATGCTCTGTCTCTCTCTGTCTCAAAAATAAATAAACATTAAAAAAAAAAAAAAAAAAAAAAAAAAAACCTTTAGACTCTTATAAAGCAAGCAATCCTGATCGGACATGAGCCCAAGCTATAGTAGAGCCTGTTTTTGATTTGCTGGTAAGTTCGCCTAAACCGTTTTTTGTTTCTCTCTTCATGATTTCATAGCTCACATGCCCACTATCCCATGCACACGCACACACACAACCTCACACACTTAGAACTTCTGAAGTTCCAGCCACCACCATCTGTCCACCACCATCTGTCCACACCATCTGTTCTTCTACTGGTGGCCAGTAGGTTAAGAGTGCAGGAGCTTGGCGCCCACTGAAAACAACCACGCTCATTGTTACGACCTCCGGGGAGAGTCTGCGAGCCCGCCTCCTTCCTCAACCTCAGAGCCTGTGCGGCCTTTCGGGACTGGCCTGGGGCAGGTTCTGCTTCTCAGGAACCCAAGTATTTATAAGATTTCATTTGCTTTAATTTTTTTTTTTTAACGTTTATTTTGAGACAGAGAGAGACAGAGCATGAACGGGGGAGGGGCAGAGAGAGAGGGAGACACAGAATCGGAGGCAGGCTCCAGGCTCTGAGCCATCAGCCCAGAGCCCCACGCGGGGCTCGAACTCACGGAACGTGAGATCGTGACCTGAGCTGAAGTCGGACGCTTAACCGACTGAGCCACCCAGGCGCCCCAGATTTCATTTGCTTTAAAGGAAACTAGGTATTGGCCACAAAGCAACAGGCTCCACTCGCGTTACTGACGCATCTGCAAACCTTTTTGTGAGCCGAGCACTGGTAGACGCTGTTGTAGGCAGCCACGTCTCCTCCCTTCCTGAACCTTCAGTGCGGGGAGGGAGGCTGGCAACAAACAAGAAAACAGCGATGCAAGGTATTGACGGTGTTATCAGGGAAAAGAAAGTGTGGTCGAGAATGGGTGGGTGTGGGTCTTCCTCTGCTCGGGCTGCCAGTGGCTTGAACAACAGAACAAGGTTTCTCCCAGCTCCGCAGGCAAGATCAGAATTAACAGGGCTGGTTTCTTCCGTGGCGTGCAGACACAGTCTTCTCCCCGTGTCCTCACGTGGTCATCCCTCTGTGCATGTCTGTGCCCTGATCTCGTCTGTTAGGGACACCAGTCAGATTGGATCAGGGCCACCCTGGTGACCTTGTTGTAACTTAACCACTTCTTTATAGACCTTATCGCCAAATGCAGTCCCATTCTGAAGTACTGGCAGTCAAGTCTTCAGCCTGTGAATTTTGAAGGGACAAAGTTCAGTGCATAGCAGGGTTTGAGACGGTATCTCAGGCAGTACGGGAGGGAGAGGGGGTCGGACGAGGGATGCCCGTGGACTTACAGATGCGCCAGACTGACTTCTGAACTTAACCTCTTGGAGGTAACCTTCAGAATGGAGGCCGTAGAAAGGTGCTGGGACCCCAGCCTGGTCCCCGAGGTCAATTTCTTCATCAGCCCTGCTCCTGAGGGAGAGGGTGAGTCACTCCCCAGTGCTGCGGATGCCAGCAGTTGCCCTGCCACAGAAAGGTGCTGGAAGGATGCCTCCCGAAGGCGAAGCCGAGGAAGCCTCGCAAAGGGCACACCCACACCCCGGGGCTGGCGGCAGAATTATCCTGCATCTTTGCAGCCTGAGGTCTAAAGAAAGAGGGGTAGCCCCAAGCAATGCTTCTGTTTGCTTCAGTGTCCTTATAAAATAGCTTAATAGTTTTAATACCATCACTAGAAGTTAAAGAGAGCTTCCAGACGACCAGAGAAAGATGCTGGATGTTGCCGTAAGGATCAGAGAAGCACGGGAGGGAGCGCAGACAGGGGATCACCAAGATGCCAAGAACCGCCTGCAGGAGCAGGCACCACAGGGTGGACCCCAACCAGGCCCGTGGGGTCCCCTCCGGCACCAAGAGCTGCAACCCGGAGTAAATGCCGGGAGAGATCTCCCCAAAAGAAAGAAAGGGGAGCATCAGACCCGTTGTTTTTACCATTGGGGGAAGAGGTGCCTGTTCGTGTTGCTGGTTGGAGAGGACAATAAGCAATCGAAGGCGGGGTTTCCAAAATCCTGGGGGAACCTAAAGCCGAGCTCCCATCCTCATAGCCTCTCTGGCCCACCACCTGCAGTGGCCAGTGCCGTGTTCACCAGCACCCGTTTCCTCCCCCTCTTGGCCATTTCCCACCTCCTTTACACCGTCTCGGCTCAGCCAAGGAAGTGGGGGCAAAACTGATGACAGTGTGGCCAGGCGTCGGCCATTGTGCTGGGTGGCAGAATGGGCTGGTGGAATGGTGGTAGAATGGCTCCCATGGTTCCTGTCCCTGTTTCCTTGCCCTCAGGTAGTCTCCTCCCACGACTCCTGGTTTAGCCACAGGATTTATTTGGGCCAATGGCACAATGGCAACCGAGCGACAAGCAGAAATAGAATAAATGCTTGCACCTTGGGCTTGCCTTCTGGAGTCGCTGGGAACCCTTCTCCACCCCGTGACCGAGCCCAGGCTGGCCTTCCACAGGGTGACACCTCAGGGAGAGAGGCCCAGCCAAGCGCGTCCCAGACCCTGCAGCCCCAGCGGAGTCAGCCCAGACCAGGACAACCACCCAGCAAGTCCACAAAACCATGAAAACCAATACGTGTTTATTGCCTAACCCACGAAGTCCACGGTGGTGTGTTGAGAATTAAAATCCTCCAAGTGGGCTCTTTCTTTATCTTCCAGCTGAAAGGAAGGGACTCTGAGGATCTAGAGAAAGGAGGAGGCAGAAAACGGAAGGAGCTTGGTCCCCAAGTGACCGGGTAGGGGTGAGTATTCCCGCCCCGCCCCCAACCCACATAGGTCGGAACATGAGTGAGCTATAAACTCGTCCTGTGTCAAGACCTTGAGGTAAGATGGCCAGAGAGGTAGACAGGATCTGTTAAACTGTGATAAGTCAGATTGTCTATTTCATGACAGCTTGATTAAAGTATCATTTACATACTAAAAAAAAAAAAGTGTGTATTTCCATGAGTTTTGGTAAGTGTAGACCTTACTGTCAAACAGTCAACACAGTCAAGTCTTAGAACACTTTCATTACCCTCAAAATTTCTGCCGTGTGCCTTTGCCCTCAGTACAGGCTCCTGCCCTGCCCTAGGCAACCACTGGTCTCTTTTCTGCCTCTATAGTTTGGCCTTTTCTAGAATTTAATACAAATTGATCTGGACAATGTGTAGTCCTTTATGTATGGCATCTTTCACTCAGCATCATACTTTTTAGATTCACTCACATCCTTGCATGTAGCCACCATTTATTCTCTTTTGATGGCTAACTATGATTCCATTTAGGGATACGCAACATTTTGTTCATACATCAGTCAAGGGACATTAGGGTTGTTCTTGCTTTTTGGCTATTACAAATAATGCATCTAGAAACATTCATGTGCATGTCTTTTTGTGGCGTGTTTTCACTACTATTGGACAGACACCTAGGACTGGAATTGTGGGGTCATGTGGTAAGTTTAATGCTTAGGGTATGTTTCACTACAGAAGAAAGTACAAAACTGTTTATCCAACCATTTTGCATTCCTGCCACCAGTGTTTAAGAGTTTTAATTGCTCTCCATTTCTGCCAACACTTAGTATTTTTATTCTTTTTTTTTTTTAATTTTTACTTATTGGGACTCAGTTGGTTGGGCGTTCGATCACAGTTCTGCACTGATAGCATGGAGCTTGCTTGGGATTCTCTCTCCCCCTCTCTGCCCCTCCCCTGTCACGAGCTCTCTCTTTTCAAATATGTCTAAAATTATATGTGCACATATGAATTTTACATATGCATTTATACATATTTTACATATATACGGTATATTCATATATACAGATATATACATATATTTATATATAATATATAAATCATATATTTGTTACATCTTGACATGTTTCCATTTAAGGTTTTCTTCTATCCTTCTTATGTATCTGTTACTATCCAAACTACTATCTGATGTCATTTCTCCTTAGCAGCTCTTTTAGCACAGGTCTGCTAGTGACAAATTCCGTTTTGTTTTCCCCTTTAAAAAACAAAATATCAAGGGGCGCCTGGGTGGCTCAGTTGGTTAAGAGTCCAACTTCGGCCCAGGTCACGATCTCACGGTGTGTGGGTTTGAGCCCAGCGTCGGGCTCTGTGCTGACAGTGCAGAGCCTGGAGGCTGCTTCGGATTCTGTGTCTCCCTCTCTCTCTCTCTCAAAAATAAACATCAAAAGAAATTTCTTTAATAATAAAAAAATAATTTAAGAAATTGAGAAATGGCTTTATTTTTATCTTCGGTTTTGAAAGAGTTCCTCACTGGTTATAGTTTTTTCCAGCACTTTGAATATGTCATTAAATGGAACAGGAAGCCACCGTTCTTTTACAGAAAGTGCAGTAAATTCACACTCTCTTTGGCTCTTCATGTTTCTGTGAAAAGTCAGCAATAAATCCTATTTTCCATCGTTCCCTGTACATGATGTAACGTTTTCATTTTGTTCCTTTAAAAATGTTTCCTTAGGGGCGCCTGAGTGCCTCAGTCAGTTGGGCGTCCGACTTCAGCTCAGGTCGTGATCTCACGGTTCATGACTTCGAGCTCCGTGTCGGGCTCTGGGCTGACCGCTCAGAGCCCAGAGCCCGCTTCGGATTCTGCGTCTCCCTCTGTCTGCCCCTCCACTGCTTGCACTCTGTTTCTCACATTGTCTCAAAAATAAATAAACATATTTTTAAAAAATGTTTCATTTACCTTTGGCTTTCAGCAATTTAACTATAAGGTGTTTTTCTCTTTGTTCTGTAGATAATGGCTGTCATTCCATCAAATTCAATTGTTCTTTCTTCTGACATCTGACTCATGCCATGAGCTTTTTATTTCAGTTAGTGTACTTCAAGCTCCAGAATTTCCATTTGCTTTTTTCCATTTCTGTTGAGATTCCTTGTGATTCATTGTGAGCATATTTTCCTTTAGTTCTTTGAACACATCTTTAATAGCTGCTCTGAAGTCCTTATCTGCTGCATGTCACGTCCGAGCTCTTCAGAGTCAGTTTCCGTTGACTGGTTTCCCCGTCTCCCTTCCCTGAGTTTGTGGAATACTTTAACTTTTCTTTGCAGGTCTGCCCCTTTTTTTATTTAAAACCAGACATTGTAGGCAACATGTGGTAGCCATTCTGGATCCTGCTTTGTTGTGAGTGTTGTTCGTTTTAATAGACAATTAACTTGCCTCAACTTTACCTGCAAATCTATGTCACTTTCAGTGGATAGCCACTGATAGCTCTGCTTATTATTTTTGTTTAAGTCTGGCTCCTGGGGTTTTCCCCCCACGTGCATAGTTTTGTAGTCAGGCAATGACTTGGGCAGAGATTATGCTAAGACACTTCAGGCCAGTAAGTCTTCCGTCTCCACTGTCTACACTGAGTGTGGACTGAGGGATGTTTTCACAAGGGCGGCAAGTTTACCAGTCTCCCAGCCTTCAACTTTTGCTGGATGTCCTATGGTTCCAGTATGCCTACACAGTTTAGCCACCAGCCAAGAATGTATGTGGGATTTGTCATCCATGGTCTTCTTTGGCTCTCTCGCTTCCAAAACTTCGTTCTTAAATTTCTAGTTGCTCTGTCAATCCCCCGATTCAAATCTGTTGTATGTAGTTGGTAAAGTCGCAAGTGGTCACCACCTGAGCTGGGTGAGATGGGAATGCCGGGATGCCTCCAGGCAAGATGGCCACAAACTCACCGCTCTGCCCGAGGTGGTATCAGTTTCCATGGGCACATTCTTCTCAAGTTGTTGCCTATCTTTAGTCGTTTTCCAATGGCCTGAAATGACTATCCTTGAAATCACCTGACTTCCTCACTACATTACCAAAAGCAGTCCCTAGATTTCATCCTAAAGGAAAGAGAAAGCCACTGCAAGGTCGTGAGCTACAAAACAGTATGAACCCAGCTCTATATTCTTAAATACCCACTCTGACTGCTGTGTGGGAAATCAGTTGGTTAGGGAAAGTTCCAGTTAGAGTGCATGTAGTAGCAAGTTAACAAGAAACACAACACAATGAGCTGCAACAACGAAAGAGATTTGTTGTGAAATAACTAAAAGATCCTGAGGTAGGACAGCACGTTGTGAGCCTTGTATTCATGATGTCTTCAGAACTGGAGTTCTATGTCCCTGGGATGCCAGTGGATCTGTCTCAAGCCCTCATGATACTGAGATGCCTCCTCCAGGCTCCATGTACCTCATTTATATCCAAGGAGAGGGATGGTGTCTTTCCCCAACCATTTTACAAAGCTCTGAGCTTCCCTCTGATTGAACCAATATGCGCACTCCTAAATTAATCACCATGACCCAAAGAATTCAACGTGTAGACTGATTTCAACTGATCGGGACAGACCTCTCCCTCCACCCCCCCGCCGCAGCCATCCACCCACCCAAACCCCATAACTGGGTATCTCTGGGACCTGTTAGAAAGGAGGAAGGACTCAGAGGAGACTGAGGAGACAGCCCACGAGGAGTGGCGCTGATTCCATTGTTCATGACCAGTCATATTAGTCAGTCTGGGCTGTCATAACAAAATATCACAGACTGTAGGTCTTATACAACAGACATTTATTTTCCCAGAGTTCTGGAGGTTGGAAGTCCAAGATCAAGGTGTTTTCAGGGTGAGTTTCTGGGGACACCTCCCTCCTTGGCCACCTTCTCCCTGTGTCCTCACATGGCCTTTTCTCTGTGCCCATGTGTGGAGAAAGAGATTTCTGTTGTCTCCTCTTCTTCTTATAAGGACACCAATCTTGGTGGATTAGGGCCCCACCCTTACCTACTCATTTAACCTTAATGATTTTTAAAAGCCCAGTCTCCAAACACAATCACATTGGTGGTTAAGTCTTCAAGGAATGAATTGGGATGGGAGAGGGGCATAACACCAGACAAGGGGCAAGGATCTGGGTCTCCTCCATTCTGGCCAGCATAGCTTCAGATCAACAATGAGCCGGCACTCCAGCCTGGAGATTTTGCACTGGACTCCCTGGCCAGCCTGGTAGGGAAGGGAGGAAGGGAGAGCCATTTAAAAAAAAAAAAAAAAGAAAAATTAAAGCAATGGCTAAGATTGAAGACAGGAAAATATACCACTCATTATAATGAAGGGGTTAAGGCAGTGGCTGTCGGCTGTGACGCAAATACAGTGGCCACATCCCAAGCACTAGACTTTTAAGTTCCAAACCATCCATAAGTCAGGGGGGGAAATGGTAATTGAAAATGAAAAATAAAACCATATCTAAAAAAAATAAGTAATTTTGAACCCAGGGAAGAATTATAATTAGATCTACCCTCCCGCGGTGTGTTGCTGGCGTGGTGGCCTGAGGACTGCTCTCCACACCATGGAAATATGCCTCCTCAGCTGCCTCCCACCTCCCTCCCTCTGCATTTTCTTCCCATTCTTCCCCCAGGGCTGAGCAGAGTTATCCTTCCCTGACCGCCCAGATCTCTCTCTAATTCCTTACCCAGGCTGCCCCACAGAGCAACTGTTCTCTGATTTTGCTATGGACTGAGTTATTGTCCTTCACGCCATGTCTCCAAATTCATACCTTAAAACCTAACCCCCAGTGTGATGGTATTTGGGGACGGGGTCTTTGAGAGGTGATAAGGTCATGAAGGCGGAGCCCTCACAATGGGATTGGCGTCCTTTATAACAGGAGACATGAGAGAGCTTGCTTCCTTTCTCTTTCCACCAGATGAGGACGCAAGGAGAAAACGGCCATCTGCAAGCCAGAAAGAGTCCTCACCAGAAACTGAATCTGCCAGCACCTTGACTTTGGACTTCCCAGCCCCCAGCACTGTTAAGAGTAAGCTTCTGTTGTTTAAGGTGCCCAGGCTATGGTATCTTGCTTGTTATAGCAGCCTGAGCCAACGAAGATACTCAACAGCTCTCCTCCTCCTGCCCCACACAGTCTGCCCCAGTCCTCAGGGGACAGAACTGTCACCTGGAGAGACGTCCAGCCGAGAGGAGCCTGTTTGACTGGAGACCTCTAAACCAAACAGAGTTGATTCTTGTTATTCGTGGTAGTTGTAAAGTCTCCATGAACACTGGCTTGGCAAGTACTGAACCACTGCTCCTAGGGGAGATATGAACATGTATACAGTGTCCACCTATTTCAAAGATTACAGTCTTCAATTCTAAAAACAACTCATCTGGGGAGATTCTATTTTCTTTACTTTATGAAAGAGAAACAAGGTTTAGCAGTACTAAGTGACTTGTCTGAGGGTATAACAACCAACAGATGCCAGAGTTGGGGTTCGACACCATCCAAACGACCCCAGAGCCTCTTAGTCTACACTGCACTGTCCACTCCCGCATCCACCCTCCTGCTATCGCTGTATGAGGCAGGGACAAGAGCGCAGGGCGTCCCTTCGTTCAACCTCAGTTGGAAACACGCATCAGGCGACTCATTTCGCTACTCTGTGCATGTCCACATGAATGGCCAAAAAAGTCTTGGGAATATTGACCTGGGGCTTACAAATAAATGTTAATGGAGAGGAGAATTAACAAATATGGAATCCACAAATACTGAGGACTGGCTGCACTTCTCTGCTGCTGTAACATGAATAGGCAGGAGAGAAACCAGCCTTGAGAGGACATCTGTAGATGGGGCTGTTGTGTCTGTCACTCATCTGGGACAGTGGGGACAGATCCAGGCATCCATCAGGTGGGCTCCTCACTGACCACAAAGTCCACAAGAACAGAGGCTGGGTCTACCTTGCCCACCACTCCATCTCCACTCCTTGGAAGGAAGTATGTGCTGAGTGGTGGCCAGAGGGAGACGAATACTGAGGCTGAGAATTGGTGCCTTAACATGGGTCTTTATGAAGACGAAACAAAAGATTTAATGGGCATCCCTGAATACACACTCAGAAATGAGATCTGAACCAGGAGATTTAAAAGAAAAATAGTGTGGGGGCTCCTGGGTGGCTCAGTTCATTGGGCAGCTGACTTCAGCTCAGGTCATGATCTCATGGTTCATGGGTTTCAGCCCCACATCGGGCTCTTTGCTGTCAGCGCAGAGCCTGCTTCAGATTCTCTGTGTCTCTGTCTCTCTCTCTCTGCCTGTCCCACACGTACACTCTCACCCTCTCAAAAAAAAAAAAAAACAAAAACAAAAAAAAACAAAACTTTACAAGTAAAACTATAGAAATCTTATGAAAGAAATCGAAGAAGACACAAAAAAATGGAAAAAGATTCCATGCTCCTGCATAGGAAGAACAAATATTGTTAAAATGTCGATACTACCCAGAGCAATCTACATATTCAATGCAATCCCTATCAAAATAACACCAGCGTTCGTCACAGAACTAGAACAAATAATCCTAAAATTTGTATGGAACCAGAAAAGACCCTGAATAGCCAAAGCAATCTTGAAAAAGAAAACCAAAGCAGGAGGCATCACAATCCTAGACTTCAAGCTATACTACAAAGCTGTAATCATCAAGACAGTATGGTACTGGCACAAGAACAGACACTCAGATCAATGGCACAGAACAGAGAACCCAGAAATGGACCCACAAATGTATGGCCAACTAATCTTTGACAAAGCAGGAAAGAATATCCAGTGAAATAAAGACAGTCTCTTCAGCAAATGGTGCTGGGAAAACTGGACAGCGACATGCAGAACAATGAACCTGAACCACTTTCTTACACCATACGCAAAAATAAACTCAAAGTGGATGAAGGACCTAAACATAAGACAGGAAGCTCTCAAAATCCTAGAAGAGAAAATAGGCAACAACCTCTTTGACCTCGGCCACAGCAACTTCTTACTCAACACGTTTCTGGAGGCAAGGGAAACAAAAGCAAAAATGAACTACTGGGACCTTATCAAGATAAAAAGCTTCTGCACAGCAAAGGAAACAATCAGCAAAACTAAAAGGCAACCGACAGAATGGGAGAAGATATTTGCAAATGACATATCAGATAAAGGGTTAGTATCCAAAATCTATAAAGAACTTCTCAAACTCAACACCCAAAAAAATAATCCAGTGAAGAAATGGGCAAAAGACATGAATAGACACTTCTCCAAGGAAGACATCCAGATGGCCAACCGACACATGAAGAAATGCTCAACATCACTCATCATCAGGGAAATACCAATCAAAACCACGACGAGATACCACCTCACACCTGTCAGAGTGGCTGACATTAACAACTCAGGCAACAACAGATGTTGGCGAGGATGCAGAGAAAGAGGATCTCTTTTGCCTTGTTGGTGGGAAAGCAAGCTGGTGCAGCCACTCTGGAAAACAATATGGAGATTCCTCAAAAAACTAAAAATAGAACTACCCTACGACCCAGCAATTGCACTACTAGGTATTTATCCAAGGGATATAGGTGTGCTGTTTCAAAGGGACACATGCACCCCAATGTTTATAGCATCACTATCAACAATAGCCAAAGTATGGAAAGAGCCCAAATGTCCATTGATGGATGAATGGATAAAGAAGATGTGGTACATATATAAAATGGAGTATTACTCGGCAATCAAAAAGAAGGAAATCTTGCCATTTGCAAGTATGTGGATGGAACTGGAGGGTATTATGCTAAGCGAAATGAGTCAGAGAAAGACAAGTCTCATAGGACTTCACTCATATGAGGACTTTAAGAGACAAAACAGATGAACACAAGGGAAGGGAAGCAAATATAATATAAAAACAGGGAGGGGGACAAAACAGAAGAGACTCTGAAATACAGAGAACAAACTGAGGGTGGCTGGAGGGGCTGTGGGTGGGGAGATGGGCTAAATGGGCAAGGGACATTAAGGAGGACACTTGTTGGGATGAGCACTGGGTGTTATACGTAGGGGATGAATCACTGGAATCTACTCCTGAAATCATTATTGCACTATATGCTAACTTGGATGTAAACTAAAGAATAAAAATTAAAAATAACAAAAATAATAAAAACGTAAAACAGCGTGGATATTTTTTATAATTCATCGGTTTGAGGTTATTTTTTTCCCCTAATTATAAAAATAATTCATGTTCATTGTTGGGGGGAAAATTTTTTTTAATTTTTTTTTAACGTTTATTTATTTTTGAGACAGAGAGAGACAGAGCATGAACGGGGGAGGGGCAGAGAGAGAGGGAGACACAGAATCTGAAACAGGCTCCAGGCTCTGAGCAGTCAGTACAGAGCCCGACGCGGGGCTCGAACTCACGGACCTCGAGATCATGACCTGAGCCGAAGTCAGACGCTTAACCGACCGAGCCACCCAGGCGCCCCGGGAAAAATTTTTTTTAAGTAAAAAGCATAAAAGTACCAACCCTCCACCACCTAAAAACAATTATGACTAAATCTGAGCCAATATTCTTCCAGTGTTTTGTCCAGTGTTTGACTACAGTTTGTTTTCCTCATAGATCCCTGCGCCCCACGCCCCTCTCCAACATCCCGCTTCACACCACAGGGAGGGGACGCCCATGCAGAGCTTAGGGTAGAGGAGCCAAACTCTGGACATCTCCAGTCCCCAGATGTGAGGGCTTGGCCTAAACCAGAAGGATGGAGATCCGAGACCAGTCTGAGCTGGTCCTTACCGTCCCCAGAGACGAGACTGCACGGAATTGGAGGAGGAGGGTGGGGACAGAGTGTAGATGTTGTTGGGGGGCCCCTACATGCATCTGGCTTCCCAAGCCAGGGCCGGGCAGAGGCCGGCACGACAGAACAGCAGCATCACGGGGCAGAGCCGTCCCTAGGTGGGGCCTGGCAAAATGCCCGACCCCAGAATTTTACCAGAACTACAAGAGACTGAGTCCCCCAACACAGGAGCAGAAGGCATGCCCCTTGGCAGTGTCAGAGGGTGGCCCTGAAACAGCCTTCCCCATCCCCAGACACCCCAGCAAGCTGGGCGCACTTGACTACACCCCCACGTGGCTGAGCTAACCCCCGGAGAATGGAGAACACAGATCAAGTGGAAGCCCACGTCCCCGGACACTGGCGGGAGAAGCCGGGACAGGCCTTCTCAGTGTGACCCCTGCCCTGAGGCCCAAGTCAGTGCCTCACTGTCCCCCGGGACACCCCGGGGAAAGGGCTCTCTCTGAACTGACATAGATTTAGTTCCTGTCGCTGGTGGAATGTGGGCCCAGAGGAGAAATGATAATCCAGCCACAGGAAACCCGACTTGTGTGGCCAGTCAGGTGTGGGCATGGAGTGCACTCGAGATACATAGATCTTTCTTCTCCAACAGGGCGTGTTCTGATATTTTGCTCTGATTTCTACTCACAGAGACACTCATGATAATCCTGAACTGCTGTGGCTAAAATCCCACTTCCCAATTGTGAGAAAGCCCTCACTGTTCTCTCGTCTCTGCTACAATGTTGGCTTCTGGCTTCAGGTCCATAACTCTTACCTGCCGAGAATTCTTACCTGAACATGGTGTATGTTCACGGTCACGTCTTCCAGGGCTGACTCTCCACCCTCTCATCTTTGCTCCTGCCCAGTGAGTTCCCCAAAGTCCTGACAGCGCATCTCCCCCACCCTCGAGCTCGTCCATCCAGACGGCTCAGGTGCTAGGGAGCCAGGAACGCGTGCTGTCCGGCCGTCCAGCTCCATGGACATCCAGAGGCTGAACGGACGGTTACTGGCTGAGCGGGTAGGGGCAGCTTTTGGAAAAGGCAGCACACAGCTGAGTCTTGAAAAAAGCGGGCAGGTAGGGTGGGAAAGATACATTAATCTGGATGAACCAAGGAGCCTGAACAGGGATCAGCTCTTTGGAGTTGATCTGACAAACAGAAATGGCAGGATTCCCAGATCACAAGGGGACTGTCCTCTGGGGGCATGGTAACAGGGAGCGGAAGGGGGGACACGGGGGCACCGGGGCTGATGAGAAAACCAGTGTGGCACTAAAACAAGCCTTCTGCGGACCTGACAGGCTAGTCTGAGAATGGGCGAGCGAGCCGTCTGAGAGCAGTTGGACCCGGTGAGCTAGGGCAGGCACACCGCACCGCGTACCAGCACAGACTTGTTCCAGAAGCACCGGAAGCCAGGAGGCCAGAGAAGGGAAGATGGCTCCGGCTCCTTCTTCAGCAGGACCGAAAGAAGGTTCTAGAAGCGAGTTGGTTAAGCGTCTGATTCTTGGTTTCGGCTCAGATCATGATCTCGTGGTTCATGGGTTCAAGCCCCCCCATCGGGCTCTATGCTGGCAGCTCAGAGCCTGCTTGGGATTCTCTCTCTCTGCCCCTCCCCCATCTGTGCCGTCTGTCTTTCAAAATAAACTTAAAAAAAAAAAGACAGAGAAGGTTCTAGAACAGGAGAGAAGTAAGCATGTTTGTGAATGGAAATACAACATCCTAGGGAGAGAAAGAAAATGAAGATTCAATCAAAAACCTAAGCAGATCATCAGTCAAAAAGCAGAAATGCTTTTGTGGTTATAAATAACATCTAAAACTTTCTAAATAAAAACGACTTCATATCTTAAAAGTCCCAACATTTCTGTGAACTTGCAGTAATTGCATGGCCTTTTATCCTTTCCTCAAGATACCTTTAAAGTTCACTGCAGCTATGAGGATTCAACGTAAATCATTCTGTTTCCTTTGAAATAAATACACTCTGAGCTATTTTGGTGTGGGTCATGTTTAATAACGGTTTCACAATGTGTAGACACGAATACATGAACCTCACATTTAATATTATGAGATTGAGCAGACAGCCAAGTTATTAATATGTGGTTTAAATCCAGCACTCTGGCCGTTTAGAACAGGCAGCGGAATTTGTGAGTAATCGCCAGCAATGCTCAGTCTGGCAGCCACATGGCAACCGAAGAGACAGGTTGTTTTGTTACAAACATCAAAGGCCCGCATTTGCCCCAGTGGAGACCCCCACCATTCGGCGCACTCGCAGAGCAAAACCATCGCGTGGAACTCTAGAGTCCGGGGGGTGAGAAGGCCTCGGGGGCGCCCACGGACCCCACCGCAGGCCAGCAGCTCAGGGACAGGGTAGGCCAGCGTGCCCGCCGATTCCGGGCCTTGCCCAGGCCCCGCATCTCCTGAAGTTGGAGGCATTCTGGGGTGGACGGAGGAACCCAGCCTCTTCCGGGATGAGCCTAGAAACCAGCCTGGACGGAGCTCGTCTCCGCCGGGCCGGCTGGCACCTTGCGTCCGCCACCGGGTCTGCGGGCCAGGCCTAGCGGGTAGCGCTGTCTGGATTCTGACTCAGGGCGGCAGGCGGACATGCCCTGGGATGGCCGCCCTGGCATTTCAGCAGCTCCTGGCCGGGCCTCACCAGGCTCGTCCAGAGGACCTGACATGCCAGGAAGACGCTGCAAAATGCCGTTTTGTGTCTAGGGCGCAGTTCTGCCGCCAGCTCTCGGACTTCTGGTCCGTTACCCTTAACCGAACGCCCGCAAAGATCCCTCGCCTGGCATCTTCCTGCGCCACGGCCCACACGCCCTGTGGCTTCCTTTCCAGCAGGGACTCAGACCCTCAGCTCCCCAACTGGCACAGCAGGAAACAGGTTCCCGCAGAGACTTCTTAACGGACAAGGGGGATGAGCGTCGGAGAGCCAGGTGGGGGGCCGAGTGCAAGACGCCCCCAGAAGCCCGCGGTGGGAGGGACCCCAGCTGCCGCTCCGTGCCCAGAGCCGCACCTGGGACTTGAGATGTGGGGCTGCTGAGGAGGGGAACCTGGTTCTTTCGGATCAGTTCCATCCCTGGGAGGCTGAGCCATCTCTGGTCACTGGGTTTCCAGTCTTCTGGATGGTTCCAGTGGTGAGGCCCAGGAGCCCTGCATTCCCAGCCTCGGGCGGGCAGTTTTGTAGGAAAAGCCAAGCTGCTTAAGCCCAGCCCTCACCAGGGCCGGACCCCGTGGGGCCCAAACTCCAGGGGCTCTTCCTCGGCCTGTTCCAAGGACGGTATGAAATGACAGCTGTAAACGTGTCCAGGCAGTGTCAGGTGTGGCACGGTCCCCCTCCCTGGGCTCAGTCGCAGGAGCTCCTCTTCCAGGATGCAGTCCGGGTTGAGGGGGACTAACAGCACCCCGAAACGGCAACGCGGACGGAGAAGGGAGAGGGAGGCTTAGTAACTCTTCAGTCCTGTTTCTAAGTAAGCAAAACCGACACTCACACCAGAAACTGCACTGACCTGGCCTCCGTGAAAACCCTCTCCTCTCTCTCCCAGATCTGCTTAATGGACCCAGACGGCACAGGTGAATTCGCAGGGAACCAGGGCTCACCTGTCTCTTGCGAGCCATGTTAACGACACTCAGAATGATGTGCCCTTCGCCTCCCTCCTTTCCTTTCCCAAATCAGTAATGGGGTGACCGTGTCGTGGGCCTTCACTAGGCAAAACGTAACCTGCAGAGAATACCGCGAGGCTCCCGTTTGTGGCCATAAACAGATTTCAGCAGCATCAGAGGGTTCCTTAAATAGGTCACCAGATCGGCGCCACTGGTGCTTTTCACACTCAAAAACGTTTGTGGCGACCGGATTTCACGTGAGGGGTGGCCCGCAGCTCAGACACCCAGCACCCAGACACTCTGAAGTCGGGTAATGACATTAAGACGCTACACCCTGAGGAAGGTATGACAGGCGACAGTGCCTCCTGTTGCTGCAGGCTCCCGAGCAAGCCTCACCTGAGCTTTCCTTGAGGGCGCCTTGCGGGGAGCGCGCCCGTGAGCGATCCGCGTGGACCCTGAACAACCAGGGCTGTGGGTGGCCGGCAGTGCAGACGCTCTCTCCTCATCGTTCTGGCACATCCTCCTCCCTGCCCCGCTCCCCAGCCCAAATTAAAGATCACAGGACTTGAATACGCTTCAGAAAAGAGTGTCCGCTGGCATTAAAAAGAGAGACGTCAGCATCGTAGGTGACCATTTCGGTTCATCCCGATCACTCTTCTCCAAAAACCACCACCATTCACATCAGTGACTTACTCATATGAATAGAACGACAGATTCTAGGTCTCTGAAGAGTTACTGATCTGTTACTCTTAATGAATCTCAGTGCAAAGTAAGGAACGTTTCACAAGCACCCCGCCCAATAGTGATGAACCCAACCACTCACCGCACACCTCCCCCAACTACACCACTCCTGGCCGTTACATTGCCAAGAATCGTGGTTCTTGAGTTCGGCATGCAGTACTGAGAAGGGACGGTGGGGGGGAGGGGGGGCAGTGCCTGTCGCTCTATCCTGGCTGCACCGGGCAGTCGGGACCCTCGGGACGGGCACACAGGCGTGTGCACGCGGAAGTACCATCCTCCTGTTCATCAAAAGCCATTTTTATATGTTTATATTTACAATCACCCAACCACACAAGCAGATAGATTCTTCCTCACTGAGCAGATGAAAAACGGACACCTGAAGGAAGAAACGCTTACTGCACACTTCCATTAACTCATTAATTTTCCTTTCTGGTTCTATCTGCAGTTTACAGATGAGTAAACTGGGGCTCCCAAGGGCCTTACGGCATCTACCCACAGCCACACAGCCTGTAGGGGACGGCCTGGGATTTGCTCATTTCTAAGGTCGCTGTGTTCATGACCACCCTAACCTGCAGTGCAAGAAAAGGCTCCAGACGAGACCCCAAAGCCACCATCGGGCTCTGCAAACACACTTCTGAACGGATGCATCCACTTCTGCAACGAGGAGGATACTTCAACGTCCCGCACAAGGGCACATTCACATGCGCCGCACGCAAGGCCAGGGGCAGTGAGGGTGGGGAGCCATGTCCCCACCCCAGCCCATCGGGAAGGTACAAGTACGCGGTCTAAAGCTGTAACATACAAACGATTCTGTAACTAAGAAGATGAAAAAGAGATGAGAAGCACTTCTCAACTCCAACATTTGAAAATCTGCGTTCACCGATGCAGTTTGGTGTGTGGTCTTACGTCGTGGCTCAGCTACATGGAGCTCAGGACTCCCCCCACATCCTAACGATGGCAGTCCCCACAGTGCTGGGGCCACGGCACAGCGGGAGCTGTACCAGGCCCGGAAAAGTCTGCGCAGAGGCCACCGTCAGGTGGTACTGAAAAGTGAGGAAATGCACATTTCTTTTGTTTCATTTTGAGCAAATACAGAACCTTGTTACCCTGTCAATTTTTACCCACAAAAAAAAAAAAAAAAAAACCCATAAAATACAAACTTTTCACATACTAAGAATCACCAATCAACTTTCAAATATCACACAGAATTTTTCCACTAAAGTAACTATACCTATGTATTAATAAAACCTGTTAGCTGTGGCTTTTTAAAAGTCTAACTATATTACTGTAAAATATTCAAATAAAAAACAACACTCCCACCTAGTGGATACAAGAAAACATCTGGCTTATATCACCAAAGAAAGGAACTAAAACTACAATGAATTTAAAATAAGTTTATTCTGTATGAACACCCTCAAAAGACCCCCTTGGAAAAAAAGGAACCAACAAAACGGGCCACGCAGCTCCCTTTAAAGGAACGGGTGGGTAATAACACACTGTACAAAACCACCTCTGGAATCACGTGTAAATGTTACTCTGAATCTCATTTGTTGTCATCAACTTCTTCAGTATCTCTGTGCTCTGGGGAATATTCTGGAAGAAGAGAAAAAAATTGTTAATACAGGGAGATGGAGAACTCGGTTACAACGAAGCCACCCACTCCAACCCCACACGCTCAGGACATCAACGGAGCACCTGACCGCGGCAGCGCATCTCCGTGTTCCCGCAGAGGAAACATCTAAGCATGTCCTCCCCCTGCCCCAAACCCACTGGGGGTGCCACACGGCCTTCACACACACCAGCCCGGCCTCTCTCCCACGGGAGCTCTCTCGCCCCTGCGCCCCCAATTCCAACTCTGCCCCGCCCTCCTCAAAGGCGCCCCGAGCCTGCCCCCTTCTGCACTCCCAGCCGCCCCCCTGCACGCACCCCTCTGCACACGCCCCCCTGCACACGCCACTACCCACGGGGATCCATCCATCTCTCAGATCCAGCCAAAGTGCCAGCCTCGCCCCAAACGAGCCTCATCCCCTCCTCCTCTCCCTCCCCCCCTCCCCCTCCCCTGCCCTGACTGGCATCACAGTCCCCTGCGCCACCGTCCCCTCCGCCACCTGCAGGCCAAGGCTGGGCACGACAGCAGGGACAGACCAGCCACGGCCCGCACTCACCAGGCAGTGGGAAGAGCCTATTAGGCGTTCACTACAGACACGAACCGACTATTAGTATGTGCTCTGGAAGTGGTGCTAGCTAGAGAACCGCTCGTGACTCCCGGTAATTTGAAATTATGCTTGGATTACATTCGTTTTCCGGTTTTATTGCTAATAATTCAACAAACGACCGGGCATCCTCCTACGTGCCAGGTACATGACGGGGGGGGGGGGTACCGAAATGGAGAAACGCGGTCCATTCCCACGGAGCTGACCACCTAGCAAGCAAACGAATTTACGAGCTAACCCCAACAGAACGTGCCCAAAAAGGTGTCTTAACGCCAATGGCCATTCTAGAATAAAAGAGGACTTGCACTGCGAACGCTGTTGCAGTCTCTTCCCTGTAAGAGAGAAGTTCTTCACCAGGGTCCATGCACTTCCAGCAAGCCCCTCGGGGACAGGAGGGGGGCGGGGTCCTCAACTACCAGCAACCACAGGCAAACCTGTGCACACGTCCCAGCGTGAACCTTCCTGGGGAAAGAGCCCACGACACACGCACCGAGGGCAGCCAGCCCCACGCAAAATTAAGTGAATCAACGTTGATAATCTGACCCCTGCTGTGCTCACGACTGCCTTCTTAAACATTACACCTTCCAAATGAGTCAGTTACAGAAACTTCCTGAACAGTGAAACCATCTTTCTACATAGCCGCCTGGGATTTATATCCATACACTGCAAGGATCTACCATGAGAAAGTGGGAAAACAGTTCTCGAGTTACAGGAGCACATCTAAAAGAGGGTGACGGGCCCACTCAATGTGCCGGACTAGAAAGCTTTGTTCTGAGAAAAAAGGATCTCTAAGCGTTGCTTGGGTTTTACATTGGTACCAGAAATTTGCACCTATTACTAAGTTCGTGGCAACTCAGCTATTAAGTCAGTGAGTGAAAACCTTACCTTAACCAAACCTTTCAAGCTTCTGGAAGAAAGGACAGGCTTAAAAGCTCCAACTGTAATGAGGTCTAACTTCATCACATCAGTATAGCACAAGTACAGAATCGCAGGGATTTTCCACACTTGGCAGTAACTCAGAACTATGAGTCATACAAGGGAAAAAACCATTGAAGTCTTCTACTATGTGATTTTTTAAACTAAACATCTCTATATAAAAAAGGCTACTTTTAAAAACAGTGGTCTCTGTTGCCTCCCTTAATCAAAGTGTTTACTGCCATATTAAACCCCTTACAATGCATATGTTCTTTCAAAGCTAATTTATCTTCCTAATTTCTTGCATTTATAAACAGTTTATTTTGCATTTCCTGAAAACACAGAGACACATCTTAAGTAGCTTCAAGATTAAAATTTTGCTGAATATAATAAGTTAAAAGTAAATAATAAATACATAGTGCACAATGTAAAATACTTAGCCACTTATTCTAGTAAACCTAACATTTAACGGGGGAAAAAACTTTTACTTATTAACAAATAGCAATTATATAATATATCAGCTACTGAAAAGTAACTGACAATCTCATTTTGATACGATGCTAGGGTATAATTAACAGGAGTAAAAAATAAAATATTGACAACACTACTACAATTCAGTTTCTGGAGACTTCTATGTCGACAATTAAAACATACTTTACCAACTTTCCGTGCACCAACAATTTACATCTAACACTGGCCTGCGTGATGAGTTATCACGGACCAAAAAGAAACAGAGCAACTCTGAAGCCTAGCAGTTAATTAAGAACTCTGAGCTGCTCTCGCGTGGGAACTATGTGTCTGGAAAATGTTAAAACTCACATCAAGCACAACCTACTAGCAACAACAGACATTAAAGACAAACAGCAGAACACTGGTATCAGTCATCATCAAAAACTACTTTAAAAAGACCTCCAACAGTCAAATAACCAATTCAACAATAATAAGCTGTAACGTAAATATTACAAATTTTAATACCACCTGCGGCAGGAAGATCATGCACAATATTTGGTTGTTCTAGCAGTGAGCAGCACGGAGGCTCTTTGAAATTCTCTGTTTTTAGGGCTTTCAGGAAAGGAGAATGGAGGCTGCTGGTAGATTCTGCGGTTTTATAGTCAGTAACATGTCGACACGTGAGCACAGTCACTTGCATGTTCTTCCTTGGACAAGAGCCAAAGACCTAGCAAAAGTGACCCCGAGTTAAAAGACATCTCTAATTTTGTTACGGAATAGAAACATGCCTCTAGCTGTTTACCCAACACCATCCACCGTGCCTTGCGAGGTGGACGCATCCACTGAAATACAGAGTACGTGCTTTGCTGTCCTGTCCCCTCACCTGGGCGTGATCTCGGTTCTGTCACGGTCTAGCTTGGTGATTTTCTACGTCACTCTCCTCATCTGCGAACTAAGAACGACAGTACTGCCCACCCACCTGAGGGAACTGCAACCTGTAGTAAATGGAAGTCAGGAACACACACGGCCAGAGCAGCTGCGGGGATAACCAGGACTGGCACCGAGAGTGGACCTGCCACTTGACTACGAGATCTCGACTAAGAGAGGTTATGTCTAAACACGGCTTTACTTGCAAGCTACCTTCAGAATAGGAGTCTATCAGCAAAAGGAAGCGATCCCCTTTCTCTAGTCCATGTACTGATGTGTTCTAGAACACTTTTTAATGAAGACGTTTCTAAGCTGCAAGTTGTATGAATAGTGCTGTATCAGTGCAAATGATTAAGTTCACTATTTCGATTGTAGGCAAGTTTCAATCACTCTAGACCTTTATTTCCTCCCAAGTTTGTATTTCATGAATTTCCAAGGACCCTTCCAGCTTTTAAAATCTATGGTGATGTAAACCCAAAAAAAGCAGCTATTTTTTAAAGAAAAAAAAAAAGGAGACTTTAGGCCACTTTGGAAAATATTTTATGAAAAGAGAATGGCTTTTCAAACAATAACAACAGAACTAAAGATTCTATGTGTCATAAAGGATTTGTAAGCCTAATTTCATCATATCACAGATCTGTAAACAAACAAAAAATAGTTATCACAATAAACATCTGTCAGCAGGTACATCCCATTTAAGATACATTACTGGGGTGCCTGGGTGGCTCAGTTGGTTGAGCACCTGACTTCGGCACGGTCACGATCTCACGGTTCATGAGTTCGAGGCCCACATTGGGCTCTGTGCTGACAGCTCAGAGGCTGGAATCTGCCTCAGATTCAGTGTCTCTCTCTGCCCCTCCCCTGCTTGCACTATCTGTCTCTCTCAAAAATAAATTTAAAATTTTTTTAATTAAAAAAAAAGAAAAACAACATTACTCACAAGGCCTAAGTTATCATCCTGCCTGTAATACCTATAGTCTGAATTCACACTTGAGCACTCTGTTAGACTATGTGTGATTATTAGGATTTTGTGGCTGACATGAACCAAACAGTAGGGGGACCCAAAGAGTGTCCCACAGGGAAAAAAAAAAAATATACTGATTAAAAAGTTTTTTAAGTCTGGAAGAAAAAAGGTGCTCTGTAGTACAAAAATAATAAAATATTTTTGACGTAATAGTCATCCTACTTAAATCAAAAAACACGAATTAACACAGCAGTTTCCTGCCCTTCTGAGATCTGAGGAAAGCTAGGGACTCTCTCCCTAGAAAAATAAATATTGGTACAAAACACAAAATCACATACAGGATCATGGGAAGGGTCAAAGACCTTCTTAAATAATTCCTCATTTAATAAAATGTATTTAATAACTTTTAATAAATGTTTCTAAGTATGCCAATCTGGTCTGAAACAGGCATACACCAAATTTCTTATTTCTAATGAATTTAATTTTAACAGCTATACAAAAATATATCTAAGATTTAAGCTGAAATGTTACTAAGATATATATGAGACCTACTTCCTTTAAAAATAATATGCAACAGGGGGCACCTGGGTGGCTCAGTTGGTTAAGCATCTGACTCTTGGTTTCGGCTTCAGGTCACAACCTCAGTTTGCAGGTTCGAGCCCTGCAGTGGGCTCTGCGCTGACAATGCACAGCCTGGTTGGGATTCTATCTCTCTGCCCGCTCCTCTCTTCTCTCTCTCTTTCAAAAATAAATTAATTATTTAAAAATAATAATAATATGCAACTACCAGAATCATGAGTATTCTCTAAAACTCCTAAATTCTTTGCTGAAAAATGATTTTCTTTTTTAATTCTTTTTAACATTTATTTATTTTTGAGAGACAGAGCATGAACGGGGAGGAGCAGAGAGTGAGGGAGACACAGAATCCCAAGCAGGCTCTAAGCTCTGAGCTGTCACCACAGCGCCCGACGCGGGGCTCGAACCCATGAACCATGAGATCATGACCTGAGCTGAAGTCTGACGCTTAAACGACCGAGCCACCCAGGCGCCCCTGAAAAATATGTTTTATTGGGCACATACCACGTGCACAATTTTCCCACAAAATGAAGCCTCAATTAATTTATCCTAATGCTAAGAAAAACGGATGTAATATTTTGGAATTTGGAGCAAGCAGCAGCCGGGCGCCAACCCCCTGAATCCAGCTCACACCCATTTCCTGCCTCCCAACTCGGGGCATCTCCAGCCAACACTGTCAGCACTGCTGTTTTCTGCCCCTGGCCATGACCCGGTTCCGTTTCTTGTCAGTAGCCCGTTTCTCTTTCGAAGGTCACAACATGGTGGATGGGAAGAATCACGAGACGCTTTAGGCTTCTATGACCCACAGTCTTCAGCACATTGCTGATTACATTTGTTAAATGAGTTTTTATTCTTCGAATTTTGTACTAGATTGCTACAATGTCTTTTAGAAAAACAACAACAAAGACTTCTGTTCCAGCACTTAGCTATGTAGGTTCAAGCATCAAGATACAGAACGCCTAAGGAACGTCACTCGGTGTGACCACAGGCCAGCCTTCACTTGTCTCTTACCTTGTCCAGCCACTGATACTGCTGGTCTTCAGCAACATAGCAGCTGCACTGACAGAGCAAGACCTGGAAAATCACATTCCAAGTATTCTGTCAGGTCAAATGACTTCTACACACACCCCAAACTATCACCATTTACATTATCATTTGAATCCTAATATAACCTTTAGACAACACGGGTCTTTCTGCACTGCTATTGGCTTATTCGTTTATCTTTAAAATTTAAGAATCGAGCCACTACTGGCAGTTAACACGAGAATAAAGTACACAGGGACAGAGTGACCGCAAGAGCTCGCACAGGAGACCCTGAAGATACTACCAGTAAATGGTACCAGCATCTTCTTTATAGCACAGGAATTACCAGTCCTGTTGCCCTTCTGGGGGGTCACACACCATGAAGACCGAGTGCAAAATAAACGTAAACACTGTAAAATGGAAGCGTTATGCAAACACTAGGAGCTATCAGAGCGAATGACAGCCTGACAGCACCTCAGCCCAAAGGGCATTCTAGAACGGTACCGGTGCCTGTGAACATGGTATTATTTTAGAAACCAAGTTCCAAACCATATGGTCAAAATGAAGTGATTTGTGACGACCCCAGGCCATAAAATGATGGATTCTTGATTATTAATACTCATGGAATGATATTATCCACTGAACTCAACATCCATTAAAATATTGCCAGAAATGTTGACACTTAATTACCCAAGGGAAGCACAGGAGGGGAAAACGGTGCCTGGCGATAGGGGAAAAGACAAAGACTGGATACATAATGAACTACACACGCAGGTTCTGCATGATCAAGAGAGAGCTGAGTAATAAATGGTACGACCAGACGGAGGGACAGAAATTTCTCCTACCTGACCCTCACAACCCATTCTAAAGTGAAATATTTCCAACTAAAGGTCAAATCGAAAACATGCTTAGTTTCGTTATATCCTATAAATGCTGGATGTGTATAAAAATCCTCACATAAACTTAAATAGCTTTGGATTACATGTTAAAAAAAAAAACGGTAAGTATTACAAAATCAAACTTTACATTTTAAAAGGCTAACATGTGGAACCCTTACCTTTTGAAAGAAGCCACATTATAATATTTTGGAATTAGTGACTTCTTCCATTGTTTGGGACCCCTGCCCTGGCCCTTGTTCAAGTGTTCAGCAGCTGTGGAACGGTACTCTGTCAGACAAGCAGGTGGGGACACACGTCACCTGCCTGGCCACCTCATCTGCCTGACTCATCTCTCAAACTGCCCACTGGGCCGTGTCCTCTCAATGGACCCAAGATTAGGACTCAAATGCACAGGACACGAGGAAATTCCTTAGCATCAGCTCCAGAATGACTTTTCGGACTTAACAAATCAGGACAAATCAGGACAGGGGAGAAGCTCGATGTCCAGAGAATTGTGCTGAGAACGCACACAGCTTCCATTTGTTCAGCAAACGTTAACGGAGCTTCCAGCATGAACCAGGCATTTGCTGAACACTGGGTACACGGCAACAAAGGACAAGCCCCTGCTTTCTCAGAGAGAACATGGTTTTGCACACTTAAGAGTTGCACGCTGAAAGAATTTTGTGAATGAGCGCAAGGTCTGAATGTCTACTGTTTATGGTTTTTTCCTACCAAAGCGATCTCCGAATTTCCTAGGAACTTTATCAACACACTGTATATATCCTGTTGCTATTCACGTAAACAAAAGAGTGCTTACTAGCACTGCCTACAGGCAGAATTCCTCAGCCCAACAGGAGAGGTAAAGGAACACGAACTTCAAACGGACACCACATGAACAATGCTAAACAACTACTTCTGAAGCATACGAGCAATCCCCACGTACCGAGGGATTCGATTTTAGATGATAAAACACACAAAAGGCATCCGTCGGGGAAAGATGTACGGTGTCCGTTGTTCTACACCATTCATTCCAGAGTTTGGCACAACCGACTTCTTCCCAGACTCCTGAATTCATAACAAATGACGACAAAAATGCTGTGAAAAACAATTCACATTGAGTTAGTGCTTGGTTCTGCAAGCTGCATTTTCTACAGTAAAAAACAGCTCCAAGTTACCCTAGAATTCTAGCGCTACAAGAGCCATTAAGACCACTGACCTTACACCACCCTTTTGCAGGAAAGGAAACTGAGGCCTCAGGAAGTTAAAGGCTACTGCCCCCAAATACAGATTAGAGGCAGGAACTGAGGACACAGGTTTACTGCCGGACTTTACCGCACACTCACGATGTACCACTTGCGGGAAAATTCCAGGCCAGGAGCATTTTACGTCAGTGAGTCCGTAGTTATTATACCATGTACTTAACGATGTCCTCCAAGCACTGGGGCTACCTTATAGGGCAAGGGGTCTACTTCACTGGAGACCCCGAAGGCTCTCCCCCCAGCCTGTGAACTGGCTAAAACTACACAGGTTTGTGCACGTGCACGTGTACATTGTTCTGGACGAACTCTGCTCTGTGCTAACATTAACCTATCAGATGCAGGCATCCATGAACAGGCCTTCAAACTTGAGGGCTCAAAAACGTTAGCGACGGAACGCTCAGAATTGTGAGCGATCATAGTTACTTTTAGGGTTCTCATCGTGCTATCAAGAGCCCGTTAATTCAAACACCGTGAAGAACCACTGGTGCAAGGCGGCCACGTACACATGCCACCTCTGTCCCTCCAAGTCGGCCCCACACAGACCCAGGAGTCTCAAGAAATCTGGATACCTCAACACACTATAAACCCAGTTCCCGGAATTTACAACCTCCTGGAGCTAAGAACACTTCCTTTTTCATTTTTTTTTTTTTATACTTAAAAAAAATTTTTTTTTAATGTTTATTTATTTTTGAGACAGAGAGAGACAGAGCATGAACGGGGGAAGGTCAGAGAGAGAGGGAGACACAGAATCCGAAGCAGGCTCCAGGCTCCGAGCTGTCAGCACAGAGCCCGACTCGGGGCTCAAACTCACAGACCATGAGATCATGACCTGAGCCGTAAGTGGGAAGCTCAACCGACTGAGCCACCCAGGCGCCCCAAGAACACTTCCTTTAAGTCTTATTGGTATCACATGAGGAGGCATAGATTTTACTCAGATAAAAAGTTACTCTGCTATGACTTTTTCTAAAAAAGTAACAGACATTTGAAATCTTTTATGATGGAAAGCAATAAGTAACTTTGGATTTTGCTCTTTCAACAAAAGGTTCAGTCTAACATATCTCCACTCACCTACTGCATTATTTCCTATAGCAATTATGAACTTGGAGCAAGGATATTTTTCCAGCAGAGAAACTTCCAAAGATGTTTTTGTTTGTCTTCGAAAGAGCCGCACCTCCCTAACACAAGAAACAAAAGACAAAACTGAAACAACTTAAATATACTTAGTACCATATAAGGAGAAAAAGGGTACTATAAATACGTCTTATAATAGGTAACACGCAAACTCTAAACTCATAAAGAATGTAATTACAATTGAAAGGAAACAAGAGGTTGAAGCAACAATAACTAACATAAAACCACCTGAGGCAAAACTCATGGAGAACTCCACAATGAAGATCAGGCTGTCCACCTGACCCACTGATCAATCAATCAATCTTAGCATCCCTAAAAGTGGGACAACTGGGTCACAGCGGGCAACAAGAAACACCAAGCACCACCGCGGAAGCATTCTTGCCAGCAAAATACTGAACTTGCACCTGACCACGCCTCTAAAAGGAACATCCGTTTACAGGAAACGCAGGTAATGGACACACACGTTAGATCAGACAAATCCAGAGTGTGCGACATCCTACTGGACACGTCTCTCAGCACGGGTGAGAAGGGGCTGCTCTAAATGACGGGCATCTCAAGAGACAGAAAAGTGCAAAGGTAATGTGTGGACCTTGTCAGGATTTTGATTTACACAAACACACTGTGAACATCATGTTTCAGATTACTGAATAAATCTGATCATGCACGGACTATTAAATGGTAACAGGAATTATTAACTTTGTTAGGGGTTATAACAGCATATGCAAGAAAGTGCCTATATCGTTTGAGGTGCATTCTGAAAAATGTCGAGGTGAAAGGCTATGGTCACTCGGGGTGGCGGGAGATAAATGCGGCAAAATCTTCATTAACTGCTGAATTTACATGACTGGGTAGGGATGAAGGGTCGCTTTACTACTTTCTCCAACCTGTGTGTGTTTGGAAATAATTCTGTTTTTAAAGAGACAGATCATCCACCTGCTGCCGATACCGATGCTAACGAAGAGTGGGGCGGAGGATAAAGAGGCTTTTGAGAGAGCTGTCTTAAGTCCACGAACCAAACACGCGACGACCGCGGGGCCCAGCGACGGCACCGCAGCCCGGGAACACGTCACGAGTGCCCCCAAGTCCACGCAGAGGGAGGGCCCTGCGAGGCCGCGGGCTGGCTCTGCCGGCCGCGCCGAGGCCCCCCGCTGAACCCCGGGCAAGTTGTGCCGGGCGAGCCCCAGGCAGAGCGGGGCCGCGGACCGGCCGCAAGCCCCAGGGTCCTGCGCCCAGGACCTCACCTCTTCCGCGCCAGCTGCCGCCGCACCTCCCTGTCCTCGGCCGTCTCCCTCCTCTCGTCCTCCTCTTCCTCCTGGTCTTCCGTCCCGGCTCGGCACGGCGCCTTCACCACCTCTCCGAAGAACGTGGCCGCCATACCCACCCCGCCACCTTCCCAGGCTAACCGCGGCGCGCCGGCTCGGCGCATGCGCCCCCGCGCCGCCACGCCCCCTGCACCGCCCCCGCGCCCCTGAACTCCGCCCTCACGCCACGCCCCCGCGCACGCGCGCCGGGTGCCTGAGGCCGCGCCAATCCCGAGCGTCTTCTCCCGCAGCTTGAGTCCGCAGGGGCACCGAGAGGCTTGATGACTGCGGGCTAGAGGGGCGAGCCGGCGGCGGGGTTGGGGCCTGCGGCGTGGGGCCTGGGCCGGTGACCGACCCGGGAGGAGCCGGCTCAGCCGCCCTTCCTTCCCTCACCCCGAGTCCGTCCTCCTGGAGGCGCAGCTTTGCTGCATTAAGCACCGGGCTGCGGACCGAGGGCGGGAAGAAATACAGCGCTTCGTGGTGGTATAAAATGCGACTTTTACTCTGGCAATAAGAATTCACACTTCAAAAGCTGATGATTGTCAAGCCGATCTAAAAGAGTTTATGAGAATGCAAAAATAGTTACTTCTTTTTTTAAAACGTGGCCATTTCCAATACAAAATTTATTTTCGCTTTAAGTAGCCTTTCACGAATAAGCAGTGTGTGCAGTTGCTTTCGAGCCGGTTCTCTTTCCTCGGGGCGCGGCGGAGGACCCATCGCCCGACACTGTTCCGGGCGGGCGCGAGGCGCAACCGCGGACACTTTAAGTGACGGGGTCCAGGGTGGCGAGCGACACAGACCCTTCACCTACACGTAGTCGTACTGAAAACACGTGGCACTGCTCACATTTTGGAATGCTGCCGAGAAGCACAGAGTTCAGTACTAGTTTGGGGGCAGGCGGAGCCTCTGGAGGTAATCAAACAAATCTCAGGAAGCTGCTAGAAATACCTTGTTTTAAGACGTGGAGAAATACGATCGACAAAAGCATCTACATTGAATCAGTTTTAGCGGTTTTACACATTCCAGCAAAATAAATGTTTGGGTTTTGAAGCAAAATTTGAACATTTCAGTATAAAGAATGACCAAAGTGCTATCCCGTAAGAGTTTGGGAAAGTTTGGGTGTACTTACGGAGTAAGATTACCAATGTGGTATTTTTTTTTTTAATTTTTTAAAATGTTTATTTATTTTTGAGAGAGACATAGCATGAGCAGGGGAGGGGCAGAGAGAGAAAGGGAGACACAGAATCTGAAGCAGGCTCCAGGCTCTGAGCTGTCAGCACAGAGTCTGATGTGGGGCTTGAACTCAACAGCCGTGAGATCAGGACCTGGGCTGAAGTCAGACGCCTAACCGACTGAGCCCCCCAGGTGCCCCACCAATGTGGTATTTTTAAGCTGCATTTATACCGGTGGGTTGTTTTAGAGAAGGACTGAATTGCAGAATAAAAAGAATGTTTGGGTATCACTGTGACTTAATCCTTTTGTCCAATAAAGTAACTTGCCATTTTAACCAGTAAAATTTAAGCTCGATTTGCTTTTACAATCACATTATGAAGAAATCATTTCTAGAAAGCTGATTAAAATTAGGAGTAGGGTAATAATACATTTGGCCATGGTTTAAATTCTGCATACATTTCAGAGAGTTTTACAATAATGTTAAGTTTTAAACAAATGCTTATTTCATGCAGTTACAATAAATTTAGGCCAAGCACTTTTTAAAAAGGCAAATATATGTTCAATTTAAATACTAATTCAGCAAAGAGATTCCATTTGGAAAGATCGCTGGTGACACCGTCTGAAGTACTGGCGGAAATTAAGCCCATCAGAGAACATCATAAATTCAAAACAAATTCTTTGATTACACTGAAATTGTCAAGAAATTTTGCATAAAATAGTCTTAACTGAGACTTAAATATTTTCATATTATGGTATTTGTTAAGGATAGAACATCCCCAATAAGAAATTTCCACAAAATTAAGGGTAAATATGGGAGCGGAAATAGGTTTAAACAGTTCATTAGCAATCAAAAATCAAACCCCATGCACCTGAAAATATTAGCAATTTATTAGGAATTCTTCCCTTTCTCACCTGTACTAGTAACAAGATACTGGTATCAGTATTTCTGATGAAAGTACACTATAAACAGAGAGCAAAGGACACAGACTCTGTAGGTTAGAAATATTCTGGCTTATGCTAAGAGAGAGGAAAATAAACGACAAAAAGCCTTTTTCTTAAGGAGACATGCAACCACAAACAAATTTCTCAAGTAATCTAGACACTTGGGTCTGTCTGTATAACCAAAATATATGCATTACATTAGTCTTTTAATGAAGAAGGAATAGAAACCCGTAGGTTTCTATATTTCACTTTTTCAGATTTACACATGCAAATCATATATTAATATTCACAGATATTTTTAAATGGGAAAACAACTTGCTTCTAACAATTCGCTTCTCCAATAGCATGTTACTATGTTAAGATTAACAGTGCGTTCATTTAATCTGGTGATCTTAATTTCAACAAATACCAATTAACAACAAATTAAACCTCATCGCAAAGAAATTCTTCATAGTATCAAGATCAGATTTTCTAATCCTAGCAAAGGCCACAATGAAATAGCCCACATGCTGCCAGTAAAGTTTGTTGTGATGAAACTGTAACCAATTTGCTCAAAGTGTTCACAAAATACTGATTTTTAAGGTGCTGAAAAGAAACCTAAGAGGATGTCACTATCATCCAAAAATATGACTGTTTTGATCTTAATCTATACCTTTTATTATTAACTGGTTAAAACTAAGACCTTGCCTCATAATGAGGTACATTTTGGCATCACTGTAAATGCAGTTATGTGAAAGGAAAAGTGAGGAAAAGAAGTTGTGATAGTCACATTCATAGCCTTCATAGAAAAATATATATTCCCTGAATTAGTCACATCAAGTGGTCGCCATTCAGTACGAGTTCCAAGATTATAAACAAAATAAGACATTGATGGGTTTTTGCTAATTGCCCATTTCCAACACTCCACTTCAGAACTCGATCATCAACCTCCACATCATTCAATCCCCAGGTCCTTCCAGTTTAAGTTGTTTTAGACTTGTGAGGTTGTGAATTGCATGGACTGGATCTTACTTAGGTATTTGGTTCACTCAAAAGTCAAATTGGCTCCATGGCACTTCCTCTTGAAACGTGCATTAATATTTTTTCCCTCTTACTTTAGTAAACACCGTAGCTATGGTGGTCTAAATTTTTATTCTCTAATGCAAAAGGCTTAAAATTAGCATCAGGTTGCGATTTTGACATTTTTTTTTTTCCAGTCCCTGAAGGTACAGACCCTGTACACTTTCCATTATGTTCCTCTAAGGAACCAAGAGATTTCTCCAAGACCCTTCCTTTCTAAACAGGAATAATCTTGTGACCGGCCATTTGTCCTTTTCTTTCCACCTCTCCACTACGGGCTCCACAATCTATTATACCCCCCAACCCTCGGATTCTCTGTTATGTGTCTCTGTGCAAGAGCCCACTGCAAGGAAGGTTTCCTCCCACTTTGACCCACTGGAGTATGGCTTTTAGAAAATTCCTCAGAGGGGCGCCTGGGTGGCTCAATCGGTTGCTTAAGCCTCCGACTTCGGCTTAGGTCATGATCTCAGGGCCTTTGAGTTCGAGCCCTGCGTCGGGCTCTGTGCTGACAGCTCTGAGCCTGGAACCTGCTTCGGATTCTGTGTCTCCCTCTCTCTCTGCCCCTCCCCCGTTCACACTCTACCTCTCTCTCAAAAATAAACATTAAAAAGAAAAGAAAAGAAAAGAAAATTCCTCAGAAAGTGCCAACAAGGGATTAACTTTAAGCTAGGAGCAGAATGCAACTGCCAGTGTATTTGTATCTGATTGTGTCCAATCACATACAATCCCTGATTGAATCCAAATTCAAATCACTCCTACATTTTCCTAGTCGTTATTGTGCTTTTTCTTTCCAGGATCTGAACGCCTTAAGAAAAGCGCTGTGCTATTAATACCTTCTGGTTCTTTTTCACTTCCTGAATTTATGCTTGTATCCTCCTCTTTATAAACATTCGGTAACTTTTCCTTAGCCACAGCAGCCGCACTTCGATGGGGCAGTTTTCTGCTGCTCTTTCTAAGCCAGACATTTTCTGGTCCTGAAAGCTTTTCCTTTAGATTACTCCTACTTTTATTTTATTTGCAGCCACAGTAACACATCTACGGGGAACTTTCTCAGGTGCCATTTTTGCTTTCAGAATTTCACGAGGCATTTGCACTGCATCCTGATGATGCTGCATACACGTTCTCACTTTTGTATTGGGTTCTCTGTCTCCGGGAACAGAGTCTGAAAAATGAGTGAAAGTTCACATAAATGCAAACACTTGCAACACAAGACTTTACCGCTGCGTATGTTCCTCAATAACAAATCCCCAGATCAGAAGTTTTAAAACTACTCATTGGGGCACCTGGGTGACTCAGTCGGTTGGGCGTCCGACTTCAGCTCAGTCATGATCTCGTGGTTCATGAGTTCGAGCCTCGCGTCGGGCTCTGTGCTGACGGCTCAGAGCCTGGAGCCTGCTTCGGATTCTGTGTCTCCCTCTCTCTCTCCCCCTACCCTGCTCGCACGCTGTCTCAAAAATAAATAAACGTTAAAAAAAATTTTTTTAACTATTCACACTGCCAAATAAGGAAAAAACGTAAGTGATTATCATCAGTGATACTACTCCCACCTCCACACCTGCAAAAGGAAGTCTTGAGTAGTATGGCACCAGGTATACTGTCCAATCTGGAAAGAGAACAGTCACTTAAAACAGTACCAGACTTCTGAGAAGGTACCCGTGGCATCATAAAGCACTAAAGTTTTGGTATTGTTTCTAAAAGTCTATGTCGAACTAGCTTAGGATATTCAATGAGCTTTGAAATAATTTTCCTGGAACCTAAATGAGAAAGCAATGCCATCACGACTATGACAACGCGGTTATCAGCTCTGCTTCAAGACAGTCCTGAAAGTGTTAATTCCAACACCTTTAGTCAAAAAAACATGAACCGGCAGATAAAAAGGAACTGCCTATTCATTTTAGAGAACGAAAATATGGTTTTAATCCTAGATCTATTTTTTCAACTATTTGAGCATTTCATTTAACTGTAATTCTTAAATCCTGGTTTCGTTTATTATTCAGATATTTTCTCAGCAAGGTATATGCCAGGCATCCAGAGGATCAGGATACGGATGCTAAAGCAAACTAATTCTATACCTGGAACTCTAGTTGCTGTAAGGACTAAAAAGTGTTGGGAGCCATGCGGACACCTTCCAGAAAGGGCAAGGAAAGCTCCCTTTGAGGAGGTGTTGCTGTAGCTGAGAGCTACAAACTGGAGGGGCCCCACTGTCAAGAGGCAAGACTAAACGCTGTGGAGAAGCAACTCGCTCGGAGTGGCTGGGGATCCATCCCAGTTGTACCGAGTCACATGATGTTATGCCCACCGCTCTGCGTTTACCAGCTTAGGCGGGCTCACATCCTTTTTATTTCTGCCCGGGTCTCAGAGCTGCATTTGCAAATTTCAAATCCAGGAATGATCAGTGCACTTCTAGGGCAGAAGTACAGACATTCTCCACTTTTTGGAAGTTTGCGGGATGTCACCTCGCTTTTACAAAAGACCTGCCGGGTTTTGCTAGCCACAAGGGGCGCCTGGGTGGCTCAGTCATTAAGCGTCTGACTTCGGCTCAGGTCATGATCTCACGGTTCGGTTCGTGAGTTCGGGCCCCACATCGGGCTCTGTGCTGACAGCTCGGAGCCTGGAACCTGCTTCGGATTCTGTCTCCCTCTCTCGCTCTGCCCCTCCCCCGCTCATGCTCTGTCTCTCTCTCAAGAATAAATAAACACTAAGAAAGAAAGAAAGAAAAAGCCTGGAAAGCACAAACAGCGTTCGGTGTTGGCTCTGACAGCAACATTTTCCAGAGGCGCACCGCCCACCAAGCCCCCTCCCCCGCTGCCAGAGCTCTTGGAACTGTCCGAGCACCTGGGCCTGACCTCCACTGACTTTGTGCATGTTAGCGTGTCCTAAGGTATCAGGGAAGCCTGACGGGTCATTTTTCAGGGTCTGCATATGACCCCAGTTTTTTCCCATAGAAGTTAATGGCATAGTTGCATCTCTGCTTCATGCTATTTGGGCTTAGGAAAGATTCCCAGGAGCGCCCTACTTGCCAGTGGTGGGAAAACCTGTATCTCAAACGCACCTAAAGTGCATCAGCCCCTGAATGCTAGGCCTCATCAGCTGGCCATCCGGTCTTGCAGCCATTAAGTCAAACTACCTAAAACCATTGAAAAGGCACACAAGTCTTGCGGGGGGCGGGGGGGGGGGGGGGGTGAGTTTGCAGGACCGCACCTCAAGTTTCCAGACAGTCAGCAGTCGGTTAGAACAGGCTATATAGATCACTGAAATTTCCCCCCTTGACATCCGCATTCTCTCCCACTGGGTCCCTTTCACTACAAAAGCCGAGAAAACGAGGGCTCATTTCATTCTGTCGGCCATCACGCGATGCTATTATTCTATCGCAGTGAACCCTCCCAGCTTTTCCTTTATGAACGGAGAGGTTTGCCCTTCCGTCACCAAGGGCAAAGGAGTTGCAGGTGAAAACGGGCTTCTGTTGACTGACACGTTCATTAGTAGAGAATTGAGAAAAAGTCTTCTGCTCTCGAAAGGAAAGCCCTTCAGATTTGGCCCTAACTCTGTGACACTCATTTCAAAGATGTGCTTTCTCCAAGACCCGTGACAGAGCTCCCCCGGAGCAGGTGAGGAGCTGCTATCCTAAAAGCAACCTCCCGCCCCCCAAGTGCAGCAGGCCCTTTGGCCAATTAGGTGCCGTATATGTGTTTCCAGTGAAATCCTATTTCTAAAGGTTAACACGTTTTGTTCAACGGAAGTCACCAGGCATTGCAAAAACGGCACTTCTTGAACGGCCTGAGCTCATCCCCGAGGCCCGTTTGGGCAGCGCCGCCTGGCGGGCTCTGGGCCCTCGCTGGCACAAGCGGCCTGAAGGGCAGGGCGTTTGCCCGGAAGGGCCTCTTCTCGGGAATGCTTGGTATGAACTACGGTCTCTGCAAAGCAACCCCCGATCCAAAATGAACCCTCGGCACATTACGTCAATGTTAGGCAAATACTAGAAGGCAGATTAACATGCTACAACAGACAAATGAGGCTTTTCTAAGTGTGTAACAAAATTAAGGTGAAATTCGACTTACAGTGGGGATGAGGACACACACCAGAGTCACTCAACCACATCCATTTGCGCGTTGAAACATTAAAAGCAGCCAACCAGATCGATCTCGACAACACGTCGATAGTATGGAGAAAATCCTATCGCAACTAAGAATTTCTTTGGGACACAAGGACTTCAGGTGCAGCAATGAATTCCTTTTTGATGTACTGATGGCAGCACCTGTATTGACCGTTTAGGAACCTGGTAAAATACTAACACGAACTCATTTGAATAAGCGCTTATTTGTAATCCAAAATGAGGGAAAACAGTTAAGATTCTATTGAAGAAACTCTGATCAGGCTTTTAAAAGTACTTTAAGAAAATCTGAACTTCCAATAAGTTAGTGCGTCAAGACGGGGGAGAAAAGAAGAGTCCGTGCTAGTGTAGACGGCCGCTCCAGCTTGATGGAGCCGTAGCTCTAGCCCCAGACCTAAAGCGGAAAGCTCACAGGGTGAAGATAAAAGCAATCTGAGGAACACAGAAGAGTGACAGTGTGGGAAACTGTTAAAAAATAATATGTACACATGAGTCGGGGTCAATTTTATTACTGAGAACTTGGCAAATTATAAAGTGCTTTACTCTCCTTGAGAAAACTACAAATCGTTTTTACAAATATACACAGGATAATTCAGGGTTAGAGAGAAGTCCAATCTAGAGGTCAGGGTACAAGCTTAAGAATTTTGGAGGCCACTACTCTAACAACACAACGGGACAGTGTCACTTAATACTAACCAGTCAGTACGGTCCCCCAAGTCGAACTGTCCTGGGCGGTCTTGGTGGGGCTTGGCGAGTCACGTGTCCTGGAGCAGTGGGAGCCTGAGGCACTGCTGCTTTCCTATAAATGACTCCCTATTGGGGGACGGCAAAAACCTCATTCGTGGAATGAAAACGTGCATGCTACATAGTAGCACTCCATCACAGTTCACCTGGGGGACCACTTGAATTCTAACGTCCAGATCACTGTATTCTAAGACGCTCTGTGGTGAATAGGAACTTGGATGCAGACATCCGTTTTGAGTCAGAGCAAGCATCTCTAAGCCTCTACGTGTTAAGGACTAATCATATTCCAATTATGATACTTAATACAAAACTGTCTTCCTAAACCCAGAATAAACTTCACATCACTGCTATAGAAGCATGAAAAATTTTAATCTCATCGCATTTTAACTGCGGTATTAAAAACAAATCTGAGAATGGAAGATGATGAAAGACGTTTGAAAATGAAAATGTGCTAGCCTATTTTACATACTTTTGAAGTACTGAGGTCAGCGGCTGTTGTGGCGGGTTATCAATCCACAGAGGAGAAACCTTTTAGTTGCAAAACACAACCACCTCCCTCAAGCAAGGCTTTTGACAGAGTCAGTCTGAGATGCCCTTTCTTCACTGTCTGCCCTTCACTGATAATAAAATGATCAAAACTCAGGAAACAAACAGCGTTTGTCACTGATAGTCATCCCTCCAAAAGCGTAAGTTTCCAAAAAGATCCCATACACGGGAAAGTCTCTGTAGAGCATGACTGTAGACTAACGTGTTCCCTGTAACTCTCAGAACGGAACACTTCTATCTTCCGGGTGAGTTGGTTAACACCGAGAAGTCAGCCTCTACACTGGGGCCACACGGGATCCTGAGCTTGCCAGAAATAATTCCCTAATCAAGAGTTGTTCTTCGCCAGCTTGGTCACTCTTACGGTTGAATAAATGCAGCACACTCCGTGACAGGCACCACAGAACTTGGTTTTGTTCTGCCTCTATGGCTGAGTAGCTCATCGCTATACAGCTCTCTCTCGTCTTTAGCAAACAGTTAACCGGTGACAGTCATTCTTACGATTCTCAAAAACTCGTGATGACTACTGCAAGTTTTTTTCTAAAAATCTGATAAAAGTTCTATCAAGTATGAGTTCAACGATCCTGTATCTATCTGTTTAGTAAACTTCTTTAGATAGCTCTCAGAGCATTTCGAACTGTTTGGCAGGAGAGGGTATCAGAAATAAACACTGGTGTTCGACTGTATTACTTCACCGAAGAGAAGCAGCAGGGCACAGACAATCCCACGCCAACCCCCTTTCAAGCCCGTCTCTAGTCTCCCTTCAGTCCTCCGGGCCCATCCAACACGGTGTGGCCCCGCGTTCTGCCTGCTTGAGAAACTAATCACAAATGGACGGTAAGCTGTTTGAGAAACAGTAAAGATAAGTTGCAAGGGAAATTGGCTGCCTCCTGCAGACCTTATGGAATGAATCAGCTAGAAGGCTTGAAGTAATTTAAAAAAGGAAAGAAAAAACCTTTCACTTGTCAGTAGGATAACATTAAGTTTATTATACGCTTTTAGTAACTAAAAAAAATTAAACTGGTTCCTAGATACCAACCGAGAGTCAGGCATGGTAATGAGTTTATTTAGAAAGTTAAAGTTTTGAAAGATCTTGTGTGCGAGTGGAAAATCTTCTAAAGATCTGCCTTTTTGTCTGGCTCCAGTGAAACGGTTAGAGTCTCATAGGTGAGCTGAATGTGTGCGTATGGTCCAAGGACTAAGCGAGGATCAGCACCTAGAAAATTACCTTCAATATATTAAAAATGAAAGATCATTTTCGACATTTAGCCACTGATCAAAAAGGGTAATAACTTCTAAACAACATCCCCGTAGGCCAGGCTGGCCGCTTGTGGTCCAGGCAAACTCTAGCTGGCTGTCTCGTTCCAGCTGGGTCAGTCAGAAGCCTCTTTAGGAGCCCAAATTCCCAACAGAGGTTTTAATAAATGATAAAACTTACCTTCAAATTACCTTAAAAACTAAAGTATGACCAGAAAGTATACGGAAACACTGACAATTAAATTCAGTGAAGCTATGAGTCCTGACAGACAGTCTACAGTTACTTACAGGCCGCCAAAGACAGAGAGCCTGCGGATCTGTAAAACCCCGATGTTATAACTGGCCCCAGCCAACCTCCCTACATCAGATCCACACAAGCAATCCTTGAGGAGACACCAAGAAAAGGTCTTCAGATTTTTCTACCAAATTAACAGTGTATTAGGAACCAGCGTGGCAGATTATCAGAAAGTGGTAAAAATCTCTCAACTTTGAGAATTCCCACATAACCCTTAAGGCTACGAAAAACTCAAAACGTGAGAAAAGACAACACAGCCCTCGCCATTATAGTCTTTACACTTTAATCCTCTCCATTAATTCACAATTTTGAGCTACCAAAGTGGTATTGGCATGCTAATCTGGTTGGACTAGATTTTTCCACAACGTTCCATTTTCTCCCTGGCTTTGACAAATTATACTTGGGTTTGGTCTTTGTTCCCAAATACTAGAATCAAGACCGTCTTAAACAGCGAAGCTGCAAATTTCTTACGGTTTCTGCTTTATTATTTGCTGTTATCCACAGCGGGAGTTGAGAGATCGACTTAGGTAATAATGGAAAGTTCTTTCGCAGTGAAGGCGCTCTGGTGCACTCCATCATACCACGAGATAACTGAACTACAAGTTCCATACAGTGTAAGGTGCTGAAGTGTTTGTGGACAACTACAAGGTGCGTGAGAAAGTAAATACGCTGACTTAATATGGATAAAAAGGGTGGAGCTGATAGTTCAGCTATAAAGGGCAAGGCACACCCGACCTGTTCTAGTCATTTAAAAGTTACTCAAAAAAACCAATACGGTAGAGTAGGAAGGAAAACTACAAATACCGTGAGCGCCTTGAACAACACTTTGCATTCTACTGACACACAAACCTCATTGTTTTCAAGCGGCATGATCAAGTTCAATGTGCACTGACAAAAGAGATTAAAATCCTTTCAATTTGGTTTTTTTTAAAGCACTACACTTTAGTTAATACATTCTGTGTTCTGGTTATTTTAAAAGGCTAGGAGAGGGACAGGGGATGTAGTAGGAACCCTTCTAAGTAGGGAGGCTTCTAAGAATGTTTTACCTAAGATGTCATTAACCAATGGAGCGTGAAGATTCAGTGACAGGTCTTATTATTTGGGGACAGTAATACTTTCAAGATGGCATTTCTTTTGGCTTCAGATCTCCTTTTCCATTTGCAATTCCAGGTTCTGAAGTGCCTTTTCCCCGAGCAGAAATTCTTCTCCCCATTTTCATATTATAAAATTAATTTGCTTTTTTAGGTACGACTCTTTACTACTTAGAAGAAACTCTCATGTTGTAACTGAGAAGCTGTGAATAAACGCTTTATCATTCTTTCCAAGCATTTCTAAATTGAGAAAGGATTTAATCAGAGATTTTCCCCTAAAATAAAAAAGGGAGAACGACCACCCTAAGAAGTATCTGAAAATGGGATACACTTTCCCTTTTATTCAGAAGTTACTACACATTGTCAGTATACCCTTTTAAAATAAGTATGATACGAAAAAAATGCTTTTTAAACCTCAGCTATTTTTTAAATGTTTGACATCTTTTTTCCTTAATACTTTCAAAGGAATCAAAAATCAAGTCTGATAACCACAGACCTTTTTCCAACCATAAAGGAATAAAATCATAGGGCTTTGGACATACACGACCACAGTAGTTTCGTTCTGGTTTGTTTTCATGTACACCATCAAGTTACTTCAAGTGCAATGGAAAGCCAGATAGCACTTACTTCTGGATCAGTTCACATTCAATTTGCAACCTTTTGTCTTTTTCACAAGAAAATACAAACTGATCCCAAACACATTAAAGTACATCCGTGCATTAAATCCCTGCGCAATTCGCATAAAGTAGAAAAAAAGTCAAACATGTTCTAGTGCTCAATGTAAACATTTTGAACTATTAATTATTTATTAATTTTCCTTAAAGTACGTAGGAGTGTGTGTCACATATTCAAAGTTAACCTTAGGAATAGCACCATGACCAAAAAAACCCATAAAAATGATTCTCACTATAATCCCTTAGTTTTACTTCAGAACTGGAGAAGCTACCACTGTCAACCATGCCTTCAAAGTCACCAGGACAAATTCTTGGTTTTTTTTTTTCCCCAGATGAAACCAAAACACTGCTTTCTATATACAAAGGTCTAACCATTTTGGACAGAAAGAAAAATCAGTAATTGGTTGACCAGCCAATCTATGACCAGTTAACTCAGGCCAAAAGATTAAGAATAGTTCTACCGATGAAGCCTAAATGATCAAAGTATCATCTTACAAAATAATTTATAGATTTAGAATGTATTCTCTATTTTTATTTATGGATTTTTTTGGTACCTTTTTGCAGATGATGGTAAACATGGAGTTATAACCCTGAGAATAGATATAAAACAGAGAAGCTTAAGAAGAGTTTAAATAAATTAATGGAAATGACATCTATCACCATTTCTTAAAACTAGGGAAGTAAAGAACATTCCATTAATTTTTTCAGGTCAATAGTCAAGGACAATTCTCCTGAATCACTCTCTCTGTACTATACCCTCAACACAAGCTTTGAGAAGAAGAGCATCATAGTTTTGAAGCGGCGACAGCTCTCCAAACAACCAAAGGAGAGACAGGCATCCCACCTGTCTCGGTTGGTAATGTCCAAAAACATCCTTCCCCTTACATCAGAATAGAAAGTACCTTCTACCATGTCAAATAGAATAGATGACTAAAAAGTAACAAACTTAAGAACATTCTCTAACATTGATACCAGAGTCTGATGCTTTTCCATATCTGCCACCTTAAGCATACACAGGAGAAGAGGATTAATTTTGTCTGACACCAAACACAGGGCCAATAAATAACAGAGGTAGGAGTACTGCAACATACTCCTCAGCTACGAAATATGTAAACCATTGGAATCAAGTCCATCTTCAGGCACAAACAAGCTAGGAATGGCCACCTACACTCTACGGAGTAGCACAACCTATCAAGCAAAAATATTTGGCTCAAAAATAAGTGTACTATGGTATTTGATGATGTGACAGAAGTTTCACTTTGAATGGATTCCAAAAGTCTTCTCCCACAACACAAGACAGTTTCTTAAACTAGGGGTCACTAACAAAAGATGCACTGAGTTGCCCCCGCAAAGAATGTCGGGATTGCACATGGCAGCAGTAAGCTAAAACGGAGAGGTGGAGAATGACATTGAACTATTTCCCTATATAGATGAGATTTGCGATTGCACTCTTAACAAAACTGAACTCTACAATCTCAATGGAAATGGGGGGGGGGGGAATCTACGTATAATTTAAATACTCTCTTGGCCCTGTACACTCTATTAAAGAACACACTTTTCCTAAATCTAAGGCACACAAACTCCTCTATTTCACAGAGTAAGACTATGGAAGACCAAGATTTTGGTTAAATCCCTTACACAGAAATCAGGAGATCTCGGAAAGACAAATTATATAGCATTCTGTTAGTGCACAATTTAAAAGAAAATGCCAGGGCTATGCTTGGGGCCTTCGAGGTTTAAAATATACAATCCAAACATCTTAAAAAATAATTTACCAGCACTTTATAAATTCAAGTTTATAAAATAAAAGTGATGACATTTTCCTTAAAAATAAAGAAAAAGAGAGAAAAGACCCAACAGCATTTGGAGAGAAACCATTTGAATGAAAATGACCAAATCTGGTATAATGCATTCTGCTCAAGTAGCCAGGGAAATAAAAGAAAAGGGAAAAAAAAAAAAAAAAAAAAAAAGTGGTAGGTACCTCGCCTACTAATCATGGTCACACCTCCCATGATCGTTCCGTCAGTATGCACATAATATTTATGAAGAATCTGTAAACATAGGCCACGGGTGAAATTGTTCTACAACAACAGAACAGGGGTTAGAAACTACCACCTCTGGACGCACTCAGCAAATGACCGCATGACACTTGCTACCGTGAAAGTAATGCTTCTTGGTTTTGACAACCAGGATGTCTAGTGTTGAACATATTTCAAATCCTTGCTCTCTGTAGTTCAATACTGTCAAAGTAGATCTGCCCCCAAAATGAAGCATATTTTGGCACCTGTGCTGAACGCTGCTACAAAGGCAAGCAAGTGCAAATAAAAATAACAGTCATGATTTAGTCACATTCATAACTTTTCATAGAAAAATATAAATATATTCCCTGAATTGTAGGACAAAAAATAATTTCAACAGCCAGCTTTCACCACAAATCCCAGTCCATTTCCTCCTCGAATGAACTGGTTTTCTCTCAAGGTCATAAGGTGCAATCATCAAAATCTATCCCGTTCTCTAAGCTTCTGTCATCATCCCCATCGTGGTATCTCACGGTCCTTCTGCCCTGATTCCTCGTCTTTATTTTCGAGCGCCGAAGCCCTCTTTTCGACTTTGCATAGTCCAGATCTTCCCAGTCGTTATCGTCCACACTCAACCTGGGCCGTTTGCTCTGTCTCTGCCGCCGCGCGCTTCGGGACGCGGCGGCCGCACAGGCTTTACCTTTTCCGGCGGCCTTCGCTTTTCCCTTCGTTTTCCTCTTTTTGGTGTTGGCGTCGTCGGCACAGTCCCCGTCGGACTCGGTGGCGGAGGCCGGCTCGGACGCGGACCTGGCGCTGGGGCTGGGGGCGCGCGCGCCCCGGGCCGCCCCTCGCGCCGCGGTTCCCGGCGCCTCCCCCGGATCGGGGCGCAGCCTCTTGCGCCCGGCCTCGGCTTCCGCCCCCGCCCCCGCCCCCGCCGCCGCCGCCGCCGCCCCCCGCAGCGGCGCCTTCCCGTAGGTCCGGAGCCGCCGGCCGTTCCACCTGCGCAGCCCGTAACTCAGCTCCTCCTCGAAGCTGGGCTCCGCAGCCGCTTTCTGCTCCGAAGCGGCCTCCGCGGAAACCTTCTTCCTGCCCGTCTCGCCCCCTGGAATATGGCTTTTCGACTCTTCCCCTGAAGACCCGGCGGAGGAATGCCTGGCTTGGGGAGGCGCCCCGTCCGCCCTGGGGCCCCGGGCGCGCCTGCCCGCGCCCCCGCGCTCGGAACTGCGCGCACCTTCCGAGTCGGAGGGGCCCTCCGGGGCCGCAGGGCCGCCTCCCGGCCCCCCTCCGCAAGCACACGGCTCGTCCGGCACTTCACAGCTTGCGGCTCCCTCCGAATCGCTCCCCATCTTCGGGGCCGAAGAGGCACAGGCGGCAGGGACGGGCTTCTTCCTCCCGTGTCGGCTTCTAGTGCACACGCTGCCCGAACTGCCGTCTTCCGCGTCGCTCATGAGCTTGATCTTACCGGCGGCGGTGCTGGCACTTCTTCGAGGAGTCCTGAGGGGTCGCGTTTTGGCTTTTGAGGACTTCTTCTTCACCTTGGAATTGCTGTCTGAGTCACTGGAGCAGACCCTTTTCCTGGAAACCTTTCTGCTTTGTCCATGGTCTTGTGATGGAGAATCTAAAAATTAAAAACGAGAAGTACTCCTTTAATCTCTACGAGTATGTGTAAAGGAACGAAATGCTCAACATTTTAAACAAGTCCAGAATTCCTACTAACTCGGAAGGAGGAGGGCAGTGAATGCGCGGGGCTCTCACGTTAGAGCAGGGACCTGGGTCCAGCCTCAGCACTGGCACGAGCAGAACACATTCCCATCAGTGACCACCACCCCGCCACCCCGCAATCGACATACACCAACAGCAGACACTAAAATAGTTTCTTTACATGAGCTCAGACTAAACTCTACCAGGGCGCTAAGGTATGCAAACCCATCACGACTCTCAGCCTCTGAAACTTTTTCCACTTCACAAGTTCCAATCACACCAAATACCTTTCATCTTAGCTTTGGCTGCCTCCCGTTCAACGTTTCATCAATCCCCACTTACCAAGAGCACAATTTTACATCAGCGAGTGATTTTCACCTCTCCCGGCTGCAGAGTTGCCCTGAGTAAAATGGGCAACAGCACTACATAGCTCATAAACGACACAGGGACTGAACTAGTTAACAAACGTCCAGCAGAGAGACCAATCTCCTGATCCGAAGAAAGGCCGGGCTGCTGCGGCTGTTCTTACTTCCACATCGCTTCCAAACAAATAGCCCGGCCCTCTCTTCTCACCTTCTGAAACGGGCAACGCCACAGCTTGTAAATGTGCTGCCTCTGCTTTTCCAATACCCATGGTCAACACAAGCAGTGAAATCTTTACTCTGAAACAGCTGTGAAGGCCAAGGCCGCCTGCTACGTGAACTAAACGTGCTGGACAAGCAGTTGTGCATGCACACGGGACATAGGGGTGCAGGGAAAAGGCTGCCGGAGAATGCCTGGGGCAGACACAAAACAACTGGCAAAGGGAAGTTTCATGGGAAACAGACACAACGTGTGCTATAGGAGAGAAGGGCAGTGAGGGCACACCAAGGAGCCAAGGCTCCATGTTTTGAATTACCTCTCACAAAACTGTTGGGTTTTTCTTTTGTTTTGTCATCATCTGAATCCAAATCGGTCTCAGATACATGATCTGAGAAACACTGGGACCCGGCAATTGGTTCACACTTCAAACCCCCTCTGATCGGGTTCGTGTCCATTTCATGACATCGGCCATCTTCTCGATCTCGCTCTTCGGATTCAGAGTCCTCAGAATCACTGAAGATCTTTGCTTTTTTAAGGAAAGTAAGATTCTTGCGACCTGTGTTGTACTTTCTACCAGCATACTTTCCCGGTTCGGAATCTGCTTCTTCCTCTTCCTCGGAGATGCTTTTTGCCCTAAGTTTCTGCCCAGAGGTTGACGGACCAGCAGTTCTGTTCTGTACATTATCTGAATCGTGACTTTGAGAGTCTTCCTCAGAAGACTCTATCTTAAGAAATTTTGTTTTAGAAGTTGCCAGAGTATGAGACTTGTAACCATTGGCCTGCCAATTTTTTCGGGCTACTCGTAAGTCACTTTCTGACTCTGAATCCCCATTTTCAGATTCATTCACAGTATTCTGGGCAGCATGAGAATTGGACAGTGGTGATGGTCGATTGTGATCTTTTAGCTCCTCTTCTTCAATTTCTGACTTTAAGCTCTGATCATCTTCAGAATTGTGTAATAACTTTTTTCTAGCCACAGCAGAAGCATTACGGTGAGGCAGCTTCCGGCCAGAACAGACACTTTCAGAGCTAGAGTTCTCCTCGACGTCGCTCATCAGCTTGATCTTATTGGCAGCCACAGCAGCACACTTTCGTAGCACTTTCCGGTTATTTCCAGCCCTGGCTTTTAGGCTCTCACCAGCCTCCACCGAATTATTATCAGAGTCACTTAAATAGACTCTCTTTCGAGTGGCTTTTCTGCCACATCCATTTTCTAAAGAAACTGGACCTAGAAATAAAGTAGCAATAAGATTAGAAAGGTCTTCCTTATTTCAACATTTTGCAATGAATTTATTATTTTAGAACTGGTGTTCCCTATTTTTTAATGCCAAAACAGGTTTCCTTTCTAAATCTAAAAAGTCCTAAATCTGGAACAGAACAGAGAGCCCAGAAATAAACCCATGCACATATGGCCAATTAATTTACAACAAAAGAGGTAAGGATATACAATGGGGGAAAGGACAGTCTCTTCAACAGTGTTGGGAAAACTGGACAGCCACATGCAAAAGAATAAAGCGACATTACTATGTTACACCATACACAAAAATTAACACAAAATGGATCAAAGACTTCAACGTAAGACCCGAAACATAAACCTCCTAGAAGAAAACACAGGCCTGGTAAATAAGCTCCTTGACATTGATCTTGCCGATGGTTTTTTTGGATCGGACACAAAAATTAGAGGCAACAAAACCAAAAATAAACAAGTGGGACTACATCAAACTAAAAGCTTCCGCAAGGCAAAAGAAATCATCAATAAGATAAAAAGGCAACTTACTGATATGTGCAAATCATGTGATTAGGGGTTAATTATCCAAAATACTTAGTTTTTAGATGTTCATATATGTGTGTGTACACACACACACACATTTTTGAGAGAAAGACAGAGCATGAGCAGAGAGAGAGGGAGACACAGAATCTGAAGCAGGCTCCAGGCTCTGAGTGTGGAGCCCAACAAGGGACCCAAACCCACGAACCTGTGAGATCATGACCTGGAGCCAAAGTCGAATGCCTGACCAACTGAGCCATCCAGGTACCTCAAAATATCCAAACTATTTAAAGAACTCATACAATAGCAAAAAACAATCGATTAAAAAGTGGACAGAGGCTCTGAGTAGACATTTTTTAAAATACAGCATACAAATGGTCAACAGGAACATGGAAAGATGTTCAATATCACCATTCAGGCACTGTCAATGCAGCACCTGATGCAGGGCTTGAACTTACAGACCGTGAGATCACGACCAGAGCTGAAGAGTCGGACGCTTAACAGACTGAGCCACCCAAGCACCAATTTAAAAAGATATATGCACCCCAATTTCACTGCAGTGGTATGTACAAAAGCCAAGACACGGAAACGACCTAAGCACCCATTAATGGATGAACAGAAAAGAAGATGTGGTTTATCTATACAATGGAATGTTATTCAGTCATAAAAAGGAGTGGAATCCTGCCGTCTGTAACAACATACATGGACCTTGAAGGTGTAAACGCTCAGCAAAATAAGTCAACAGAGAAAGATGGATACTGTATGATTTTACTTCTATGTGTAATCTACAAACCAAAAAACCAAGCTCACTGATACAGAGAACAGACTGGTGGGGGGAAGGGAGGTCAAAAGGTACAAACTTCCAGCTATAAGTCATAGGGATGTAATGTACAACATGATGCCCGTAGTTAATAATATTCTGTTGCATATTTGAAAGTTGCTAAGAGTAAATCTTAAGTCCTCATTACGAGAAATAAACATTTTTATAACTATGTATAGTGACTGACAGTAACTATACTTATTGTGATCATTTTGTAGTGTATACAAATATTAAATTATCATGTTCTACACCTAAAATATGTTATATGTCAATTATATACCAATTTTCAAAAAATCTAAAGAAGACATTTAATCATATGTAGATGCCTTAAAACAATAAGTCATTCCATGCTTAGCTTATGGATTCTCTTGATAAACATTCCTCCAAAGTACCAACCACTGAGTCTCTTACCAGTTTTTCTTTGAGCAGCTCTGGTTCTGGTCACCCGGAGATTACTGCTTCTGGCCAGCCCACTACGTAAGGAAGATTCCCGAGGTCTTGAACTCTCTTTGCTTTCCTCTGAACTATTTGAAGCTGAAGATGAAGAGGTATCTAAGGAATCTTCCATTTCACTTTCTAAGAAAAATAAAGCATCAACAGTTCATCACATACATTCTATCTTCGCACACACAAGCAGTCCTATTTCATAACAACAAGCTAAAAGCAGATTCTCAAGATACTCAAGAGAGATTACAATTGTAAAAACTGTTTCAAAGAACAGCTCATAGGGACGCCTAGGTGGCTCAGTTGGTTAAGGTCCAACTCTTGATCTCGGCTCAGGTCATGATCTCACAGTTCATGAGTTCAAGCCCTATATCAGGCTTTGTGCTGACATCACAGATCCTGCTTGGGATTCTGTCTCTCCCTCTCTCTGCCCCTTCCCTACAGTCTCACCCCCTCTCTCAAAAGTAAATAAACTATTAAAAAACAAAAACAAAAAAAAAACAGCCCATAAATGTTTGGTATTAAAAGGTACATAGACAGCATTCCAAATCGTTTGTTCTATTATTTCTTTTTTTTTTTTGTTTTTAGTTTTTTTTAATGTTTATTTATTTTTGAGAGAGACAGAGACAGAATGCGAGTGGGTTAGGGGCAGAGAGAGAGGGAGACACAGAAGCAGAAGCAGGCTCCAGGCTCTGAGCTATCAGCACAGAGCCCGATGCGGGGCTCGAACTCACGAACCATGAGATCATGACCTGAGCCGAAGTCGGATGCTCAACTGACTGAGCCATCCAGGCGCCCCTATTATTTCTGAAAGTAACATATTAATCCTGGGTTGGATTCAGAAAATACAGTTTGTATATCTGATAAACAAATTTGCATCTAAGAATGTAATCAGCCCCCCTCCACTTCCTGCTGTCCTACGAAACATGTACTTCCTGTAGGTCCTGTAGGAAGAACGGCCACTTTAAGTCCCGCATGTCAGGGGACAGACTTTCAAGCCTTTCGCAGGTAAGCCCCATAACCGCGTAGCGATACCACATGCTTTCAGCTCAAGAAGGGTCATTTTTACACGTGCCACCATAAAGGGGGGAGGGAGGTAGACGAAACAAGATAAACAATTTAAACAGTACAGGTCATTCCTTCCTACCACTCCACTGAATGACTGCATGCTCCAGTGTGAGGCACCGCACAGGACACCCAAGTGTCCCATTCCTTTGTCCCCTCCGTTCTTACATACATGTCACGGAATGAAAGCTTCATGGAAATGAGTGGGAGCAGGTTGCCAAAAGTCAAAATTTTGCTCCACAATATGACCCAACTCCGCGTTAAAGACGGTGGCTGCGATAGAAGGACGCCAGTCCCCAGGCTGCGTCTCTTCCTCTGAAACCGCTCTGCTGGTTTGCCACAGACTACTCCTGTTCTATTCCACTCCACTCCCCAGCACGCCGACTCACTTTCCAGACTCTCCCTCTTCCCTGCGTACAACTGCCGAATGGACTAATGTTCCTGAAACAATTCATCATGTGATTTCCTTACTCATCGAGAGACCCAACTAGGTAATCCAAACGCTTCTGCAAGGCTTGCCAGTCTGTCTAATATGTGGCTGCTTTCTACCCTTTTGATCCTATTATTTTACATTATAGTAGTAATTACCACACTACCATTGCAAGCTGCCAAAACCACTCATGGCAACCAGGAAGCGTTCGCATACCACAGCCTCACTCCCACGATGCTAACAAAGGGTGAGGATCCGCAGTAGTTGTATTACCAAAGAGCAAGAACATAAACGGTATAGAATTTACTAGGCCTTCCATGTAAACACACATGATTACCATGTCTTTTTTTTTTTTTAATTTAAAGAAAAACCACCGGAAGTATACTTGGCACACAAAGTATGATATTTGGGGCGCCTGGGTGGCTCAGTCGGTTGAGCATCCGACTTCGGCTTAGGACACGATCTCACGGTTTGTGAGTTCGAGCCCCGCATCGGGCTCTGCGCTAACAGCTCGGAGCCTGGAGCCTGCTTCGGATTCTGTGTCTCCTTTTCTCTCTGCCCCTCCCAAACTTGTGCTCTATGTCTCTCAATAAATAAATGTAAAAAAAAAAAAAAAAATTCAAAGTATGGTATTTGTATCCCATTTTTTACGATTTAGAAGATTCAAATTTGCATAGAATATGGCTGCACCATTTGCAAAGAACAGCACTTATCAAACATATTTTAACCGTTCCCCATTTGTTACTTTTGACTCTTCCACTGAATTGTAGGTTTCGTATATGTCAAGGCCAGTCTTCTTCATTCTCTCCTCTGAACCTGGAGTAACTAGCCGTGCTGCCGTGCTACTTGAGTGCTAAACAATTAAAGAACGATGTTCACGTCTTACCAGATAACATGGAGTCATTTTTCAGAGTGACAGTCCTAAGTCTTCTCATTCTTTCTGACGATCCTGCCGAATCTGAGGAGTCCCCAGAAGTCACGCCCGAAGAGACACTAGCACCTGTCTTACGGCCTGCAGAATAGGCACCCCTACTGGAGGGAGAGTGGGCAGGAGAACCCACCAATTCAGGAATTACTTTTGTCTGAGATTTTAACCGCTTCTGTTTGATATTTCTGGTCAAAGATATGAACAAAGGAAACAAAATTTAATTAAACAGGGAATGCCTGAATAAAAGTGTATAACTACTTAACCTGAGAAAAATTTTATGATCAAAACATTGAAATATTCATTGTTAACATCTTATTCTGACGTGGATTACTATGGATATCCTTACTCTAAGTTTGACATCATTTTGTTCCAAACTGAAGTAACGAACAAATGACCCAAGTTACAGAGTAGAAAATCATACTGAATACCTTAAATTCTTTGGATTAAATGCTAAGAGGAGCCAACATTTATGTAATACACGCATTCATTCATATTACAAATCTGAGTCTCAATAAGAAACAACTTTCTCTCTGGTCTATTTACATATGTAGACATATACGTGTAACAGTATATAAAAGGAGAAATCAACAAAATCTAACCAGAAAGAACAGAGGCCAAAAAAAAGATCAGAACAAGCTAGTTTTTTCTAAGACCAATCTGTTTACTTCTAAGTACCAGTTCACTGTGTTTGACCCCTGAGCCATGGATTATCCAGAAAAAGAGTGGAAGTTTAGGACAAGACAGGCTTTTGTTTTAAATTACAGATCTGGGTAATATTCATGTTGAGTAATCCTATTATCCTTTAAAACAAAAAGATAAAAGAGCTTTGTATTTAAGGCACCTGAGCTTAAAGATAACCACAAGGTTCTTTAAAGCAGTAATTGTTTATCATAATCAAGAAATTTCAAGCTTTTTTACAGCAAAATGTTAACTTCTAGAAATAAGTCAGTCCGAAAAAGACAGATGTCATGTTTTCACTCATATGTGGAATTTGAGAAACTTAACAGAAGACTATAGGGGAAGGGAAGGAAAAATAAGTTACAAACAGAGAGGAGGCAAACCATAAGAGACTCTTAAATACAGAGAACAGACTGAGGGTTGCTGAGGTGGGGGGATGGAGGGAGAGCAGGAAAACGGGAGATGGCACTGAGGAGGGCACTTGTTGGCATGAGCACTGGGTGTTGTATGTAAGTGATGAACCACAGGAACCTACTCCCAAAGCTAAGACCATGCTGTATACACTGTAAGTTAGCTAACTTGACAATAGATTAAAACGTAAAAAATAAGAGGCGCCTGGGTGGCTCAGTCAGTCGAGGGTCTGACTTCGGCTCAGGTCATGATCTCGGGGTCTTTGAGTTTGAGCCCCGCATCGGGCTCTGTGCTGACAGCGCAGAGCCGGGAGCCTGCTTCGGATTCTGTGTCTCCCTCTCTCTCTGCCCCTCCCCCGCTCATGCTCTGTCTCTCTCTCTCAAAAATAAACATTAAAAAAAATTTTTTTAATAATAAAAAAATAAAATAAAAAGTAAAGACTAAAACAAAAAACTCAAAATATTAATTTCTATTAATATCAACTGGAAGGCAGACCAATAAATACAAAAGAAAACAATTACATGCTTATACTCATCATAAACTTCCTTTTAAACAGAAGACAAAATGATAAATATCTCAGGAGTAAAACTGTTCCCTTTTTTTATCCTATGTCCTTCTTAACTGTTAAACTCTTTATTGTTCAAAGAGAAAGAGCTTTTTTTTTTTTAAATAATTAAACAAAAAAATTAAAAACTCCTAAAATAACAGAAAAACCCAAACTGGGGGACATTTTAGAAAATAAATGACCCATACTCTCCAAAAATGTCAATTAAGAAGACAAAGGTAGAAAATAAAATTCCTGATTAAAACAGACTAAAGAGGAGTGCTTGGGTAGCTCAATCAATTAAGTGACCTACTCTTGATTTCAGCTCAGGTCATGATCCCACGGTTTGTGAGTTCAAGCCCCACTGTCAGGCTCTAGGTTCACAGCACAGAGCCTGCTTGGGATTCTCTTCCTCCCTCTCTCTCTCTCTCTGCCCCTCTCCCGCTCAGTTGTCAGTCAATCAATCAATATTAAAAAAAAAAAAAAAAAAACAGAGACACCTGGGTGGCTCAGTTGGTTAAGTGCCTAGCTCTGGATTTAGGCTCAGGTCATGATCTCACAGTTCTTGAGTTTGAGCACAGAGCCTGCTTGAGATTCTCTCTCTCCCCCTTTCTCTCTGTCCCTCCCCCACTTGTGCACATGCAAGCACTCTCTTCTCAAAATAAACTTAAAGTATAATAATAATAATAATAATAATGATGATGATGATGATGAAGAAACAAACTAAAAAGGAGTGCTTGGCTGGCTCAGTCAGTAGAGCATGTGACTTGATCTCAGGGTCATGAGTTTGAGCCCTATGCTGGGCACAGAGATTACTTAAAAACTAAATAAAAATAAAAAATAAGATTGGCTGATGATTAAATGAGCTAATGTTTAAAAAAAAAAAAAAAAAAAAAAAACCCAAAAACACAGACTAAAGAGACCATGAACTATACGCAATGCAACACAAGATCCTCACTTGGGTCTAGATTAGAAAAAAAATTTGTCCTCAGGACATTATTAGGTCAACTGTAGAAATACAATAAGATGTGGTTAGAACCTTATTTTTAGCAAATCCACACCAAATATTTAGGGGTAAAGGAGCAAGGTGTCAGATATATTCTTTTGAATGATTGAGAAGAAAAACACACAACAAAAAGATAAAGCAACAATAAAGCATATGTGACGTACTATGAAAAATTGGTGAGTCCAGGTAAAGTATAAAGGAGTTCTGTGAATTATTCTTCAACTTCTCTGTAATTCTGAAATTATTTCAAAATTGAAAGTTCAAAAAAAAAAAAAAAAAAAAGACGCAGGGAGGACTCACATAGTACCTCATAACGTATGCCCCCAAATTATGGACTGTAAAGCAGCTGAACGGGCTGAACTCATTTCCCTAAGGCTAAGGAGCACGTCTGCCCGGTTCAGTGCAGTTCTGCTGTTCCAAACACTGGGGCAGGGATGCAAGGAGGACTTTGGCAAATCCTCTCACCCAAAACGCAAAGATAAAACTGGCAAAATCATCCAAAACAATCATTTCGCAACTCTGGAAAGTAATCAAAGGCCTTTATTAAAAAAGGCCTTTATTAAAAAAGCCTTTATTCTAGAAAACCTTCTGAATCTAAGAAAAAACTTTACTGGAGTTTTGGTATTTTAACTCGGGGCTCCTCCCAGTCACACACACCCCAATTCTGTGGCACAGCCTTGAGGACCAGGATGAGGAGGCGGAAGGAGCTGGCCTGACTTGAGAGCTTCACCAAACAGCACTAAACTCACTGCTGGAAATCCAGCCAGGCCGACGGCGTAGCAGCCCAAGTCTGTGAAACCGGTCAGAGCAACAGAGTTCAGCCACAAAATTTAAAGGAGAGCTACAGAATGAGACAGTCACAGGAGTCTTTGAAAAGCTCCAAAATCGTCCTGGGGATGTGGAAGCTTCCACAAATACTCAAGAAAGACTGGGGAGAGCCCTGTTATCCAGTCGTCCCTGGATTACCTTGAGACTCTCATGCCTGGAAAAATATAGGCAGAAAGTGAACTTGGCCTCACTTCACACAAAGGCCTCCTTCAGAAAAGGGTGGAGGGCTTACTTGATGGGTTTAAGCACAAATTCTGACCGCTGCGCTGTGGTAAGTCAGGGAAGACACCCAGGAACACAGGCCCCCCAATTTTTTTTTTTTTTTTTTTTTTTTTTCATTTTTAAGGGGCACCTGGGTGGCTCAGTTGGTTGAGCATCCGACTCTTGATTTCAGTTCAGGTCATGATCCCAGGGCCTTGGGATCAAGCCCCGTGTCAGGCTCCACAATGAGTGTGGAACCTGCTTAAGATTCTTTGTCTCTCTCTCTCAGAAAAAATAAAATAAAATAAATTTTTAAAAAGCAGATTTCAGCGGCTTACCACTGCGGGAAAGACAAACTACAGAACTGGTCTAAGGTAACTCACTAAACAAAACCAGCAACAAGTATCATCACAGAGGGACAAGAATCAGAGTCTAGAGTTTCTACAATATGTTAACAAACAGTGACAAGAAAACCAGATTACTAAGTTTGTCCCACTTCCAACAAAACAGTACGAGACATACCAAGAATCAAGGAAGTTTGCCCATACACAGGCAAAAATGCACTCAATGGAAACTGTCTCTGAAAGGACCCAGATGCTGAGCTAAATCCACCATGATAAACACATTTGAAGAACCAAATAAAATCATGTTTACAGAATTAAAGAAAAGCACGAGGACAGAAAATATCAGTAGAGACACAGAAATTACAAAAAACCAACCAAAGACTCTGGAGTTGGAAAGCACAGTAACTGACATAAACATTCACAAGATAGGCCCAACAGTAGATGTGAGCTGGTATGAGCTGGTATAAGAATCAGTGAACTTGGTAGGTCAATAAATTATTATCCCATCTGAAGAACAGAAAGAGAAGGGGGAAAAGTGAAGAGAGCCTCAGAGGCCTGTGGGAGACCATCCATCATATCAACATATGTATAATGGCAGCCCACAAATGAGAGGAAAGGGGCAGAAAAAAATTGAGTAATGGCTGGAAACCACCCAGATTTTATGAAAAGCAGTCTTCTACAAAGCTGGAAAAATTCCTACACACATCAAAGTCAGCTGCGAAATGCAGACAGAGAACTGTGAGAGCAGCAAGAGAAAAACCATTCCACATGGACGAGGGAGGGAACCTCAGCGGCACTGAGAGCTGACTTCTCATCAGAAACAACAGAGTTCGGCAGGCAGTGGGAGAGACGCTGGGAGGAAAACAAAACATGGTCAACTAAGAATTCTATATCCAGCAAAATTAGTCCAAAAGGAAAACTGTCAGAATTAACTGCTAGCACATCTGCCTTACAAGAAACACAAAAGGATCTCAAGCTGACAAGAAAGGACACCAGAGGGTAACTCAAACCCACACAAAGAAATAAGAACCAGTGGGAAAGGTAATTTACATAGGTAAATATAAATAACAGTGTCAGTGATGTTTTTATTCTTTCCTTAACCGATTTGAAAGAAAACTAGATAAAGCAAAGATGTAATCTGACGACAAGAGCACAAAATGGAAGGGAGGGAGCTAAACGAGAACAAGCTTATGAGATTTAAATACTATTGATCTGAAGGAGATGGTTCTGAACGGAGATGCAGAGCACAGTCCCCAAAACATGCACGAAGACACCCATCACGGACACGGCGCCTGTTCAAGACAAGCCTGGACACAGACGGCACAGGACGGACTCCACTTTCGCGCTGCAACACTGTGAGATGCCTGGAAACCTGACAGTAACATAGGCTACACAAAGATAACAGAATACAAATTAATATCAAATTCCTGACGGAAAATAAGCCCTGCATTTTATATGTCTTCTTCATAACTAATCCTCAGAAACAATAGGGCACATAGTGCCTAATCGCTATTTCTCTTAACACAATCAAATGCTCGACACCCAAAGCAATCACTTTACTCTCTGCATTATAAAAAAAAAAAAAAAAAAAGTTCTTATGTAAATACATAAATGATACTTTAATCCTTAGTAAAATTTTAAAAATCTATAATTTTCCTTAAATGCTTAAAAATTTACCTAATTACAAATTATACAATAGCTCTATATGCACACAGTATTTTCAAGCCATTAAAAAAAAAAACAACTTTCGGAATATACTATACTCCTAATCATTGTAGAATAATAAAATTAAAGAAGTATCACAACCTGAAACTTTTTAAATTGCATACAAAGCCTGAAATAACCAATCACCTGATACTTCTGTTAGCCTGACTGACACGGTTACAATTTTGCCGTCTCTTGAACCTCTGGCTTCTTCGAAGTTTTTCATTGAATTTTTGACCAATTTTAAAATCAGAGGAGATTTTCTTCATTTTTTCTTCAAATAAGGCAGACAATCTCAAGGTCATACTGTAAATCTGCAAGAATATGAGAGCAAAACTAGAACTACAAAATATCTTGAAAAATACTTTCACAAAAAAGAGTATAATTGCAACCTATTACATCACTGTTATAGACAACAGCTGTTACTTATTTCATCCATCCCACCCTTCCTTCAATGACATCTGCCAGAAACACGCAGTACCGAACATATAACTCTCAGATGAAAGAAAGTATTAAAGCAATTGTCTAGAATCCAGGACTTACTACAGTCTATAGGTCAATGGTTCTCAACCAGCTGTTCTCATTTTCACATTTACATATACAAATCCTAAAGATGTCCCCTTCTCCTAGTTAGATGTGGAGCTGGCTAGTTTTAGGATTGCCGTCTAGGCAGCAAGAGAGCAGTGTGTCCTCGGGGCAAGGAGACAAAAACACCTTCACCCCAGTCTCCAACTTGCAATCTGACCTCCAGTAAGGCCACTTAGATCTAAGCATGGATTACAGACCAAAGCCTATCTTGCCACAGGAGAAGAAAACAGGCCCCAGAACTGTAACAGATATGAAAGATGGTGTTTTAACAGCTTTGATAATTAAATAATATCAAATCTGTCAAAGAACCGCTACATGATATTCAGTGCTCCTATAAATAACTTTGGTACAGCTATGTATTTACAGGAAGTACTCTTTACTCATTCACAATCATTCCTGAAAAGGAAGTATCAAAGTCTAACGTTCAATCACTCTGATGCACCAGGCAGCGGGGTGGAGACACTTTAACATTAGAGAATCTTCAGAAAAAAGTGTGTGAGGAGCGCCTGGGTGGCTGAGTCAGTTAAGCATCCAACTGCGTTTCGGCTCAGTTTATGAGTTCCCCATTCATGAACTTGATCCCTGCATCCAGCTCTGCACTGACACTGCAGGGCCTGCTTGGGAGTCTCTCTCTCAAAATAAATAAATAAACATTTAAAAAAATGTATTTTTTTAGGTATGTGAGCTATAGCAATTTCTTACACGCTTTATAAATATGTATGCACACACACATGTGTATATACACAATACATGTGAAATTCAAAATGTCACTTCATCTGAAACGATCATTGACATTTCCAGTATTTTGTGTATACCTTACTCTTTCCCTTCAAATGTGAATTCTAACATTAGTCACCAATTTTAACAAGTGGCTTTATTTCCTTAATCATATTGTTTGAAATCTGATTCTCTTAAGAATCACTTTCATATTATTTTATGTCTTCTCGTTGGGTTTTATATAAAATTCAGTTAATACACTTGAGTTGAACATAAACATTGAACAAAAATGGGTGCTAAAATTAGCTATTCAAAATGAAAAAAGGCATGTATGAAAAAACCCCACAGTTAACATCATACACAATGGTGAAATACGGAAAATCTTCCCCCTGCGATCAGGAAAGAGACAAGGTTGCCTGCTTCCACCACTGCTATTCAATACTGTACTTTAAATCCCAGCCAGAACAATTAGACAAAAAAAAAAAAAGACCAAAAGACAGAAAGACAGACAGACAGAAAGAAAGAATATAAAGACAAAGCAAGAAAGATCATTCAGATTGTGAAGTTAGAAGTGAAACCACCGCTATTAGCAGATGGCGTGATCCATATTCATGGCAGCATTATTCGTAAGAGCCAAAAAACAGAAACAATTCAACTGTCCATCAAGACATGAATGGATAAACAAAATATTATATACCCATACAATGCAATATCATTCAGGCATAAAAAGGAATAAAGCTCTCATGCATGTTATAACACGGATGAACCTTTCAGAAATTCTGCTAAGTGAAAGGAGCCAGACACGAAAGGGCAAATGTTGTATGATCCCATGTATGAAATATCTAGAACAGACAAATGCATCCAGACAAAGTAGATGAGACATTTACCAAGGGCTAAGTGGGGAGTGAATGTAGAGTTACTCCTTCATGTTACAGTTTCTGTTTGGGGTGATGAAAGAGTTTTAGGAAAATCAGTGATTGTTGAGCATTGTGAATATAATTAATGTCAATGAATCATACCCTTAAAAATGGTTAAAATAATAAAGCTTATGTTACATATATTTAACTGCAACTTTGAAACTCTGATAATATATAAAAATCCAATAAGTTGTACAGTTGATGATATATCTATCCTCAAATAGTATGTTACATAAAAGGCGAGGGAAAGCATGAATGAAATTTCTCTCTGGGAAGAAAGTCTCAATAACAGTGAATACGGACAATAGCATCAACTTGGAAAAATGTTGGACCGGATGCTAAACTGATTTAAAGTGATGTGAAATCTGCACATTGAATCCAAGGAAGCGGTTCTCAGATTGAGAAATAATTAACACAGGAGAGTCTGGGGATAATAAAGAGAAAGTGAAATTAAGGCAAAATGGTTACTTAGCAGCGATAGTTGCTGATCATAGACAAAGTGCTATAATATTAAGCAAGTGCGTTCTTTAGAGTCTTCTCAAATCATCCCTCTTTGTTAAACTACCAGCACACTGGCTACAAGGGTTTGTGATTATTCGTGAGAATTCACTGAGAGACTTATGTACACCTTTGTCTGTTCACTGCGCTTCAACAAGTTATGAGAAGTTATCCAACATGTAACATTTTAACACAACTTTAGGGGTATACTCTCCACCTGTGTTCTCCAATAATCAGATGGCTCATGTGTCTCCTCTTTGGGTTGGAAATATTACTATGCTCTCAGGAGTCTCACCCCCACTTCCGATTTTCCTTTTCTTACTTTTAATTATCTTCCAGAATCTATCATTAAATCTCAAGTCCACTCTTCGAGATTCCTACATGTACAAAAACAGATTTTTCCCATCCTATGTATCAAGTTCAAATTTGTTCATTTCTCATTGGTGGCCTCATTGCCTCCGATTCCCATTTGTTTCCACGACATTAGGAAAGGTAAGCATTAACTGTGGTGAGGGGAGAGAGACAGAGCTCTAGCCTTACCAGTGTTCTCGCCCTCCTCACTCATCCTTAATGTTCCAACACGTACCAGCAAGTGGAAAATGATCATCAACACAGACCACGCACTCTTTTCATTGAGAACCACTTTTAAAATTACCTTTGATCTTTTGTTTGGTGTATATGCTTTTGCATTGCTAAATATCAACCGGATGTCTTTGCAAAATTCCAAAGGGCTGTCATAATTTCCTGCTTCTAAAGTTTCCCTTACTGTTCCAAAATCCATTGGAGTATCTATAATATCTCGGTAGTCCTAGGTTTTAAAAACAAGAATTAGTTCAAAGATTTGATTCCTACTTATAGAAATGTTAAGAGCATCAGATCTCCAAAACATTCAAAATGAGAGAAAAGAAAAAGGTTAGAAGGACCTTAAGAATCATCAATAATTTTTAAAAAAGAGGCTCAGACATACAGAAAAAATAAGAAATATACCAAAATGATATATCTGGTAGGATATTAAATGGTTTTCATTTCCTTCTTTATACTCTTAATGTAATTTCTAAGCTTTTACAGTAAATCTGTGCTTTGTAATCTTTTTTTTAAAGGCCATTTTCCATTCTCATATTTGGGGAATGAATACAGAGCTTTTATCCAGTTTATAGTTTTCCTGGGGCTGAGCCTACTAAGAAAACAGATAAACATGTAGGATCCTCCCATTGAGATGTAGCAGTGATTAAGTCTTAGCCAAAGTTACGAGGGGTCTAGAAAATTCAAGAAAAACTGTGTAATACAACTCTTCCACAGCTGCCTTAGCGGTGAGAGACAAAGTTAACATGAAGCTCAGACATCTTACTCGTTAAAGTTTAATTTAAACACCTCCACCCCAATCTCTATACAAAACAAGAAGGCCCAAACATTCAAACAATGGCAAAACTTACTGGATATTCAACCAAATCAACAGGTTGTCTAAATGGTTCAGAATCTTCACACTGAAAAATTAAGTTCACTAGTTCCTTACACTGTTTCTTCCAGTTATTTTCAACATAGTTGGTGGCTTTGATGCTCGTTTTTTTCCAATCACGGACCTATAAATACATTCACAATATTATAAGCTTTTTCAGTCTTGGAAATGTCACACTGCGGTCTGGTATAGTACGGTGGTAAAAATGCACGTGAGCTGTGGCCTTGTGTACTATAACAATGTGGCTACTTTTATTTTCTATCTACTTAGAAGAAATCCACTTTTCTGTAAAGGTCAGTAACATCACATCCATTACTCTGAAAACATTTTTCATTCTACCACTTATCTCCCAAGTTTAGAACTCGTTTTCACAGAAAGTGAAGAATCGCATTAGACAAAGTGGTAGGCTAAAGAATGGCCCCAAAGATACCTGCATCCTAATTGAAGAACTTGTGGCTGTCACTATACATGGCAGATCTGACCACCGGTTTGAATCCTGAGATGGGAAGACTGTCCTGGATTATCAAGATGGGCCCAATGTAATCACAAAGGTGATTTAAAAAAAAAATTTTTTTTAAGTTTATTTGAGAGACAGAGACAGGACAAGAAGGGAAGGGGCAGAGAGAGAGGGAGAGAGAGAAGCCCAAGCAGGCTCTGCACTGTCAGCACAGAGCCCAATGTGGGGCTCAAACCCACGAAGCCACAAGAACATGACCTAAGCCGAAACCAAGAGTCAGACGCTTAAACTGACTTAACCACCCAGGCGCCCCACAAAGGTCCTTTTAAAAGTGAGAGACTTCGAGACTTCGAGACTTCAAGCTGCTGGCTTGAAGATAAAAGACGAGGGGACAAGAGCCTCTAGAAGCTAAAAAATAACAAGAAGAAGGATTCTACCCTAGGCTTCCAGAAAGGAACACAGCTATGCCACCGCCCTGATTTTAGCTCCACTGAGACCCATGTCTGACTTCTAATCTACAGACCTAGAAGACCTTTTTTTTTTTTTTTTTTTTTTAATTGTTTAAGCCACTAGATTTGTGATTTGCTATGGCGGCCACAGCAAACAAATACTATACAGATACTAAACACCTGGGATTTTGTTTAAAAATGAAATTATTTTCCCCCCAAAATAAGAAATTATACGAAAATGACAATCAGATGACAATTCTTCAAGTCTAACTTCCCACTGTTATTTGGCGCAAGCATATTAGGAAAATTAGTATGATAAAAAGCTTAAATTTAAGCAGTATTTGGACAAAATTTGAAATGTTAAGCATTTTAGGGGAGCCAGTCTGACTTCGGGTCAGGTTGTGACCTTACAGTTCATGAGTTTGAACCTGACATTGGACTCTGCTGGCAGCACAGCTTCAGCTCCTCTGTCTCCCTCTCTCTGCCCCTCCCCTGCTCATGCTCTCTCTCAAAAATAAACATTAAAAAAAAAAACTTAAAAATAAAATGTTAAGCATTTTTAAATTAATAACCTTTCCTTAGGGGTGCCTCAGTGACTCAGTCTGTTTAAATGTCCGATTCTTGGGGCGCCTGGGTGGCGCAGTCGGTTAAGCGTCCGACTTCAGCCAGGTCACGATCTCGCGGTCCGTGAGTTCGAGCCCCGCGTCAGGCTCTGGGCTGATGGCTCGGAGCCTGGAGCCTGTTTCCGATTCTGTGTCTCCCTCTCTCTCTGCCCCTCCCCCGTTCATGCTCTGTCTCTCTCTGTCCCAAAAATAAATAAAAACGTTGAAAAAAAAAAATTAAAAAAAAAAAATAAATGTCCGATTCTTGGTTTTGGCTCAAGTCATGATCTCACAGTTTGTGGGTCCGAGCCGCATGTCATGCTCTGCGTTGACAGTGCGGAGCCTGCTTGGGAGTGTCTCTCTCTCTCTCTCTCTCTCTCTTTCTCTCTCTCTCTCTGCCCCTCCCCCACTTGCACTGTCTCTGTCTCTCAAAATAAACATTTAAAAAAATTTAATAACCTTTCCTTTAATTAATATGTTACATTATAACCACAAGAGCTGCTGGTGACGCCACAATTCAAACTTAGTATCTAAAACTTATAACCAAACCCAGTATCTAAAAACTCATTCTATCCATACGTCATTCTCCTTAACTGCATCTTCCCAACAGGTGTCATTTAAAACAAAGGTTTATTCAGCAAACCCTAGTGAACATTCCCCTACAAGGGCTCCTCCTCTACCAGCCTTCCCACTGCACACAAGCACAGTCCCTGACGAGGCTCTGCCTTACACTCTAGTTCTTGCAACAGGTTCCTCACTTCCTTTAGTACCGATTCTGTCATCCTTCAAAACCTCTGCATCTATTATGGTGGTGAAACGGAGTCTCTCCTTTAAATTTAAATGAAGTCCTTGGTTTTCAAGATCACCATCATGCACTCCCAACGTAACAGCCAGACACAGCCCCCCTGCTCACCCCAACACTCAGTCCCTACACTGGGCAGGCCAGTGCTCTACCACTAGCCTAGTGGCATGCTACACGTGCCTACTTTGTGACACGGGTCCCAAATGCTCCTTATTTTGTGCACGTCCTCTTTCTCCTCCAGCTCATTCTGAAAACAAAGTTCAAGTCCCAACTCTTCCACTAAACCTTCCCTGACTACCCGCCTCTCAGTGATTTCCCATTTCTTTTAACAAATGCTCGATACCCATTATCAAGGTAACTTTTCAGAGTAACACCTGAAATCTGAGGCTGCTTTCAAAATACAGAATAAGCAAACAACAAAGGTCAGTCGAACAGATTAACTTACTCTCCTTCTTCCAGAAGATGTTTTAGGAAGATCACTATCATCCTACGAACAAAAATCAGAGCACCGTTAAGTGTTAATATTCTCATCCGAAATGTAATAACCTAAAAGCGTATCAAACACATTAGGTCTTACAAGGATTTTAACTTGTTCACAAAAATCTCAAAAGGCAGACCCTATCAGGTCTTTGTGGCACCCAGACTCCCATAAACCAACCATTCTTAATAACCCTCTACACTCCCTAGGGAAACTAATTCCTATAGATAGCTATAAAAAGGTGCTTTGTGCAAGACCTAAATAGGACATGCATAAGCAACTTCCAATGTGTGTTTCATCTCTATCCATAAAACCCAAGAAACCATTTCCTACTGTTCTGAATTTCATACTCCACACATTTTCTTATTCCCTAAATCAAATATTTGCATGGCCATTTTTATTCCGATAGAAATTACCAAGAGAATCAGTGAATCGCAGTAAGGGTCTGTGTAGAAATTGACACTATACAGAACTCCTGTAACTTCCTGCTCGATTCTGTATGAAGTGAAATTACCCAGCATCACTGATATTTGCCTTGAACTTTGATACCACCTTGAGTGAAGAACTTGTGGGTACTGTGAGCATGGTCAAGTTCGTTAATTTGTAATTACAATCAAATCCAACTCTTAGAAATTGCAAAAGTAGAGGACACATTCCTCAGCTAGGTTATTCACGTAGACATATGCTGTTTATTTGGTATCAATTATTGGTTAAAACAAATTACTTCACTGAGTATCTGGATAAGTAAAAATATATTTTTATCAAACAGGAACCCTCTTGCACTGTTGGTGGGAATGCAAACTGGTGCAGCCACTCTGGAAAACAGTGTGGAGGTTCCTCAGAAAATTAAAATTAGATCTACCCGATGACCCAGCAATAGCACTGCTAGGAATGTACCCAAGGGATACAGGAGGGCTGATGCATAGGGGCACTTGGACCCCAAGGTTTACAGCAGCACTTTCAACAATAGCCAAATTGTGGAAAGAGCCTAAATGTCCTTCAACTGATGAATGGATAAAGAAATCGTGGTTTATATACACAATGGAGTACTACGTGACAGTGAGAAAGAACGAAATATGGCCCTTTGTAGCAATGTGGATGGAACTGGAGAGTGTGATGCTAAGTGAAATAAGCCATACAGAGAAAGACAGATACCATATGTTTTCACTCTTATGTGGATCCTGAGAAACTTAACAGAAACCCATGGGGGAGGGGAAGGAAAAAAAAAAAAAAAAGAGGTTAGAGTGGGAGAGAGCCAAAGCATAAGAGACTCTCAAAAACTGAGAACAAACTGAGGGTTAATGGCGGGGGGGTGGGAGGGGGAGGTGATGGGTATTGAGGAGGGCACCTTTTGGGATGAGCACTGGGTGTTGTATGGAAGCCAATTTGACAATAAATTTCATATATTGAAAAAACCAAAAAATATATGTATCTTTATCAAAATAGTTTCATAGTTCATTGGAATATAGCAAGAATTGTTATTTTTCTACTTCACTCAATATTTTTAAATTACCATTTGAAACGAACAGAAATCATTATAAAATTGACAAACTTCATTACCAAATCCTCGGCATTTTGCTCATCATTTTCGGAAGTGTTAGAAAGTTCTGAGATATGTGTACAGTCTTGATTCCTAAAAAGCAATTTTTCACATGTTTAAGAGTATGCAGTTGTCATGTCTGATGTCAAAGATTCAAACTACAGGTTAAGATATAAACAGTTCCCCAAGTATGCATACCTAATTTCAAGCAAAGGAATACCCAGTTTTTTAATCTACCCTCTGTGGAAACAACTGACCATCTTAGAATATGGAAAGTAAGTTTTTGTTTCCCCAGCTAAGTATGTATAAAAATTAAGCTGGCAATCCAGAAATAATCCAATTATGGCCTCAACTGGATGAATGTGAAGATGAGTGTTCCTACCATCACTAGGCATATTCGTACAGTAAGTACCAGGAACATGGATTGACTTGAGACAAAATAGAGGGGAGAAGCAGAAATTAAAGCAAATTAGATCTTAACTTCCCTGTACACACAGAAGAAAGAATGCTGAAGTAGGACTATCTAGGCATGAAGAAGATGAAAATGGGTATGTGATTTTCCTGAAGTAGAAAAAAATGAAAGTCCTGGGGAAGAGGAAACAAGTCCAGGTCGTCCAGGCAAGAAGTGGATTCCACCCAGCAAAGCAAGATAGACCAGAACCAGTTACTTCCCAGTTTGTAGCCACATAGTAAAAATGATGGCACAGTATATAAATTATCTTCTCTGATACATAATTCTTTCAAACAATTTTTATGGCTATGGTAAAAAGGCATTAAGATCACACAGCACAATTCATTAATTTCAAAGGAAACAGGCTGAGCAATTTGTCCAAAGTGACAGACAACGTTCATCAGAACAGATGATGTTAAAACAGATCCCACTTTCCGTCCTCCTCCTAAATGATCTCCCAATGCAAGCAAGCGTGTGCAGCCATTAGTGTTATGCCAAGGGTAATTTCTTCATGTTTCATAAGGACACCACAGTCATGAAAAATGACTAAGGGGAACCCGGTGAAGGGTATATATAGGGCAACTTCTGTAGTATAAAATTATTTCAATTTTAAAAAGCAGAAAACATTGGATTGTTCTGTTTTTCATGCCTTTACTAAAAGTAATAATCACAATAAATATGTACAGAAATGTTATTTAACATAGCATATTAATAAAAGGGTGTAATTCAGAGAGCAAAAATTAAGAACTAGATGGCTGCAAGAGGTACAGACATGCAAAGCCACTTTCCACATCTATAATAGGAGGTAACTTACTTGATAAATTTTAAAAGTTGGTCAGTTATCTTCTTAGCTGATCTTGCAATTACACTCTCAGGCTCATTAAATGTCCTGGCATTATGTTCTATGTATCTGACTTCCCAAACTAATGCAGATAGCCTCCTTCAAAACAAAAAAAGTAGGCAATTTAGAGCTCAGAAAACAAAAACACAGAAACCAGGTTTAAAAAAAAAAAAAAAAAAAAAATTCCCAGCACGTTAAGCCAGCATGTATTAATATATTAAATCCTAAGTGCAAAGTTACAATGAATAACCTTCTAATGCTCTCAACCTGATCATAACCATAAGCAATTATACTGGAAGCTAAACCACAGAGAATACAATTAAAGACCAAAAATCTTAACAGTTCACTTCATCACATCCAGAGCAACCTGGAGCAACCCTCCCTTTCACAGTGTCTACAGGCACAACGGAAGCTACTGAGACTCAAAGAAGAAAAGGTGTTAAATATCATCAATCCTAAGAGAGTAACCTGGCAAAGTGGTTTCTGAACAAATGCACATTCCCATGTCTGGCTACAGAGATAAAGTACACCATCGATGTAAGAAGTCAGTTTTTTGAAATGGTAATTTCTCAAAGTAGATGAATTGTAACAAATAAAATACTATCAATTACTTAAAATTTAAAAAAATCACTGAGAATCAGGGCACCTGGGTAGCTCAGTCGGTAAAGCGTCCGACTTCCACTCAGGTCATGATCTCACTCACAGTTCATGAGTTCGAGCCCATCGGGCTCTGTGCTGACAGCTCGGAGCCTGGAGCCTGTGTCTCCCTGGATTCTATGTCTCCTTCTCTCTCAGCCCCTTCCCCACAAGCTCTCTGTCTCTCTCTCTGTCTCTCTCTCTCTCTCTCTCTCTCTCTCTCACTCAGAAATAAATAAGCAATAAATAAATAAATAAATATTTTTTAAAAAATTTAACAATCACTAAGAATTGGAAATTTTATAGTTATCAGTGCTCTAGAAGCCAAAGATAAAAAGCTGATGACTCTGGGGAATCAATCTTTCAAAGGCCAATTTTTAAAATTCAACTTTATTTTTAACATCAAGCTGCTAAATAGGAATAACACGCAAATAAATATGATGTCTAACTACTTAACATAATTTGTAAGAAGCACGTGGAATTTTTTTTAATCCGACGCCTCTCCAACATCGAACAGTGTCTTACCACAGAAGACCACAAGATCACTATAATGAAAGAGAGTGAAACAGAAAATAGCGTGCATCAGCCCCCACTCCACCACTGTCACGATCAACCACCACTTCCATTCACTCCACTCAGGATGACCAAACACCTTTTCAAACTATTGTGAAAGGAGGTTTCTACTAACCTGTAGAATCGATTCACGAGCCTCATTCGAATCGTGTAGAGGTCGGTTGGATAAGCTACTACGGTGCAATACTTCGGGTACGTACACAGATCAACTGGCCCCGCGAAAGCCGCTGCTATGTCTATGAAGGCAGACACAAAACATTTTCATCAATAAATTCATTACCCACAGGAGATTATTTCTCTGCAAATTCCTCAAAACTAGAGCCACGTTTAACAATGCAGGCCCAAACAAAAAGGAGCAAGTAGAAACTGTAGTGAAGAATGCCACCGAAGTTTGCTGCGTTTTTAAAATACTTCTGTGGAGGGGCGCCTGGGTGGCTCGGTCGATTGAGTGGCTGACTTCGGCTCAGGTCATGATCTCATGGTCCCTGGGTTCGAGACCCACGTCAGGCTCTGTGCTGACCACTCAGACCCTGGAGACTGGAGCCTGCTTCGGATTCTATGTCTCCCTCTCTCTCTGCTCCTCCCCCACTCCTACTCTCTGTCTCTCAAAATTAAATAAAAAAAATACCTTTGAGGAAAGGAAAACTTGAACATGAAACATTCCACACTAAAAACTTACCAAGATTCAAAAGTTGGTCTATACCACTAATAATTCGTTCACATTCTTCATCTCTCGATTTCTGGCCCCATTCACCATCTTGAGGTTTGTAGAGTAATTTCTCTAGCTCATCGGAAGTGACAGAAATACTAGCTCCTAACTCTTCAGGTGGGTCAACTATAAATTCCATTCCAAAGAACAAGAAAGAAAAATAATTAACCAAATATATATTATACTTAAGTTGTCAAAACTCCTAAACCAGACACTACAAAGGAAAAAGCAGTGGTTTTATAGTGGAGAAACCTGGGACACCACCTAAGTCACATGATGAAAGTTAACACCCCCGGTAATAGGACAAATGGACATCATGTGCCTCATGATATGATGCACTGAGGACCATATACCACGTCTCTAACACTAGCACCAGAAATGTAAACCCTGGATAATGAGTAAATATGAAACAAGCCCAAACGGAGAGAAATGCTACAAAACGACTAGCCAGGATTATGTAAGAAATGATAACGGGCTATTAAAATGCAGTCAGCATCAAACTTGAAGCCTAGGATAAGAATTAATCAGCCAGATTCATATTAATTCTGTGGGGGGTTAGTAAAGCTCACGGTTACTGAAAACAGGTCAAATATTTTCATTATTGAAAAATGATATACCATGGGGCTCCTGGGTAACTCAGTCGGTTAAATATCCGACTCCTGATTTCGAATCAGATCATGATCTCATGGTTCACGAGTCTGAGTTCTGCATCAGGTTCTGCGCTCACAGCATGGAGCCTGCTTGGGATTCTCTCCCTCTCTCTGGCCCTCCCTCTCCCTCTGTCTCTCAAAAATAAGTGTTTAAAAAAATTTTTTTAAATAGTTTCTGCTAAAACTTAAAAAAAGAATCATATACCATTATCAGGAATTGGTTCCATGTCCCATGGGCTAAGTTTTTCAATTTCAGTATTGTCCCACCTATTAAAAAACCAAAAGTCCAGTTAGCCTCTCATAAAAACAACTTGTGGCTAATAACTAGGTATCCACAAAAGAGTAAACAAAAATAAAACGTGAAAACCTCATTGTAGCAATGAAAGTTTAAATATTAACCGTAAGATTTTTTTAGGAGAATACATTATGAGAAAAAGAAAGCATTAAAAATGTTCAAAGACAAAATCAGAAGTCCTGTGTGGCTTGTACCCAGGGTAGGTGGAAAAAACTCAACAACCCTGTGAAGCCTTGAATGCCACACTTCAGAACGTGACTTTACTCCACAGCCAATGGAAAAGCAGCAACGATTTCCTTGAACAGGGAAAATGATGTAATATGTGCTCCTCAACTAGGAACTATTAGGAGGCTACAGAAATGGGACCAGAGAGGCAAGCAGAACCTGTCCCGAGGGGGTTCTGGTGAAAGGGAAGCAGCCAGGGCGTGCGAGAGACACTGCATGGGGATGACGGACAGGACTCAATGACAGACTAAATCATGGTCTTTCACCTGAAACATATTATTCATAAAACCACCCACCACAATGAACGAATGTCTGTAGAGAATTCATTTCAACTGCATACAGACCTAACGATGTAGCACTGGAAATGACTATCAGGGTACTGCGGCTGATATGGCTCTTGACTTAGCACTGTTCCAAACCACCAAGCATCATCAATGATAGAACGGAACCTATCACCTATAAAAGATGACCAAGTCTGAGACACATTTTTAATTTATAAAATACCATGATAGAGATAAAAAAAGAAATTACTTTTTTTATCTTAAAATCAGCCATCCTTCCCCACTTTCCAGCAATCTTCAGCAATAAAATAAATGTAAAAAGATACAATGTCACACTGAGTAATTTACTGACGGTGTATAACCATACAGTGCAATAGACTAACATGCTTCCGACTGGATTCTGTTGTTTACTGGATCCAAACATTTCCCCAAAATAGGTTCGACCACATTTTACAACATGGAACAAAGAACAAAGCTTAACAAAACTCAATAATCTTCTACAACGATGTATATGATCAAAATATACTTGCTTAATAAGTATATTAAATACCTCTGAAACATGTACTTCCTGAATAAAACATATTCTAAAAGTATGACTAGAATCCATGATTATTCTAAAGCTCTCCCTATATAAATATTTCCACATAAAACAGAATTTTAATTCTTAAGACTTCACATTAAAAATCAGTTCTAGATATACCCTAGGATATGCTTACATACTTTATTACTTAAAAGAATTAGGGGCGCCTGGGTGGCTCAGTCAGTTAAGCGTCCAACGTCGGCTCAGGTCATGATCTCACAGTTTGTGAGTTCAAGCCCCTCATGGGGCTCTGTGCTGACAGCTCAGAGCCTGGAGACTGCTTTGGATTCTGTGTCTCCCTCTCTCTCTGACCCTCCTCTGCTCACGCTCTCTCGCTCTCTCGCTCTCTCTCTCAAAAATAAAATAAACGTTAAAAAAAATTTTAATAAAAAAAAAGAATTAAACACCCACATATCCCTTTATCTCAGGAGGATATATAGAAGCAGGAAGTAGATCTTAGGAGGGCTCCATCCACAAGCCAAAGTAACTGTACAGAATGCTCCAACTGACTCCAGTAATCGTCTGTGTACCCTACAACGGCATCCCTTCTAGAGGAACACACTGTAGGTGAGCTCGGTTTCACGTTACAAAAGGAACACAGACTGCTGTCATAACCCCACCTCTTCCCTTCCATCCATTCCACCTTTCTCAAAACAAAACCAGTAACAAAAAAAGTTGCTTAGCCACCGCTAACAATTCCTTGGTAGATTAACAATTCTGCTTTCAAGGAAGGTTTGACAGAAATGGTATCCATCAAAATTAAAGCTGTATTTCACTCCTCAGAAAGAGAATATTTACGTAATAAAATACCCACAAAGAGTGCTAACCAAGTATGCTTCCACGGAATTCTCTAAAACTGAAAACAACAGCAGTATCACTACCGGAGCTGCATGTTTTGAGGTTCTTAAAATATTTTTAAATTCACATAAACATGACTTTTATGCACATTTTATATTTTTCAAAGTCACTAGACACCCAGGACGCCTGGGTGCTCAGTCAGACTCTTGATTTCAGCTCAGGTCATGATCCCAGGGCTGCAGGATCGAGCCCCACGTCCGGCTCCGTGCTGAGCGTGGAACCTGCTTAAGATTCTTCCTCTATCTCTGCTCCTCTCCCACTGGCTCTCTCTCTCTCTCAAAACAAATAGATAAACTTAAAAAAAAAAAAAGCCAGTTTTTGATACCAAGAACCAACCTTATAATACTTTCCTTCCCTATTTATCTAAAACTAGAAGAGGAACACCTGGGTGGGACGCTTGATCTTGGCTCAGGTCATGATCCCGCAGTTTGTGAGGTGGAGCCCCGCGTTGGGCTCTGCGTGAACAGCATGAAGCCTGCTTGGGATCCTCCCTCTCCTCTCTCTCTCTCTGCCCCTCCCCTCGCTCTCTCTCTCTCTTTCAAACATAAACTTAAAAATTTTTTTTTTACCGTTTATTTATTTTTGAGAGAGAGAGAGAGACAGAGCATGAACGAGGGAGGGTCAGAGACAGGGAGACACAGAATCTGAAACAGGCTCCAGGCTCTGAGCTGTCAGGACAGAGCCCGACACGGGGCTCGAACTCACGGACCCCAAGATCATGACCTGAGCCGAAGTCAGACACTTAACCAACTGAGCCACCCAGGCGCCCCTCAAACATAAAACTTTAAAAAAAAAAAATTCAAAAACAAAACAACTAGAAGATACTTTCGGTTTAGATAAAAGTATTTTTCACTGTAAGATAACACTTTAAATTAAAAGGAGCCTTAAGAAATCACTTTTCTGAAGGTAAAACCTGGCTTTTCCTTAAGAATTAAAAAAAAAAAAACCTGTTTTTGCCTATTCAAGAGTAGAATAAACATGCTTAGTAAAGTTCTTCACGCAATAAAATCAAGATTAAGCAACTTCCTTTACTAACACTGCTCAAACTTCGAGAGAATCGGTCAGATTTTATGGGGGGGGGGGGAATTGAATTAATTAAAAGATCTGGTACATTAATTTCCCAATCACAAAAATAAAACAAAGGCACTAAATTTCAAGAGGCAAGTGGGAATCCATCTCTAGAGCTCAGCTACAGAGAACGGGAGTTTAAAACAATTTCTGGATGCACATGTGGGCGGAACAAAATGAGAGCTTCCAACTTAGACGTCATGGGTGTTGGATAAACAGAACAGATGCGAAGCTTTGAAGTTCTTCAGAATTTGGCTATTGATCTTAACTCCGGCACATTCCAGATGACTGGAGTTTGGTCTTGGTTGTTTCTGTGTATGGCTAGATGTTTTTCTTCAAGAAAAATTTCCTTTAGTCCCAAAACAGTCCTGACTGTGTGGTTATTACCGTTAAAAATAGTCCACTAAGAACAGCCACGTTCTCCAAAATCTTTCATTTCAAATAGGGGTGACTCAGGGAATTTGTCGAAAATTTACCTATTTGTAGTACTTTAGAAAAAAGCAGCAGCAACTAGGAAAATTAATGAGGCCTTAACATCATTTACAAACGTGTACACTAGACGACAGAGCCTAAAACTTACTATTCCTAATAAGAGACCAAAACTGCTCAAAGGCGAATGAACTCTCCTAAGTGGCTGCACTATTTACAATGCAGATTAGAAGTAATTTACATTATTTTTCAATTTCCTGATTGTTTTAGATCACAAGATAACTTTGTGAATTATACCAGTCACAGTAAAGATAGAAAAAAATGCAGACTGTGGACACGTGAAAGGATATAAAAGTTCACCTCTAACATACAGTCAACGCGTAAGAAATAATCCCCACAAGAAATGCTGCTTGGCTAACAGTCCTTACGAAGAAGCAGTAAAGCAAAAAATACTTTCCAGGCACTTCTATTTCTTTCCAGAATTCACATGTTTGCATCCACCATAACAAGCAGCACCACAACAAAAAAATAGGCCAATAAACTGAGAGATCATTTTCTAACAGTGTATGAAACTCAGTAAGAACAGACTTACAAGACTGCCAATTCCTCTGTCTTGCTTCATCATAAAATTGACGCAGTACAAGAAAGTCAATGACATCCGGCATATCATGGTATCTAAACAGAAATAAAAGATTATCAAACTCCCTGAGCAGGTTACAGTCTAAAGCAACAATGTCCAAAAGAAACAGGATGGGAGCTGCATTTCTAATTTTTTTCTGACTAGCTTTATTAAAAAAAGTAGAGAAACTAGCAAAATTAATTTATCCCATGTACCCTAAATACGGTTTCACCATGTTATCAATACAAAATAACGAGATACCTTACATACTTTTTCTTCATACCAAGTCTTCAAAATCCAGTGTGTACATCACACTCCATTGAAATTGGCCACATTTCAAGAGCTCAAGAGCCGCACGTGGCTAAGGGCCACCATAATGGACAGCACACATTTAGCAAATCATTTATTCTAACATTTTCTCAAAAACAAAGACAGACACAAATTCCCCTACAGGCCAGAGTTCTCCACACATTAGTGGCATGGAAAAAGGTATAAACATGCCAATGCCTAATTGTTGCTACAGCATACTACTTTTAGTCCCAGCTATGAGCACCTCAACTCCCGCCTTAGGCTGTCCATAGTGCTCCACTATTCACCCCGCAGTTATGAGGGACATGCTGATCAGCAAGAAGAAACCTCTAAATTTAAACAATTCCATAAAAAAAAAAAAAAAAAGAGTAACACATACCTAATAGAGAAAGATTTGTCCAAAAGTTTTCCAGTTGCAGGATCTATAAATGCTAGTTTGAGGCAACAGAGCGTAGGGGGCCCAACCTCGTATCGTATTCCAACTATTTTGACCAACTCTTGATCCTTTAACAGATATTTTTTAAAGAATGCAATGTTTAAAATGGTTAAAATAAAGCAATTTCTCAAGACTATAAATCTCCACATATTGCCACATTAAGTCAACTTGTAAGTCAGGTTTCCAATTTAACAGTGATTAAATCACTTTGCTAAAATTAATCTTCACGTCTTTTTCAGGATAGACATTTAATACTGTTTCAAACATAAGGAATATACTCACTTTAGAAAACATACCACAAAGTGTTAAGAAGGAACACGTAAGAGTCACTGATCAGCACAATATCTAAAGACAATTACTGTGAATAATGTGAATTTCTTTCTGGCTCTGTTCTCTTCCTAGAGATACATCATCTTGTTTTATGTGTGTCTCTGTGTAAAGACATCTCATTGAAGATGCTGTTGATTCATTAGCACTGAACTCAATAGCCAAAAGGACTTCTCATTCATGCCTAGACAAAGCTTATCTAACACAGGTGTTCTCTCCAGAAAGCACATCATCACCTTCTTGTACTGAGTAACACAGCAGAGCACTTTAAAGCATCACACTCGGGGGCTATGTTAAACAGTAAGTCACCAACAAAAAGCATAAAAACACTAAAGTTATTTATGTTGCATTCAATAGATCGTGAGAAGGACACTTATTTATGATGTGAGAGCTCAAACAAGAAGGTATCACCTCACTCGACCTCAGGAGGTAACAGGCCGGTCAGGGAAATCAAATTTTTTGCCACTGTGTGTGTGTTTGCAAATGACCAGAAAGCACCCTGAGCGTTGATTTGGGGTTACAAATAACATGCAGCTAGTAGGCAAAATGACAAATATGGAATCTGTGAATAATGAGGATCAACTCAGTGATAAGTGAAACAGACCTAAATAAATCAGAGCATATGGTAAGCCAAATTCAAGACGGAGAGCCACTAAGTTGAAGGAGAGTTAAGAACAGCTATCTTTGGGAATGCCTGGGTGGCTCGGTCCCTTAAATGTCCGACTCCTACTCATGATCTCACTGTTCGTGGGATTGAGCCCCACATCGGGATCTGCGCTGACAGCAGAGAGCCTGCTTGGGCTTCTCTCTCTCTCCCTCTCTCAAAATCAATAAATAAACTTAAAGAAGAAGAAGAAAAAAAAAACGGCTATCTTTGCTAAGATAGTTGTTTTTACCTTCTAATAGTTACTGAAAGTATCAAAAACATATAAAATACAAAGAATAAAAAAAAAAATCAACGGCAATGCTATTCCATACATAATCACCATTGACATTTTGATGTATTTATTCTGGTTGACTGCATGTCTGCAAGTTTTTATTACCATAACCACAAACAACATTTCACATCCCATTTTTTCTTAGTAATAAATTATAAAAATTTAACAGTCATTCACTCAAGTATTTTAAAAGCCTCAATTACGCAGTGCGCTTCATACCATAGTCAACTCTGCAAAATGTACCATGATTTGATCCATTCAGTACTGTAGAATATATGGACTTTTTCTAACTTTTGTTTTTATTAACAGGGATATGGAACTGTCTTGCTCATAAACTCACATGCACTTCCAGTTGTTTCCTAAATCACCGCAAATAAAGTCATGGATTTAAAACATCTGAATATTTTCCAGTTTCAATTCCAATCGCCAAGATAGCCTCTACAAAGCCCGGGCTGTTTCATATACCCTGTCCTGTCACCAGTGTGAGTAACTGGTAACAAACCAAAATCTTTGCTACTTGCTAAAATGTGGGGGTTTTTTTCTTTCACTGCTTAAAAAAAATTTTTTTTTTATTTTTTTATTTAACTGGTTAAGTATAGGGGAGCTAAAGCTTTTCCAATAGACTAGTCTACTGTGCATGCGATTCAACTTCTTTTCCAATTTGTATTTCCTCTTTTGAAAACCTGCCACTTCTTTTGAATATATGTCCCAGATACACACACTTTAACATTAATGATATATACTACCAAGCTGCCTTCCTGAGTGACGAACACATTTATAATTTTATACACCAATCAGCAATACATGAAGACCATCCACTGACAAACACGTCTTTCTGCCGGATCCTAAGGCTTAGAAGGTAACAGCAGAAATGTTGTTTTTTGTTTTTTTTTTTAATTTTTTTTTCAACGTTTTTTATTTATTTTTGAGACAGAGAGAGACAGAGCATGAACGGGGGAGGGGCAGAGAGAGAGGGAGACACAGAATCGGAAACAGGCTCCAGGCTCCGAGCCATCAGCCCAGAGCCTGACGCGGGGCTCGAACTCACGGACCGCGAGATCGTGACCTGGCTGAAGTCGGACGCTTAACCGACTGCGCCACCCAGGCGCCCCCAGCAGAAATGTTTTTAAGTAGGCAGTCAAAAAGACAGTAATGAAATATACCTCCAGAAGGTTTATTTTTAATGGATTTATAAATAACTTAACTATACAGTGCTAGATGTTTAATGGCTTAATAATATGATCATCTTACCCTAAGATCCATTTTTCTCCATGGCTCCTTATTAGGGTTCAGTTCATAAATGTTATTTCTTCTGACAGCCTCAATATAAGCTTCGTGACCCTGTCGAAAATAGATTACCTACAAAAAGTATACATTTAAAAATAAATTAAAACCTAAGGGTAAAATACTATCTTGTGGTCCATATTCCCATTTCTAAATTTTACTACTCTCACCTCATCACCCATCTGAGGAACAAAAGGAGACTTTCGAAGTGTGGTGTCCGTTATCCACACGGGAGGGTGAAATTCATATAAATGTTCCATATTTGCAAGCTCCACCGGAGTCATCCTCCGCAAGCTCTGCCAAGGGGATGAGAACAAAGTCCAGCACAACAGAAAGGGCATGAGGGCGTGGTTTGATTGACAAACAAAAGAAACTTCACCAAGTGAGAAATGCTATGTCAAATGAGAATGGGCACGTCGCCTAATGATCAGTTTTTAAACGGCATACATATTTGGTTCCTTCACACCCACGGGAGCGTGTACATTGTGGGCCACTGGTGAAAGCAGTGCAGGTTCCCCCGGCACTCATCTAGCCTCTCCCGGATTTCTAATAGACTCTTCATAACACTTGACATCCTATGGGAGGGGGCTCCTTTCCAACCTAAATCCTCTTCGACAGCCAGCCTGCTCTGCCGAGACCATTCTGAATTTCACCGTGGACTACTCATCACAGGGAGACTCCTCTTGATTTGAGGTTTTAAGACAGGTGACTTTAAAATGTGCCAACAAACTCTCTGATCCTCCTCATCTCTTCCACAGGTGCAGCCCACAACCGCTCCACTCAAACAGAGTAAGACAGAAGTGACAAGAGGCTTCTAAGACAAAGCTGTCACAGGCATTAAGGCTTACCCCTGCTGACACCTCTGGATCACCTAACCTAGGGAATGTCGGCCACCATGTCATACAGATGCCCAAGGAGCTCTTTAGAGGGGCCCATGTGGTGAGTAGCTGGGTCTACAGCCAACTCCCCAACTGAATAGGGTTCAAAGAAGATCAGCCAGCTCCAGTTATACGTTCAGACAGCTGTAGCTCCAACCCGTGTGATAACTGTGACCTTGGGAACCAAAACTCACCTAGCTTTTCAGCCCCCAGATTCTTGACCCACCAAATAGGAATACATGTTTGTTGCTGTAAGGAGCTAAGATTCAGGATGGTCTGTGACACAGCAATACGTGAGGAATACAAAGACGTGGCATCTTTAAATAATGACCGTTACTTGCACGACATGAACACTGAACATATGATAAGAAATAGGAACATCACAAGTACTCCTGCTTGTGAACGTGCCAAATGAAAGAGAACGTGGCAGATGTAGCTGGGAAACAAGGCAAAGACAGAGGAAACAAGAAGAAAGTGCCCTAAAATGCCCTGAAGTATAGTTCTGGTGTTGAAATTAACAGGAGAAAATAAAGAGTTGTGGGATTCCGAGCAAAATAGAGCTCCCGCCCCCTTATCGTGTCAGACTGAGGAAGGAGCCGGTGCCACCACCAATTTGGGGCAGATTCGATAGAGAAGCCTCCAGAAGAAAGTAGCTTTTCCAAATATAAATCTGCATTTTACATTTGAGTCTTGAAGACTTAACAGTGTCAATAGTATATAAAATCTCCAATCTCCCTAAGACTTTTAATTTCTAAATATGGACAGAAACACTTGATAGAAAGCGTAAATAGATGTTTTAAAGATCTACTTCTCTTACCTCTTTTTTAGGCTTATTTTCTTTCTTTCTCTTTCGTCTCCTTTTTGGAGGAGATAAATTCTCAGTAGACATTTCATCCTCTGAACTACTGCAAAAGCGGGTAACTCGTCGACGTGATGACGTTCGTAAAGGAGGCTGCAAATTGATGCCTGCATCAGCTGTCCAGTCAGAGTATCTAGATGACGAGTCACTAGGAAAGAAAAGCAGTATATGTTGTAGGAAACCAGAATCTAAGCCCTAATGGCAATTTAATCACATAATCTTAAGAGATGAAGAGGAGGGAAGGAAGGATCCTGGGAAGATTCAACTTGAACAATCTGCCTTCACCATCAGCAAATACTGAAATGACCAGAGATCATGAGGAAGAGACAGAGACACTGGAAATTAGGAAAGGACGTAAGCCTGAGGAATTTTTTGTTTTAAGTGTAATATAGAGGAAACCTCATGGAAGACAACATTTAGAGCCCACCAACAATTCCCCTTTCAGAAGATGGGAATGTAATTACGGAAACAGTAGAGGTCATGCAGAACCGTAAGAGTAGGCCCCCCTCCCCCAAGTGAAAGGTGACTCGGGAATAGACTAAAATTCTAACTGGAATGAAAAACCATTAGTGAACACACTGAGAATCCCAAGGAAAGTGTAGCCACAGCAGATAGAAAGCTGGAAGTGGTCAGAGTTCCTTGCCAAGAGGGGGACTTTCCTGAACAGGACAAAAGACCCAAGAGAGGAAGTGGTCCCGGCCCAGTCCAGAGCAGCAGCAGAGTCAAACAGGAAACAAGATCTAGAAAATGAGCCCCTGCCACCACCAGCTTCAGCAAATGCAGGAAAGAAAGCAGGACAAAGGGCTCCACTGAGACCACCACTGGCCAACCACACACCTCTCAGGCTCAATAAAACACACTCACGCTCACACGCACGTTTCCAAGAGCAGTTTATTTAAAAAGAGCTATTTAGAAAAACTGTAAGAGCACCTGCTTTGTACAATAAAATTCAAGAGAAGCTGAATTAAAAGACAATGACAGAGCTAGAAAGCAGAACAGAGGTTGCCAGGGGAGGGGCGGGAAGCGGAGAATCCCTGTTTAATGCGTACACACTCTCAATTTTGCAACAAGTTCTGGAAACTGGGTGCACAACAGTATGAATGTACTTAATGCTACTGAAATATACAGTTCAAAATGGTTAAGATGGTAAATTCTGTTATGTATATTTCACATTTCACAATTAAATTCATAAAAAAAAATAGACAAGGGTTCTAAAAATCACTCCAGCCCCTCAATCATAACAGAATAAAAAAAGTCACGACAGGAAAAAGGGAGTACTGTATGGTGGTCTAGACCGGCACAGCATCCATGGGAACAGAAATAAGATTGAGTCCTATTTGGAAGGGACGCTTTTCTAGACCTGGTGATGGCTATGCTGTGAAGAAAGAAAGATGTCCAGGTTTCTGGCACGAGCATCTGCCAAGGTGAACTTGGCATTTTATTTACCAAAAGGAGGAACAGATGTTAACATCTGGGTCCCATGAAATCTGGATCCCAAAACTAGAGGTCCATACATGCAATAACTGACAGTAAATAGAACGATGGTCTTACCACATACATTCTGGATACTGCTCTTTATGACTACAGCCCAAGACTACATTGTACACTGTGGGCTCAAATGTGTACAGTCAAACATACCCAAAAAACTTTCTATACACACAGCTGTTAATCCAGTTCTCTTCTTCTTTAATTTTTTTTTTTTTTTTTTTTTTTTTTTTTTAAAGAGACAGAGAGAGCACAAGCAGGGGAGGAGAAAGGAGGAGGCGGGTACAAAGGATCCCAAGCAGGCTCTGCAAGGACAGCAGTGAGCCTGACATGGGGCTTGAACTCATGAACCATGACATTGTGACCTGAGCCAGAGTCAGACGCTCAACCAACTGAGCCACCCAGGCGCTCCCAGTTTTCTTCTCCTTTTAATTGTACGAGAAACTCAACTGCCCTTCACTGACTGGTCCATCCAAGCCTAGGACTAGGCTGCTGAGCAGATGAAAACAATGAAAAGCAGGCACCTGGAGGGGTGCCCCAGCCTATGCAGGGGTTGCTGTGTGTGACTCCTGATCCTGGGGTTGTGAGTTCAAGCCCCACGCTGGGTGTGGAGCCTACTTAAAACAAAAAAAAATTTTTTTTTAATTTTTTTTTTTTTTTTTAACGTTTATTTATTTTTGAGACAGAGAGAGACAGAGCATGAATGGGGGAGGGACAGAGAGAGAGGGAGACACAGAATCAGAAGCAGGCTCCAGGCTCTGGGCCATCAGCCCAGAGCCCGACGCGGGGCTCGAACTCACAGACTGCGAGATCGTGACCTGAGCTGAAGTAGGACGCTTAACCGACTGAGCCACCCAGACGCCCCAAAACAAAAATTTTTTTAAGCAGTAGCAAGTACCTTGAACTTTCGCTGTCACTCTGACTCCTCCTGTCACTCCTCCACTCCTCTTCTTCAGAAGAGCAAGAACCTTCACTCTGATCACAGGAAGTCTCCTATGTGTCGGGGAAGAGGGGGGGATAAGATAAAATCCTCATCTTGAAGATTAAATAACACAAGAAAAGCCGCATTCCATTCTTACCATTTCAGGCAATCGGGCAATGAATATAATTAGATGAACTTCAAACAAAAAGTCAGTGTCTTTATTATATTCTTTTTCTTAGCAAGGCACAGGGCGACAGAGACAGAGACTCACCACTGCCGCTGACACAGTGGGCCCTTCTCTGTGTGAAGCTGAGCCAAGTCCATGTACATGTTTCCAGTGCCTGGACCTGGGTCACTGCAATAGGGGCACAGGGGCGTCTCATTCTACTTTCATTCCCTAATGGCCGATGACGCTGCGCATCTTTCCATACGATTACTTGCCATCTATGTATCTTCTCTGATGACGTGTCAGACTGTCTGATTTTTAAACTGGATTTTTTATTTTCTTATGAATACATTTTAAGAATTCATGGTATATTTTAAATAGAAGTCCTTTACCAGATAGGAGCTCTACCAATATTTTCTCCTGGTCTGTGGCTTGCGTTCTCTCCTAACAGTATCTTTCCCAGAGCAGGTTTTAATTGATGAAATCTAGCTTGTCATGTTTTCCTTTAACAGATCATGCTTTTGGTATTCTATCTAAAAAGTCACCGCCATACCCAAGGTCACCTACATTTTATTGCATGTTATCTTCTGGAAATTTTAAGTTTTGTGTTTTCCATTAAGCTTACGATCCATTTTGAGTCAATCTGTGAAAAGTATGTGTCTAGACTTTTTTAACATGTGGATGTCCAGTCATTCCAACACCATTTGTTGAAAAGACTCTGCTTTATCCATTGAGTTGTCTTTTGCTTTTTTGTCAAACACTGGTTGACCACACTTGCATTGGTCTATTTCTGGGTTTCCCTATTCTATTCCATTGATCTACTGTCTATTCTTTCACCAATACCACACTGTCTTGAAAACTACAGACTTGTTACGAACTCTCAATGTCAGGTACTATCAGTCCTCCAACTACGTTCTTCAGTACCCTGTTAGCTATTCTGGAGCTTTTTCCTCTCCAAATAAACTTTAGAATCACTTCACCAATATCCACAAAATTAACTTGCTGGGATCTTGATTGGAATTATGTTGAATCTACAGATCAAGTTAGGAAGAACTGACATCTTAACAAAAACACAGAACAAGAGGGACTCTCTCCTTCGTTGTTTATGGAAATGCAAACGTAACACAGCCACTTTGGATGACAGTTTGGAAGTTTCTTACAAAGCTAAACATAGCCTAATCATATCCAATAAACTTGCTCCTTGGTATTTATCCAAATGCGTTAAAAATATCCCCACAAAATCTGCACATGGAAGTTTACACCAGCTTTATTCATAATCGCCAAAACTTTGAGGTGCCTGGGTGGCTCAGTCAGTTAAGTGTCTGACTTCGGCTCAGGTCATGATCTTGAGGTTTGTGAATTCGAGCCTCGCGTAGGGCTCTGTGCTGACAGCTCAGAGCCTGGAGCCTGCTTCAGATTCTGTATTTCCCTCTCTCTCCGTCCCTCCCCTCCTCGTGCTCTGTCTCTTTCTCTCAAAAATAAATAAACAATAAAACAGAAAACAACAACAACAACAAAATAATTGCCAAAACTTAGAAGCATCCAACATGTCCTTTAGTAAGTAAATGAAATAATCTACGGTAAATTCAGACAATGGAATATTATTCAGTTCTAAAAAGAAATGAAATATCAAGCCACGAAAAGATACAAAGGAAACTTAAACTCATTATTACTAGAAAGTAGCCAATCTGAGGAGTATCTGCGTCAGACTTCAGCTCAGGTCATGATCTCATGGTTTGTGGGTTCAAGTCTCACATTGGGCTCTGTGCTGACAGCTCAGAGTCTGGAGCCTGCTTTAGACTGTGTCTCCCTCTCTCTCTGCCCCTCCCCCGCTCCTATCTCTCCCTCTCTCTCTCTTCCCCCGCCTCCCACCCTTCAGAAATAAACATTTAAAAAAATTGAAAGTAGCCTATCTGAAAAGGCTACATACTGCATAATCCAACTGTATGGTATTCTGGAAAAGTCTACAGAAACAGCAGAAAAATCAGTGGTGACCTACCAGTGGCTCAGGAGGAGAGAGAAAGGAATGACTAAGTGTAGCAAGGAGGTTTTCGGGCAGTGAAACTGTTATGGTAGAGACATAACATTATGCATTTGTCAAAATCCTCACAAATTGTGCAACACACAGAGATCCCTAACGTAAACCAGGAAATTGAGTTCACCAGCGGCAGCAGATGCACCACACTAACCCAGAAGTTACTACCAGGAGCAACTGTGTGCAGGAAAAAGAAGACATGGGAATTCAAGGTACTCACTGTGCGGTTTTTGTGTAAACCTAAAACTGCTCTAGGACAAAATTTTTTTTAAGTCAATAAAGGGAAGAGAGGGGAAGAAACAACTCTGTGATTCCCACAGCCCTAATGGTTGCAATCTACTTTAAGTTCTAATTATGGACACCAGGCAGGTACTTTTATTTTTTAATTTTTTTAAATGTTTATTTCTGAAGGAGAGAGAGACAGAGTGCTAGCGGGGGAGGGGCAGAGAGAGAGAGAGGGAGACACAGAATCGGACACAGGCTCCAGGCTCTGAGCTGTCACCTGAGTCTGACGCGGGGCTTGAACTCACTCAGGAAAGGCAAGATCGTGACCTGAGCCAAAGTCTGACGCTTAACCGATTTGAGCCACCCAGGCGCCCTAGGCAGGTACTTTTAAACTGAGACGTGACCTTTTACTGTAACAGCACTTACATTAGGAGCATCGAGAATGGATAATGAAAATGTCACTGACAACCAAAACTTAAAAGACAAAATCTAAAGTCAATATCTACTTTTATTTACTTCATTTGAACAGGCAAAATGTAGAATAAGTGTATTCTTTTTTAATGTTTATTTATTTTTGAGAGAGAGAAAGAACACAAGCAGGGTAGGGGGAGAGACAGGGGGACAGAGGATCTAAAGGCAACTCTGAGCTGTTAGCACAGAGCCCGACGTGGGACCTAAACTCACGAACCGTGAGATCATGACCTAATCTGAACTCAGATGCTTAACTGACTGAGCCATCCACGTGCCCCTGAAGTCAACATATTCTCAAAACTGTTTCTCAAAATGTGAGCCTCCTCCTATTCCAGGAGTCTGGCTTTTATGTCAAATGGACTTTTTTTTTTCATGACAGTGATAAAAGAAACTCTTAAACGCTACTACCTAGAAACCATGCATCCTCTGAAATGTCTTACATGTGTTATCCCAGTTCTCAAAACACCTCTGTAAACAGAGGAGGAGTTAACAAAACTAATGACATTAAGTTTCAGAGGCTTCCGATTTAACTTGACTATCAAGGCTGTGTGCATCTGCTTGTAACTCTGAGTTACTTAAAAAAAAAAAAAAAAAGTTCCTGATATTACACAAGCTTCAACCCCCACAAAGCCTGGATCTACCCTGCCTGTGTATTACCAGCTCTTCATCTATAGGGACACCCAAGACTAAGAAAAGTAAAATAACATGCCTAGGGTCACAGGAGGGTAAGTGTAGGAAGTAGAATTAGAAATCCAGCTAACTAGAAAGCCCTTACACATTTTCTACCATCAGTGCTTTCCAAACCAAAATGGAATGGAAACAACACGCATATACACAACACACCCCACACACACTCTCCCCATCTCTGCCCAGCCACACCACCACCCACCCCCTCCGCCACACCAGCTCCCCCACTGCAACAACACAGGTGAATGAATTCCTACCACTGGAGGTAAAACCCCCCACCAAGCCACAAGATTATGGTTTATTTTAAAAGGTCAAGTGGATTTAACATTCCACATTATCTATGTTTGTATTAGTTTAAAGCGTTTCCCCATTACTTGAAAATACACCAAACTAACAGATATAGAGAAAATTCTTAAGATTGATACACCAGTGATGATTTAAAAAGGAAAAAAAAAAATCTCCCGAATAGCCAAGGCAATCCTGCAAAAGAAAACCAAAGCTGGAGGCATCACAATGCTGGACTTCAAGATGTATTACAAAGCCATAATCATCAAGATAGTATGGTACTGGCACAAAAACTAACCCATATATCAATGGAACAGAATAAAGAATCCAGAAATGGGCCCACAAACATATAGCCAACTAATCTTTGACAAAGCAGGAAAGAATATCCAAGGGAAAAAAAGTGTCTTCATCAAATGGTATTGGGAAAACTAGACAGCAACATGCAGAAGAATGAACCTGGACCACTTTCTTAAGTGGCTATTTCAACTCAAAATGGATGAAAGACCTAAACAGAAGACCGGAAGCCATCAAAATCTTAGAAGAGAAAACAGGCAACAATCTCTTTGACCTCGGCCACAGCAACTTCTTACTCAACACATCTTCAGGAGCAAGGGAAACAAAAGCAAAAATGGACTATTGGGACCTCATCAACATAAAAAGCTTCTGCGTGGCAAAGGAAACAATCAACAAAACTAAAAGGCAATTGACGGAATGGGAGAGAAGATATTTGCAAATGACATATCAGATAAAGGGTTAGTATCCAAAATCAAACTCAACATCCAAAAAACAATCCAGTGAAGAAATGGGCAAAAGAGATGAATAGACACTTTTCCAAGGAAGACATCCAGATGGCTGACAGACACATGAAAAAATCTCAACATCACTCATCATCAGGGAAATACGAATCAAAACCACGGTAAGATACCAGGTCACCCGTCAGAATGGCTAAAATGAACAATTCAGGCAACAACAGATACTGGTGAGGATACAGAGAAGGGGGAATCCTTTTGCACTGCTGATGGGAATGCAAACTGGTGCAGCCACTCTGGAAAACAGGATGGAGGTTCTTCAAAACATTAAAAATAGAATTACCATATGATCCAGTAATTCCACTACTGGGTATTTATCCAAAGGATACAGGTGTGCTGTCTCAAAGAGGCACATGTACCCCAATGTTTATAGCAGCGCTATTGATGACAGCCAAAGTATGGAAAGGGCCCAAATGTCCATGAACAGATGAATGGACAAAGAAGATGTGGGGTGTGTGTGTGTGTGTACGTATGTATATATATATGTGTATATATGAGTATATACGTATATATGTATGTGTGTGTGTGTGTGTGTGTGTAGACACATATACACATACAACAAAGTATTACTTGCCAATCAGAAAGAATGAAATCTTGCCATTTGCAGCTACGTGGATAGAACTAGAGGATATTATGCGAAGCGAAATTAGACAAAGACAAATATATGACTTCACTCATGTGGAACTTAAGATACAAAACAGACAAACATAAAGGAAGGGAAACAAAAATAAGATAAAAACAGGGAAGGAGACAAACCATAAGAGACTCTTAAACAAGGAGAACAAACTGAGGGTTGCTGGAGGGGTTTGGTGGGCGAATGGGCTAAATGGGTGATGGGCATTAAGGAGGGCACTTGTTGGGTTTAGCACTGGGTGTTATACGTAAGTGATGAATCACTTGGTTCTACTCCTGAAATCAATATTCCACTATATGTTAAATAACTTGGATGCAAATTTTAAAAATTTATAATAAAAAAAAAGAAAAAGGAAAAAGAATCTATAATCAATCCTGGTATTTCAAAAAGAACACAACAAAATAAGCATTCGTTGATATTTTCTTAGCATAATAACATAGATATGCATACTATAGACACCTAAATTAAGGCGTCTCACTTAGTGTGAAAATGGTAGACATGTCTCCACCAAGAGGAATACGGTCCACTATCTCCACCACCATTCAACAATGTGCTGAAAGAACCAAGCAATGCAATTAGATAAGAGAGACCAATGGGAGGTATAAAAATTACCTTAGTAGGAAAACTAGTATTTTTTTAAAAAATTTTCTAATGTTTATTTATTTTTGAGAGAGAGACAGAGAGATATGGAGCATGAGTAGGGAAGGGGCAGAGAGAGAGGGAGACAGAATCTGAAGTGGGCTCCAGGCTCTGAGCTGTCAGCACGGGACTCAAACTCATGAACCGTGAGATTATGACCTGAGCCGAATTAAGACATTTAACCAACTGAGCCACCCAGGCACCCCAAAGGACAACTAAGTACTTGTACAAAGGAGAGGGTACCTAAATAAAAAAAACCTCAGATAATTCAATGATAAAATTAACTCAAAAGTTCGGTAACACAGCAAGATGTGTAAAAAAATTCAATCTACCAAAATCAGTAGCCTTCATCTCCACCAAGTCATAACCACTTAGAGGCTCTAATGGCAGAAAAGGAACGCAGCACCATATAAACTACAGATAAAGAACTAACATATCTGGTATATAAAGAACCTTTAGAAATTGCGGTGGGCACGGAGAGGACCAAAAACGTGATAGAGAAATGACCAAAGGACATAAATACATGTGCACAAAGATGAAAAAAAAAGACACTCTAAATATATGAAAAGATGTTCAACAACTTCACACATGACAAAGTCAAAATAAAACTATTCTGTGAAATAAACCAAAGATAAAAGGACAAATATCGTATGATTCCACTTACACGAGGTCCCTATAGTAGGCAAATTTACAGAGCTAGAAAGTAGGAGAGAGGTTACCACGGACGTACAGAAGGGAAAAAGGGAGTCAGTGTTTAATGAGTACAGTGTCTGTCTGGGATGATGAAAGAGTGCTAGAAACGTACAGTGGTAATGGTTGCACATACTTTAGATAGAGGTAACACTTTTGAAGTGTACACCGGAAAATAAAGTAGTACATTTTATAATTTTTCTCACTAAAAAAAAGCCAAAACATAAAAAAAATAAAACCACACTAAGACACCATCTCTCACCCATTAAACTGGCAAAGATTATCAAGTATAAAACACTCCGTTGGCTAACGGCTAAGAAAATCCATGTTGCTGGTGGCACCACCAGCAGGAAAGCCAAGTTGGAAGCTTCCTTCGGCAGCAACTTTTACCACTACTTCCTACAACTCAGAGGCATGTATCTTTAGACACTGCGATCCTATTCCCAGGATCGTACTCCCAAATGACGTCTCCATCAGCAAAAAACGACACACACAGACAAAAAGATTACTCACTGTGGCACTATTTATAATGAAAACACTGGAAACGTCCTAAATGGCCATAGGTAAGAGACTGGTTAAATAAACTGTTACAGTCCCACAATTGTATGATGCAAGTCTTGAAAGAAAGAGAGAAAGAGAGAAAGAAAGAGAGAAAGAGAGAACGAGAGAAAGAAAGAGAAAAAGAGAGAAAGAGAGAGAGAGAAAGAAAGAAAGAAAGAAAGAACGAACGAAAGAACGAACGAACCATGGAGGAGATATTTAAAAACGAACATGGGGGGGGCCACCTGGGTGGCTCAGTCGGTTAAGCGTCCGACTTCGGCCAGGTCATGATCTCACAGACCGTGAGTTCGAGCCCCGCGTCAGGCTCTGTGCTGACAGCTCAGAGCCTGGAGCCTGTTTCAGATTCTGTGTCTCCCTCTCTTTCTGCCCCTCCCCTATTCATGCTGTGTCTCTCTCTGTCTCAAAAATAAATAAACGTTAAAAAAAAATAAAAAAATAAAAATAAAAACGAACATGGGGGCGCCTGGGTGGCTCAGCTGGTTGAGCGTCTGACTTTAGCTCAGATCATGATCTCACAGCTCTGTGAGTTTGAGCCCCGCATTGGGCTCTGTGCTGACAGCTCGGAGCCTGGAGCCTGCTTCAGATTCTGTGTCTCCCTCTCTCTCCACCCCTAACCCACTCGCATTCTGTCTCTGTCTCTCTCAAAAGTAAACAAACATTAAAAAAAAAAAAAAAAAAACGGACATGGAGTGAGTTCAAGAATATTTTAAGTGGAAAAAAAAGAATACTTAGTATCAATGTAATAGAGGTGTTTAATTATAAGACTTATTAAATGGAAAGCTTTCGTTAAATTTATTGGGTGCACATAATTAAATGAATTGAAAAGGGCAAAGAACTGGTATTTCTAGTTAACATTTTAAGTGGACTGCTAGCTGATTATAATAAATTACACTAAAATATTAAAAAAGAAAGAAAATTTTAAGTGAAAAAAGCCATGGAGTGAAAAGTGCCAAGAGCATCTATAGTATGCTATATTTTGTGTACAAAAGGAGAAACAATAAAATGTACACATATCTGATTGAACGTATGAAGAAAAACACAGGAAGCATAAACCAGAAACTAGGGAAGATGGGTGGGAACGTTTACCATAATTATCCAAAACTATTAAGAAAGGGTTAAAATGTTCAATTCACTGTAAAAAGAAGAAAATAATGTAAAAAAGTCTCCTTACATAAAACACAATTAGTTACTTTAACAGGCTGATGATAACAGCAGCTAGCATTATTGGATATTAGACACTATCTTAAACACTTTACAATCAATCGAGTTCTTACATCTCTGAGGAATACACGCTACCACTGACTGCTTTTACAGATCTGGCCAGAGACCCAGAAAGGTTAAACAACTTGTCCAAGTGGAAGAATTTAGATTTAACCTCAAACCCTCTGCTCAACTATTACCTCAGTGCTTTACAGAAGAATTAAATCAATTGTTCATCAATACAGAACATTTCAAACCTTCAAACAATAGTGATTAAAAAATGTCAACATTCTATCATTAAATTTTCAACACTCTTTACAAAAACATTGGCTTCTTAAAAAAAGCAAATCAAAGGAAGACCAGTAATTCCATGTGATAATCGAGAAGGGGTTAGAGAGAGGCTTAGATTGGACAGCAGCACAAGCAACAAAGTAAAAACAAATCAACTGGACTTCATCAAAATGTAGAACTTTCCTTCAAAGGAAACCATTGAAGAAGTGAAAAGCCAGTCCCTCAAATGAGAGAAAATAAATGCAAGTCCTACGGCCGACAACAGACTCACATCCAGAAAAAAGAGCTTTCACAGCAATAAAAAAAGACAACAAAAGTGATAAACGGACAAGAGATTGGCACAGACATTTCTCCAAAGATAGACAGGAAATAAGCACACGAAAACATGTTCCATTATCATGAATCATTAGGGAAATGTATCAAAAGCAATGAGCTACCCCTTCACACCCACCAGGACAGCTAAAATCTAAAGTACATGTAGACAATGCCAAGTGCTACCAAGGATGTGGTGAAACTGGAATCCTCCTCCATTACCGATGGGAATATAAAACAATGCAGTTGCTTTGGAAAACACTCCAGCAATTCCCCAAAAGGTTAAACACAGAGTCACCACATGACCCAGCAAACTGACTTGTAGATATACATCCAAAGGAAACAAAAGCTTGTGTTCAAACAAAAACCTGTATGTTAGTAAGGTGCATTATTCGTAACAGCCAAAACGAAGTATGGATACATGCTACACGTGGACCAGCCTTGGAAACATTATGCCAACTGCAAAAAGCCCGTCCTCCCACCATCATACTGTAGGGTTCCATTTATATACAACGCACAGAACAGGTCAATCATTCCACAGAGACAGAAAGATTAGTGATTGTCAGGAGCTGAGAGAGGTGGGCTGGGGAGTAACTGCAAATGAGTACAGGGTTTCGTTTGAGAGTCCATGAGGATTTTGAAATTAAAAAGTGGTGATGACGGGACAATCCCGTTAACATATTACAACTGCTGGGTCACACGCTTGTACGGTTCAAGTATCTCAACAGAGCCGTTCCCGATTCATCCTAGTCCCTTGGTAGATTCAAAGGAAGAGACTGAAGACAAATTATTTAGCATCATTTTATACATTTTAAAGTTAGGAAACTCACGTGTCTTCCAGAGCTCGAAGATTCATTTCCAGAAGACAGCTCAAGCCGCCCAAGATTTCTTCGACTGTAATTCAGGCGCCTGCGCCTGCACGTCCTCTGCCGGGACTGGGACAGCAGCGCCAGCGACTCACACTGAAACAGAAACGCGCACGTGGAACCAGCATCCAGTAAGTGCCATCGCCCGCAAGACCCATGTCCTTTCACATTCCGAAAAGGATTTAAGGCAAAAATAACGAATAATGATAGTTCAAAAATATACAAATACGCATGTAGTTAAATTAAACTTGGTGGTTTTACTTTTAAGGTACTTAGAAGACGTGGCTAAATGAGGCACGTTAGATCGGCATTTTCCAAACTAAATTATAAGTTAACTATTTTGCCATTAATAAGATCATAACAACAATAACCCAAGATACCACTTTAAAATATCTAATTTAGGGGCCCTGCGTGGCTCAGTCAGTTAAGCGTCCAACTCTTGGTTTTGGCTCAGGTCATGATCTCCGTTTCGTGGGTTCATGCCCCACATCGGGCTCCGCACTGACAGCATGGAGGCCACTTGGGATTCTCTGTCTCCCTCTCTCTGCTTCTCCCCCACTCGTGCTATTTCTCCCTCTCTCTCTCTCTCAAAACAAACTTTAACAGAAATAAAACATGTATCTTCGAAGTGAAAAGTATATATTCACGTATCATGATGCTGTCACCAACACTAATGAACATATCCCTGTTGTATACACAGAGAGAAAGATCTGAAATAATCCTCAAATATTAACCCAACTTATTTCCAGATTTTAATTTTTGGAGGATTTATTGTTGTCAGTACTTTTCAGCTCTGTGTGAATTTTTAAAATACCATATTTTATCAAAACAAAATACATATTTAAATAATCCTTAAAAATCATCCAAATAAAACAGACGACACTTCTTCTAAAGGGCGGAGGGAGCACGCTATTGCTCAGACCCAGTCGTGTGTGAAAGCATATATTCCTTGAACTGATACACAAGTTAATTTTCACATTAGTACCTTCGGTTAGATAATCAGTGGTGTGTTTTATCATTTCATTATGCCTCTGGCCGATTTTCAAATGAACTGTGCTTTCCTTAATTTGTCCGTATTGATTTTCGTTAAAGAAAAAAACACCTATTAGTGAGTTCCACGACGGAAATTTTTAAACACAGGTGGGCCAAACCTACCATTAAGAAACTCTTGCAAAATATCCATTTTTTAAAATAAGTTTGAGGGCATTATACACTCAAACGAGCCTATAAAGAATTATAGGAGCAAGATAGAAAAAGAGTGTAAACAGTAAAAGATAACCCTACAATTTCACTCCAGAAGAGGGAGCTGAAGGGTTCAGCAGGTAAGCAAAAAACCAAGAGACTAAACTCAGGAGTTAGGCTAACAAAAAATTGCAATTTAGAGCCTTCTATGTGTAGAACACTGCAGGCTTTGGCTCTTAAGGATCAAAGGGTACTGCCTAGACTGATCGGTAAACTGCAGATAAACAGTAATCCAAAATAATTACAGCCCCATCCTTGTTGCGATTAAGGCAATACAGGCTTGACAGTGGCCTTAGCAGCTCACCATAAGCAGATGTAAATCCTCTCTGGGGGAAGAAGTATCATCCCAGGCTTCAAATTATCTCTAGCTTTAACATTCAATCAAAACCATAGGCAACAAAGAATATAAACAAAAAAAAAAATGAGAAAAAAATCAACAAGCAATGGAAACAGGGGAACAAGATACTGAAATAATGAAATCAGCAGACATGGATTTTTAAAAATAACCATGGCTGATTTTCAAGAAGTTAAAATAATGAGAACTTCACCAGAAAACTGAAAGCCCCAAAAAAGGGACCAAGTAAAAATTATGAACTGAAAAATACAGTAACAAAACTAGGTTTAACAGCAGATTACACACGGCTAAAAGAACTAATGAACTGCAATATAGGTCAGGAGAAAAAAAAAAAATCAGAATAACAGCTAACAACCTAACAAAAAGAAATCAATAGCAAAAGTCTAACATACATGTAACTGCAGTATCAGGAAGAAGAAGGAAACACATTCCATGCAAACACTAGCCAAAGGAAAGCTGGCATAGCTGTATAAAGAATTTGGAGAAGGGGCACCTGGGCGGCTCAGGCTGTTAAGCATACAACTCTTGACTTTGACTCAGGGCATGATCTCATGGTTCATGGGATCAAGCCATGCATCGGGCTCTGCACTGACAGTGTGGAGCCTGTTTGGGATCCTCTCTCTCTGCCCCTCCTCTGCTTGTGCGAGTGATGCTTGCGCGCGCGCGCGCTCGCTCTCTCTCTCTCTCTCTCTCTCTCTCAAAATAAATAAACATTAAAAAAGAGTTTGGAGAGTAAAACATTACAAGAAATAAGGGGTGAAGATTCATACTGAGAAAATGTTCAATTCAACAGGGAAAAAGGAAATTCTACATGTGCACATACCAAACAATATAGCTGCAAACCGTATTAAGAAAAACAAATCAAAACAGAAATTTGTAAAGATAATGAGATTTTAACATATCTCACTATAGGTAGGGAGTGCAATCAGTTTGAAATGGCATGTGACATTAACTAAGTGGAATATACACATATTCCATGATCTAAAAATTTCACTCCAAGGCATAGATTAAAATATACAAAGAGATACCAAGAGATACGTACAAAATGCTGACAGCAGAATTATTACTAATAGTCAAAATATGAAAACAATCCAAATGTCTTTCAAGAACAGACTGAATAAATGGCAGTATGTTCATCAAGGGAATACTATACAACAAACAATGAAAATAAATGAACTTCAACTACTCACAACAACACGGATAAATCTCACAAGGTCAAATGATTAAGCCAGATACAAAAGAATGCAGAATGTAGGATTCCACTTAGATCAGTGTTTCTCGATGTTTTTGCATTATCATTACCGTACAGGAAACTTGGAACAGTTTCCTAATTTGCTCCCCCACAAGATGTAATGCTGCAGATATATGTCATCAGTGTTTACATAGTGTATATATCCAAGCTTTGTACATAAGAAGACTAAGTATAAAGTTTAGCCTTTTTACTCAATACAGGATTAAGAATAATCATAATTTTTGACTTAAAGGTAAAATTGAAAATTTTAAAGAACTTCATACATTTAACTTCATAACTATTTCTTGAGTAATTTTAATATAATTTAATTACATAGATTGTAATATATCAAGTAACATATCCAAATTAGAAAACCGTGACTACATAAGGAACAGCAATGTAATCAGTTTTTAAAATCTTTCAATACTTACTTTTTCTAGCAAAAATAAAACAATCAAAGAATTTATCAGTTACTTATAACTTATTTTAGTAAATTTAACTTTCAAATTTTTTCATGAGAAAACATCCTAACTCAGGCCAAAGATATTCATTTAGATAGTCAACATTTTTTTCTTTTCAGTACCTGACATGATGAGTTGAATCACTTTTAAATTAAATAAAAAGGTAACAGGCACCTGGGTGGCTCAGTCGCTTAAATATCCAACTCTTGGTTTCAGCTCAGGTCATGATCTCAGTGAGTTTGAACCTTGCAAGCATCGGGCTCTGTGCGATAGCGCGGAGCCTGCTTGGGATCCTCTCTCTCTGCCCCTCCATCACTACTAATTCTCTCTCTCTCTCTCTCTCTCTCTCAAAATAAGTAAACTTCCTAAAAATTAATTAGAATCAAGCTTCAATGACAAGGCACATAATGGCAGCCATCAGTGTGTGCACAGGCCATCGGTCGTGACGTTGAACGGTCAACTGCGAGCAAGTCCACAAAGTTTTGCAGCGCTGATCTTGCATACATTTTGTGCACCTTCCATGCATCAGTGTTAACACTGCTCATGTGATGTGCATGAAAATCCAAATAGAGAAACTAAATATTATGGACAAAGATTTTCTTCAGCAGGATGAAGTTTTGGAGGGTCTAAATTTTTTTTTACAGATTTTTTGGAACTGCATCATCAGGATAAACTGCAGAAACAGACAAAGCTAACCAGCAGTTTTAGAAGTCAAACGAAAGGCTAGCTGTGGATGCAGTGAGTAGGGACGGACCTGCCATGCTTGAGATAAGCCCAGAACATTCCAATTCTTGACCTGAGTGGTCACCACACAGGAATTTTCTGGAATCCTTTACCACTGGTAGCCAGCCATTGGGCTACTTACTCCTCTCAAGTTTCAGACTACTCTTTCCCAACAGCTGTACAAGTTTATGCCCCTTATTTTAAATCCCAAACAGAAGACCTTGAGCAAGAAATATTCTACTTCAGGCAAAAGGTACTAATATTCTCAAGGATCAAAAAAATAAAAGTACAAATTCAGTTTAATTTCCAATTTGCTTATTCCTCAGAAAACAGAATTTCGGTTACCTTCTGTGTGAGCTGGAGAGTCTTCCTTTTTCTTCCTATTATATAAAGATTTCTTTCCTCTTCACCCTTCTCTATTCTGAAGTCTTCCAATTTCCTACAAATATAAGTATCCAGTTATACTGGTTAATGAACTGATGGATAAGTAAAGGGTATAAAGAGGAAAAACTAATCATTACGATTTGGGGCACCATCAGCTTATATGCTTTTTAAACTAATACAAAAAATCCCTAAAGTTCTAATAAAACAAGTCAAGCTATACTTTATGTTAGAAACGGAATATGGGGCGCCTGGGTGGCTCAGTCAGTTGGGCATCCGACTTGAGCTCAGGTCATGATCTCACAGTTTGTGGGTTCGAGCCCCATATCGGGCTCTGTGCTGACAGCTTGGAGCCTGTTTTGGATTCTGTGTCTCCCACTCTCTGCTTCTCTCCTGCTCATGCTCTGTCTCTCTCTCTCTCAAAAATAAATAAATATTTTTTTAAAAAATTAAAAAAAAAAAAAAAGAAACATAATATAATCTCAGAGGCAGTTAGCAGGTCTTATTTTTCACACTTAATACAGAGATGTTTGTATTTTCACAGACCCCAATACAACCAACTCAAATAGAATCTTTCACATTAGCTACTCAATCTTCCTGTAAATTGGGCAAGACTACAATCCTTTTCTCTGAAGAAACAATAAAAACAGAATCCTCCTCCAAACTTATTCAAACTGCATGTTTTGTAATTGGTAGAAAACCAGAATGGCCGTGTTACTACTGCTTCTAATCACCTATATTTCTCACAGGATACAAAACAAAGATTATGTTCCTGCGACCGATCTCAAAGCAGGGGACCTTCCACCATGAGGAATGTACTGAACAAAGTTCAGTTTCCTCCTCCGTGGTGAGAGAATCCAGGTGACTGAATGTCCCTTTTCTCTAACTTGAATGCTGCTGAAAACATATGGCTTTGTGTTTTATGTTCACTTTAAAACCCCTCTTGGGCCAGTTTCAAAACAGACATATGGGCCACGGCCCGAGACACAACTAGACGCTCAAATGAGTCTGCACGCAAATGCCGGTAAGTAAGAACTCGATTCTACAGAAATTGCTTTTTTCTCAGGATCCACCTCTGGCTCACACTCAGATGCCAACAGAACAATGCTGCATCCACAGGGCAGCTCTAAATCAGACTCGGCCCTTCACACGTTCTCAGTTTCACCAACTGTACATATATTTAAGGAACTATGGAATTCCTACCCCATAGCTGTACGCTTCCCTTTGCTTTGAAAACGAACCACCACATACACTTCATTCTCAATCACTAACATGGCTGAGAACATGCTAGGAACATGCTAGGCCTTCGTGAGTACAGTATCATCTTCAACGGTGTGCAGCTGCCATCCCACACCTAAATGAGACGTCAGTTAAGAAAAGCGGTATCAGAAAGATCATAGGATGAGCACAATTAGAATGAATACAACGGACAGAGTCTCCACTATTCCTGAATTAAGACAAACTACATGTCTGAGATCTAGCCCCAACCGGAACTGCGTCTACTAGGAAGCAGGACTGTGTGCTCCTGGTTCTGCATGGGAGGATCACTGATTTTCTCACACTTTCATCTATCACCTAAATTTTTCACAAGGGACACGGAACTACTTTTATAGCTGGGAAACAAAATTTTAATTTTCTCGATCTTCATCAAGTGCCACTCTAATTAATTAATTACAAGTTATGTAAAATTCCCATTGCTTCCACTTGTAAGGACTGTCATCAAGAGCACCGACCGTTGCTAGATCGCTTAGCGCCCCATTGTAAAATCTCACGTGTATTTTAGAATACAGCACTATGAGGAGCTACGCTCTTCTTCGGGAAATTTTTATTATAGCAGACAGCTAGTTGGTGCAAAAACTGCATTCTCCTTTTCTTCCTTTGAAACAGATCTGTTTTTATCTAGGTAGGCTCTTTGCTGCCCTAAATAGAAACCATCACCTAGCCTCCTCTGTAGCTAAGTACAGCCATAGGACGACAACATTCTGGGCAATGAATTATGAGCAGAAGATCTCATGTGCAACCATGATAGCTGCTTAAATCAAGTTTCCTCAACAAATGTCCTTTTTGCCTCAGTCTCTCCCTTCTTCTGACCTAAACCTCACTCTCCACCACAAAGGCAGACATGATGGCTACCGTAATAAAGACCAGCTATCTTGGACATAACTGTTTCCAGTGTTTCATCTGAAGAGAATAAATAAGAATAGAGGAATTATTTTCGGGGCGCCTGGGTGGTTCAGTCAGTTAAGCATCTGACTCCTGGTTTCGGCTCAGGTCATGATCTCACAGTTCGTGAGTTCAAGTCCCACACCAGGAACCGTGCTGACAGCACAGAATCTGCTTGGGATTCTCGGTCTCCCACTCTCTCTGCTTCTCTCTTTCTCACTCTCTCAAAATAAATAAATACTAAAAAAAAAAAAAAAAAAAAGGAGAAAGAACTATTCTTCAGGTCTTTCACTCTTGATACTGGTTTGCTTCCCTTGGTTCTGACAACAAAAAGTATCCCAAAGTGACACTTTTGGTTCTGATGACCATGCAACTCAGACACAATTTTAAGGATTAATGATAGCATAGTACATACGTGATGGTGATTTTCTGTATTTCTCATCCCAATACCAGATTTTGCTTTCCATTATTTTACGGTGTATTTATAAACATTCTTAAATTCACCATACAGTATGTAAGTACTACATTCCTCCACCAATCACCGAAACTCTTTGGCCTAAACACATGAAGGACGCACTTTTACAAAACCATCTTCAAGGCATTAGTTACTAGGAGATAGAAGATAACGGAATACTGAACATTTCAGTTATCACTGAAAAGCAGTATTTGCTATGTCCATTGCATTAACTCAAAAATCAGTAGTTATACTCAGTAGCAAGGAAGACCCTACTGCCCAGATTATAATTATGAAATACTTCCCACTAAAAGAAAACAGGGCTACTTAAGAGAAAAGAATGACTCTACATCCAAGACGAGAAATTCACAAGATGAACTCCAACACCTTGCCACGTCTGATAGCAGGGATGGTACAGAAAGATACTACAGTCATTTCAAAAGGACTAAAGAGCCAACTTGAAGAGGCTCCTCCTGGCTAGAGGTGGAAAAACTTAAAAATCAATAAAGATATTAGAAATAAACTAAATCGCAGCAGTGTGATTTATACAGCGAAAACCCCAAAGACAAATTGGTCAACGCTGGAGGATGAAAGGGAGTAAATCTTCGTCTTGAAGGTAAATAAAGCAAAATAAACATCTATCTTGTCTTTTCTATATGAACTTTACTATTAGATAATCAAACAGCACATCCGGGTAAATTTCTCTTTTAGAAGTACCCACTGTAACAAATGAAGACTTCAAAGAGTTGAGTGATCAGTTTTATGACCCCTGATGAATTAATGAACCTAACCAGTGAGTTCCCATGCCTGCCAGTGTCACAAAAAGAGAATACTTATTATGTGCCTTTTGACAAAATTATGCCACTTTAAGAAATAGTCTTGCAAAAAACTAAAAACATTTATGACATGAGACAATTGGAAATTTAAACACTGGACATTTGGTTCTACTGAGGAATTATTTTTCTAAGGTATGACAATAGCACTGTGGTAATAACTGAAAACAATCCCTGATCTTTTAGAGAGATATATATATATATATATATATCTTTTAGGCATATTTTTAAACAAAATTATATACCTGGGATTTATTTCAAAATAACACTAAAGGGACAAAAGCAGGTATTTGTAAAGATGGAACAGGAATACGAAAAACAATTTACAAAAAAGTAACCACAGTAAAAACTTCAAGAACAATTTCAACATTTTCCTACCACAAGGAAACCAGATTCCAACCCATTACTAAAATATACTTATGTGATTATTTACACCACTAATGGGGTTAAAAAAAAAAAAAAAGTGTAAATAACCACATAGATATATTTTTGTAAAAAGAAACAATATTAAGAGATATCCTAAAACAAACCTAAATATGCCTAGTGGTACCTCTGGTACAACCACTCTTCGTTTCCAAGCCTGCAGGTCACGCTCAGTAGCAATCTGACTGCGTGGAGCATTCTGATGCATCTGACGAACACCTTCCACTTGTCCACTACGACGCAGACCAATATTTGGAGGGGACTGGATGTCTAAGCTCAGTCTTCTAAAACCTACAAAAAAGAAACGCCAAAACTGATTCCAAGAGAAATTTCAGTCTAATATGCATTTAACACATAATAAGCATATACACTCCACCCAGTAAGACACAAACCAAAAATAAAGATACAAACCAAAACTACAAATCCAAAACACTTTGTCAGAAAGTATCCTAATGAGACAAGATCAATATACAGAACACAGAACAAACATCTACTCACTTCAATTTCCATTACTAGACTTTCTGGAATTTTTTAATGCATAGATATTTTCTATTATAATGCTATATTTGCATTCGTAAAACCCTTCCTTGCCTTTTTCAGAACCATACACTAAAAACACATCTTTTTGGAAAAATTAGCATTGCAGAGAGCCTCCTCAAACTGTGGTGGCTCTATAACAAGAGCTCGAACAACATTACCTGTGACTTTAAGAGATAATCTGAGCCACTCAGGCAGGCTAGCTGCCAGAGTGGATATCAAAACTTCAACAAAATGCAGAGCAGGGCAATGCTGGCCGCACCTGAATTAGAGCTAAGAGAATGGATGACAAGGCAACACAGACAACAAGGCTTAGTGAGCCCTAAACCTGTGCAGAGCTGATTAGGTGGGCCACAGGAGACAGGGCAACCTCTCACAAGCTGGAAGTCAGCTGGATGGAGGACAGAGACCAGCGTGGTGGCAGGTGTCCCAGGTAAAGTGCTTGTTTTCTTAAACCACTGGAGGAAGGGACTTCTGCTATTAATGCAACAGAGAAACTGGGGGCTGTATCCTTGCCTGCAGGAGGCTATAACATTCTTCTTCACCTCTGCCAGCTCTCCTTGCCCAGGGCAAAATCCACGTGGCTAAACACACCCCTGCCTTCTTCTAGCTACAACATTCTGTTTACCGATCAAATGTGAACCAATTTGCATTGCACGACACACCATACTCTGCCTAAAAGGCAAAGTGATAGTGTAAATTCAAACATTTACATTAAAACAAACTGCCATTTAAGAAACATGTTTTGAATTCAGAACCAACAATAAATCCTAAATCTGAATGCTCGAGTAATACTATTATTCTCCAACACTGTGAAGAAAACATATGCACAGGGTCTCCTATCATCACATGAGAACTAACTCAAGTGGTCATAAACAGATTCATTACAAAGACTGTTATTCCGCACCGTGGAGTACCATGATGCTACGAAAATGGATGAGGAAGCGCTATGAGTGGATGTGGAGTGATTTCTAGAATATATCATCGAGGAGAAAAAGCAAAGCTGAGAAGAATGCATATGCATCAACTGTGCGGTATTCCTGCCTAAAATATTTAACCTGCCTGTTGGAGAATTTTTCTTTTACGTAGACAGGAAGAAACATTTGGCGAAAATGATACTGAAATTTGTGGCCAAGTAACCCATGCAGGTGTGACACAGCAGGGATGATTTTTGTGGTACTCAAGGCTTCTCTAACGTTCCACAGGCATTTATCTTCCCCAGAAGGAGTTTCCATTTGCTGAACAACTGCCTGCTCCTCGACAGGAGTTCCCCCACTGAGGAACTATATTACTACTATATGCCAGTCTCAAGAACTTTGCCCTACAAATTCATTTCAAGCCTTCCGATTCCAGAAGAAACATTTAGTGCTCTACCCAACTAATTTTTTTTTAATTAAAAGTATTATTTATTTTCTGAATATTTATTTTTGGGAGACAGAGAGACAGAGTGTAAGCAGGGGAGGGGCAGAGAGAGGGGAGACCCAGAATCCGAAGCAGGCTCCGGGCTCCGAGCTGTCAGCACAGAGCCTGATGTGGGGCTCCAACCCACGAAGCGTAGGATCATGACCTGGGTCGAAGTCGGACGCTTCACCGACTGAGCCACCCAGGCACCCCGTTAACTAAAAGTATTTAAAGGGAAACCTACAACTGTAATTTTCCCTTTAAAAAAAAAATACTTTGTTCTTTACTCATTTAATATAATTTTGTAAATACTCTTATTTAGGAGCAAAAAAAAAGTTTCAATAAACTTCGAAGTACTTGAAAATCCAACGTCCATTTGCTGGCACATCAACTTTACAAAAGCCTAGTGAAGTCCCCTCCAGGCTACTGCTACCTAAGCTGTAAAAGCACACTGCTGAAAATTTTTCACTGCATGTACCGGACAGTGACTTCATTTCCTCTTAGATTTCAGTCATGTTAAGACGCAACAGCTCTCATCTATCCTACCTCTTCGGGGTGTTTCTTCCCCACTGGGAAGTCCACTTGGAACGGTATCGTGATCTGCTCCCAGTCTCTGATCCTGCTGCTGCTGTAACTGTCTTATCATCCCATCCAGAACACTGGACTCGGGGCTGCGTTCACCATTATCATTGGTTTGGAGGCTTATAATTTGTTCAATCACCTCTCCATCACCTGTAAATTCAATGAATGAATACAAAACCATAATATACACGAACAGGAAAACAAACTCAGTAGAGTGCAATTAAAGTTATCATTAGCAATTCTCAGATTTCTTTTCAAAAATAAGCAGTTAAAGATATCCTATATATTTATAACTAATTGAGACAGACGAAAGACTCAAAACAAACAAAACCCTTCTTTATACCCAACAGCACAAAAACCTCCATAGAGCCTCTGAAACCCCTGAAGTGAGCAAACAGAAACACGCTTCTGTAGAAGCTTTATTTTGCTGTTTCACACTAAAGCTACCCTACCCTCACCTTATAGAAGATAGGTTTCATTAAACTCTCATTTGCAAGGTCTCTGACAAGACCAGAGCAACAATGTGTGATTTCTCCTCTACTCTCTTAATAAAACAAAAAGAGGGGCGCCTGGGTGGCTCAGTCGGTTAAGCGGCCGACTTCGGCTCAGGTCATGATCTCGTGGTCCGTGAGTTCAAGCTCCACGTCAGGCTCTGTGCTGACAGCTCAGAGCCTGGAGCCTGTTTCCGATTCTGTGTCTCCCTCTTTCTCTCTCTGACCCTCCCCCGTTCATGCTCTGTCTCTCTCTGTCTCAAAAATCAATAAAGGTTAAAAAAAAATTTTTTTTAACAAAACGAAAAGAGTAATACTATTCAACAAACTGCAGCTATACTACACCTGCCTCTCCCACTAAGCTGAAGGTGCTCCTTTAGGTGCTGTTTTATGCTTTTAGCAGAGCCAGTACACGTGATTCTTCAACTACAAAATCAGATTTTTTTCAGTGTCTTTGCTTCTCTATTTTTTTTTCTTTTTTTATGTTTTTATTTATTTTTGAGAGAGAGACAGAGCACAAGCAGGGGAGGGGCAGAGACAGAGGGAGACACAGAATCCGGAGCAGGCTCCAGTCTCTGAGCTGTCAGCACAGAGCCCAACGAGGGGCTCAAACCCGTGAAACGGGAGATCGTGACCTGAGCTGAAGTTGGAGGCTCAACTGACGAGCCACCCGGACGCCCCTTTGCTTGTTTATTTTTCACCTAACAGGTTCAGTTAGTATCAATGGATGAAAAGTGTCAGATGGTTGTGGGATCTGGCAATTTATTTGCATCCTACTACCTGAGTTAGATTCCCTTATATCTCATGGATAACATCTCCATTTACCGTGGCAATCAATAAAGAACTTACAAGAGTTAAATATCATAACTAGGACTGTCTTAAAACCACTAACATTTTTTAATACTTTCAAAACATGAGCTAGAAAGCAAAAAGAGGAGCCCTAATCTAAAAAGATAAAAAGATTTTAATTTGAATTGGGAACAAAGATTCCTAAGACCACAACACGGAACCAAAGGGAAAACAGTAGAAAAGGAGACTTCTAGTCCTCTCCTCCTCCCTGCAAAATCCCATAGTCTATATAACTTTTCTTTCACAGCACAGAATATTTATATATAACTTGGCAAATATCATCAGAATAACTGTTTCTAGCTGGCATAATGCTATTCAAACACTGAAATATTAACATGAAGGCTTATGTGCTACAGGAACTGCCCTCCCACTGGAAAGTACAACAACCCTAGAAAAACAAGGGCTTTCAGAAACTGGACAACAGATATACAGGACTGTAATCCCCAAGAGAAGATAAACAATGGAGTCTAGCCTTTTGATTACTCCGGGGAACAGCCTCGAAGCAGCTTCCAGAAGAGGAAACCCAAACAGCATCCAGAGGTCTCACTGAGTGAAGGAGACAGAGATCAGAGCTTGGGAGCAGAGGGAAAGACAACAATACGCAGGGCTGAACACCACAGAAGAATGAATTCTACAGAAAGCTCAGAGATGTACAGTGAGGTTCAATCGATTATTTGACTAAATAATGATATGTGTACACACTGGGTAAAACTCTACCATACTAGGGGAAAAAACATGAAAAAGCAGTATCCCAAAAAATTCCCAGAGCTCTCACTGAGCTGGAAATAGTCCATGTTCCCAACAGCCTGAATAAAGAAACTTCAGAATATACAGAATTGTTTAATGCATACTTCCAATTTTAAAACTCAGAATATTTAAACGTGTGTTCAACACAATGAAGAATACAATGACTGCTAGTGCTTTGGTGCCAGAAGTTTTACACACCATTGCCTGGGTATCATCAGTGCAAATGTCAACACTATAAAAAAAGGTAACTGATATTTCCATATTATTATGAAAATAGTTGTGAACTTGGAAGACCCCACAAAAAAGGTCATGGATAAAACTACAGGTCTGCAAATCACACACTGGCAATTCTTGTCCTACAGCAACCATTAAAAATAACTAAAACAAACAAGTATTGCCAGTAAGCCATTAATTAGTGAAGATAATATGAAATACTAAAAAGTAATCAATTTCAAACAAGGCAGGAAAAAAAGAATGGCATAAAGAACAGAAAGGATAAAGAGAAAAAAACAGCAAAATGGTAGAGAATTAACCCTGACCATGCTAATAGTTATATTAAACGTAAATGGTCTACATTTTTCAATTAACAGATAGGTTGTCAGATTGCATTGGTGCCTACAAGAAATCGGTTTTAATATAAAGAAACAAACTGGCTATAAAAACTGAAAAGACACACCATGACAATACTAATCAAAATTGGTTGGATTAGTATATTGATACAAAACAAAAAAATAGGGGCGCCTGGGTGGCTCAGTCAGTTGAGCATCTGACTCTTGATTTCAACTTAGGTCATGATCCCATGGTTCATGGGTTTGAGCCCCTATCAGGCTCTGTACTGACAGTGTGGATCCTGCTTGCGATTCTCTCTCTCCCTCTCTCTCTGTCCCTCCCTGGCTCATGAGCGCACGTGCGCGCGCGCTCTCTCTCTCTCTCTCTCTCTCAAAATAAATAAATAAACATTAAAAACAAAACCAGAAACAAAAAAATAGTCTTCAAAAGAAGAAATACTACCAAGGAAAAAGGAACAATTCATAATGATAAAGGAATTAATTCACCAAGAGGACAATCTGAAATGTGTCTGCACCTAATAAAAGAACTTTAAAATATATATAAGATAGAACCAAACAGAGAAATAAGACAAACCCACACGATAGATATTTTAGCACTCCTTATTAATAACCCCAAATGGAAAAAAGTCACGTCTGTCAAATGTTAGTAAAGGGATAAGTGAGGGTATATGCATACAGTGGTGTACTATCAACAAACAGGAACAAACAACTGATATGTGCAACAACAAAAATGAATCTCAAAAGCACCATGCTGGGCCGCCTAGGTGGCTCAGTCGGTTGAGCAGTTGAGCATCAGAATCTTGATTTCCACTCAGGTCATGATACCAGGGTTGTGGCATTGAGCCCTGTGTCAGGCTCCATGCTAAGCTTGGAGCCTGCTTAAGATACTCTCTTCCCCCTCTCTCTCTGCCCCTTCCCCACTCACATGCACACATTCTCTCTCCCCACCCCAAAAATATTAATAATAATAATGATAATAAAGATAAAATTTTTAAATTAAAAAATTTTTTTACATTTGTTTATTTTTGAGAGAGAGATCGTGCACAAGTGGGAGAGGGGCAGAGAGAGAAAGAGACAGAGAATCCAAAGCAGGTGCCAGGCTCTGAGCTGTCAGCACAGAGCCTGACGAGGGGCTTGAACTCACAAACCGTGAGATCGTGACCTGAGCCGGACGCTAGACCGAGGCACCCAGGCACCTCAAATTTTAAAAATTTTTAAAAAGGCACCATGCTGGGGTGCCTGGGTGGCTCAGTCGGTTTCGTGTCCGACTTCGGCTCAGGTCATGATTTCATGAGTTCGAGCTCTGCACTGGGCTCTGTGCTGACAGCTTAGAGCCTGGAGCCTGCTTTGGATTCTGTGTCTGCCTCGCTCTCTGCCCCTACCTCACTCATGCTCTCTCTCTGTCTCTCAAAAATAAACATTAAGGGGCGCCTGGGTGGCGCAGTCGGTTAAGCGTCCGACTTCAGCCAGGTCACGATCTCGCGGTCCGTGAGTTCGAGCCCCGCGTCAGGCTCTGGGCTGATGGCTCGGAGCCTGGAGCCTGTTTCCGATTCTGTGTCTCCCTCTCTCTCTGCCCCTCCCCCGTTCATGCTCTGTCTCTCTCTGTCCCAAAAAATAAAAATAAAAAAAAA
>NC_064810.1:6001378-6101068 GCF_023721935.1 Panthera uncia | reverse complement strand
AAAAAAAAAAAAAAATGGCGGGGTGGGGGTGCCTGGGTGGCTCAGTCGGGCAAGCGTCCAACTTCAGCTCAGGTCATGATCTCACAGTTCCTGAGTTCAAGCTCCGCATCGGGCTCTGGGCTGACAGCTCAGAGCCTGGAGCCTACTTTGGATTCTGTGTCTCCCTCTCTCTCTGCCCCTCCCCCCTCATGCTCTGTCTCTCTCTCCCTCAAAATAAATATTAAAAAAAATTGTTTTTTTTTAATTTTTAAAAAGGCACCATGCTAAATTAAAGAAGCCAGATACAAAAGATTTCATATCACACAATTCCATTTATATAAAATTCCTTAAAAAGACAAAATTAAAGTGACAAAATAGAACAGTCATTACAAAGGACCAGAAGGCTCTAAATAAGTCCAACAGAACTTTTGGGGACCCTGATTGTAGTGGTGGTTACGTGACTGCTTAACATCTGCCAAAACTCACTTGACTTGTACACTTGAAATTGGTGAATTTTATTGTATGTAAACTATACTTCAATTAAACTAACAAAAAATAAACATTTGAAACAGTAAACATATAGTGATCTACGTTAAGTCTTAGCCTTAACTATAACTGGTGATTAACTTTTAGTAAATCAATCCTCATCCAAACAAAACATAAGCATTTTTTTCTTTGCTTAATAACATCTGTATGGAGACACTGCTGGGAACAGATACAAAAAAAAAAAAAAAAAGACAAAATAAAAACTCTGCCCTTGATGAGGACAGGCAAAGTACAAGCTGGGACTCAAACATCTTGTGCCAGAAAGTAAGGAAGTGTTCAAGGGACTCAGAAAGGGAACAACACTCAGCCTGAGACTCTGACACTCAAATCTAAAATTAATATGAACAACAAAATAATGGCCGTTATGGATTATAACCCATTATATAACAACCCCTAAGTCCATATTAAAACTTAACGAACTACGTAAATATATAAAAGGAAGGCTAATAAAAATGTAGATGCAATGACGACAGAGTTAGGAAACAACCATTCTGCAACCTTCATAACAACAACTGATTCAGGCAGAAACCATCAGTGGATCCTACAACTTACGGGCAAAGTTTAGTACGGACCTGATTATTTGTCTCCTATCTCCCCACACATTTCTTCTTTATAGTGGAGAAAGTGCACTCGGCAGGCACCACCTTAACCAAGTTTTCGAAGGCAACATTACCCCAACATTTGGACAAAACACAATCAGAAGCAAGCATCCTGACGTGATGCTCCAGGAAGGCTGCAACATCATTTATTCTATTCTGTATTCTGCCAAAAACTGTACAACCCGAACGTTATCAATGACAAATTTAATGCGCAGTCCCATACTGAAATCCACATCAGGGGAGAACAGTAAAAGCTTTAAGAGATATTAGAATAGCAGACAGAATTGGATTACAGACAACAGATTTGTGTATCAGTGTTAAATATCCTGCTTTTGGTAATTCTCTATGGTTACATACGAGAATACCTGTGTTCTCAGAAAACGCATATTGACAATTTAGAGATAAATGAACATGCAGTCCACAACTTAAGTCTCAAATGGTTAAAAACAATTATATGTATCTAGAGATAGAATGATAAAATATTACAAAATAGTAACTTGTGAATCTGAAAGTACATGTGTTCTGTATACTATTTTTTACATTAAAAAAAAAAAAAAAAAAAAGACTTTGCACTTACTTGTTGCCACATAGCCTAGCTGTGGAACCAAATGTTCATCTGCGGAATTTTCTCGGCCCGGCACTAATCTCTGATACTTAGTTGGATGAGGATTTCCATCGACATCTACCAAGAACGGTGGAGGCATAAGGTGAGGAGCCTGCTGAGTTTGCTCATCTAAGACATAATTATTAGAATCTCTAATCAGTGGTCGATAGTCGGTATGGAAGAACATCTGATCAGGGATCTGAAACAAGAAGTTTACAGATTGACATTTTGGGGTTTATATATGTTAAAGAATACAAATATTAAACATTTATAATCTGAAAAACCGATTTATAATTGGAAACCAAATCAATACACCTAACCCATTTTCAAAATATCATAACTACTTATTTTACTACTATAAGAAAGTATTAAGAATGACCTTTTCAAGACACACCAAAAAACAGACTCTCGATATAGAGAACAAATAGATAATTACCAGAGGGGAGGTGGGCGGGGGATGAGGGAAGTAAGTGAATGGGATTAAGAGTCCACTTCTCTTGAGTACGGAACAGACAGAACTGCTGAGTCACTACTCTGTGTACCTGAAGCTAATGTAGCCGACACTGTATGTTAACTACACTGCAATGAAAACATTTTTTAAGTGGTTAAAAATGCTACCAAAAAATACAAAATAAAAGACCTTTTCATATGGCTTGCTGCATCCAAACCCAAATATCAGAAGGTGTCCGTGAGAATCTGTACAGGCAAAATGCTGTCCATCCTGTGAAAATTTACAGTCAAAAACAGCTCCGTGTCCTTGTCCTTCAATCTAGGAAGCAGAGAGAAAAGGTTATAACCAATTCTGTACAAGCGCTTTTGCTTTATCAACTGTTTGCATGCCAATTTCCTGCTACAAACACATCACTTCTCAAAGAAAATCTTTAAAAACAAATTTTGCATTAAGCACATGTATTTTCAGAAAATAAAATTCACTTCTGATTCCACTAGCCTAGAAAAATATCTCAAAAGGTATTCCAAGGAGTTCTCAAAATGACAGAATGAAAGATCATAAGCCAATTCGAAGTAAAGGCTTTAATAGAAGTGAAAATGACAAGCAATTTCATAAACTTCTGTTTCAATACATAGCAAAAGGCTACTAATAACCCACAAGATAAATGATTAAAGATCAATGAAGTACAGTATTCATGAACTAAAATCAGTACTTCTCTGGAGTTTAAACTTTCCCCTAAGATGTCTGACCACTGTATGCAAAAGTGTAATCCTACCAAGTCACAAAGGTGCACATATAAATGCCTAAACCTATTTCATTTCAAACTACCACAAATTTCAGGAAGGATGCTCCAATTACATCATGAATGTTGCCTTAGACTGCCTTTTTTTTTTTTTTTTTTAACGTTTATTTATTTTTGAGACAGAGAGAGACAGAGCATGAACGGGGGAGGGTCACAGAGAGAGGGAGACACAGAATCTGAAACAGGCTCCAGGCTGTGAGCTGTCAGCACAGAGCCCGACGCGGGGCTCGAACCCACGGACCGTGAGATCATGACCTGAGCCGAAGTCGGACGCTTAACCGACCGAGCCACCCAGGTGCCCCAGCCTTAGACTGCTTTTAAATTTTTATTCTTGCTTGGGCTCACAGCCTGGAGCCTGTTTCAGATTCTGTGTCTCCCTCTCTCTGTGACCCTCCCCCGTTCATGCTCTGTCTCTCTCTGTCTCAAAAATAAATAAACGTTAAAAAAAAAAAAAAATTAAAAAAATAAAAATTAAAAAAAAATAAATTTTTATTCTTGCTCTTCAACTGTAATTATATTAGGTTAGCAATACCAATTTATAGTTAGAGGAGTTGTTTCACTGACAGCATATCGCTATTGCATGCATGGTTGTTGTCTGAGCCTGTAACTTTCTAATAAGTAAACTTTATGCCAGGTTTGATCAGTGTTGGAAGATGAACCATCCACCCACTAACTGCCAAAACAAACTTACACCATGCCCAAATACCTGCTTGAAAATCAGAAGCACTTTACAACTGCTATACCACGTACAAATGGGCACCGATTAACAAACTTAAAAATTAAGTTCCTGGGCTATTTAGGGCACTGCCCTATTATGTATCCACATAATACATATACAAATTTGTGTTGTCTCCTAACATAAAAAGGAACAAATGGTATATAAATACTTTTCTATTAATTTTTTGTGAAAACACAGGAATAGAGATTCACCCACACAGTCCTTCGAGGAGACACCTCTACAGCCCAACCCACACCCTGGCACCACTTCCCATCGTGGCCTGGAACCTCCAAGTCTAAGTAGAGGTAGGGACCCCTGGCTTATAGGTCAAAGATGTTGGCAGCTACTCTCCTGTCATACACGGAGACCTAAGTGCACCAAAAGTTTTGCTAAGGTACCTGCTGAAAAGGAAGTTTTCCTGAGCAGGCCAACCTATCTAAGCAGAGTAAGCCAGACTTGGGTTTCTACCCGTAGTTGGAAGAATCCTCCAGTGATTCCTGACAAAATGCAACCTGCGTTTTGCAATTCAATGCAATTCAATTGCACAGCAATTCAATGTCACATTAAAGATTATTATCTATCTCATGAAATCTTGTAATGTCAGTAATTTACAATCCTAAGTAATCTAACAGAGAATTGGGAGCTCTCAGCTGAGCAGTGAAGGTAAGAAGAACTCTGTATACACAGCAAAGTCTGGGTGTCTCACCAAAAGTAAGATCATTGTTGCGCACTTGAGACTTCTTTGGCTCACAAATTGTTTAGCTTATATTCTGCTTAAAACCTGAATTAATGTAGTTTTCTGTTCTGATGAGTTAAATGCAGGGAGTAATGTTTTTTGGGTTTTTTTTTTTTAAATCTTTATTTATTTTTGAGAGAGAGACAGCATGTGAGCAGGGGAAGAACAGAGAGAGAGGGAGACACAGAATCTGAAGCAGGCTCCAGGCTCTGAGCTGTCAGCACAGAGCCTGACGTGGGGCTCGAACTCACAAACTGAGATCATGGCCTGAGCCGAAGTCAGACACGCAACCGACTGAGCCACCCAGGTGCCCCTCAGGGAGTAATGTTCTTAATGAGTTTTAAAGAATAATTAAGAAAATAGAGCCACCTATAAATTTTAAGACCACAGAAAAACTGCTGGAAAGACTTATTTTTCCAATAATTCAAACCCACAGAGATGTAATTTTCAGAGATGCTTAGTAACACATGTTCAGTTTGACCATACTATTTGAGTTTTTTAAGTGCATTTTATGGTAATAAATATAATAATGCATATAACTGTTTGTCAAGAATTATCCAAAATAAACATACTGAAATAAAATTTTAAGGTTAAAAAACACAAAACACATGGACTCAGATGGCCTTAAATCAAAGGTCTAAGAACCACTCATCTATCTACCCTGCTACTAGACTGCCTCCAAAATGAATTACAATTTGAACTGAAACTCAATATGAATTGTACAATTTTATAAAACATCTCACATGTGTATCAGTCAATAGTCTTAACAACACAGAAACTCTTTTACACAATAACTCCCTCAGAATTTACCCTAAGGAAATAATCACGGATCTACATAAGCAGCCATGGACCGAGATATTCAAAAACCACTTAAACACTCAACAACAGTTAAGTTCACTACATATGGAACTTTCTGAGAAAGGCTGAAGTTAGAGTCAAAAATACAACTGCAAATTCTTTAAATACATTTAAGATTTTGGAAAACATTCTATGTAAAATGAAAAAAGACTACAAAACTATGCAAGAATGCCAACTAATAAATATGGAAAGAATAATGCCATTAAAAACCATCACTCGGGGGCGCCAGGGTGGCTCAGTCGGTTGAGCGTCTGACTTCGGCTCAGGTCATGATCTCTCGGTCCATGAGTTCGAGCCCCGCATCGGGCTCTGTGCTGACAGCTCAGAGCCTAGAGCCTGCTTTGGATTCTGTATCTTCCTCTCTCTGCCCCTCCCCGACTTGTGTTCTGTCTCTCTCAAAAATGAATAAATGTTAAAAAAAAAAAAAAAAAAAAAACTTTTTTTAATTATCACCACCAAAAAGAAGTATTAACAGAATCAAATCATGAAGAAACATCAGACAAAAAAATAGATGTTCTGTAACATTACTTGCCTGTGCTCATCAAAAAAGTTAAAACGTGGGAAATAGAAAAAAAGAAGAATTGTTGAAGAATAAAGAAATCTAGAAATAGGGGCACCTGGGTAGCTCAGTCAGTTGAGCGTCCAACTTTGGCTCAGGTCATGATTTCACAGCTTATGAGTTCCAGCCCCGCACTGGGCTCTGTGCTAACAGCTCAGAGCCTGGAGCCTGCTTTGGATTCTGTGTCTCCCTCTCTCTCTCTGTCCCTCCCCCACTCATGCTCTGTCTCTCAAAAATAAACATTAAAAAAAAAAGTTTAAAAACAAAAAGAAACCTAGAAACATACAGCCACTTAATATAATTCATGATCCTGAACTATTTAAACACTGTTTCAAGGGGCAAAATATAACTAAAAAGACATTACTAGGACAACTGATAAAATTTGAATATGGATTACATAATGCTACTTTATCAATGTTAAATTTGCTGGTTTTGGTAACTATCTTGTGGTTGTAGATGAGAAATTCTAAAAAATATGTAATAGGATCCTAATTTGGTTTTAGAATATTCCATATGCAAAAAGAAAACAGGCTGGAAAAACCCAACAATGTTTGTGATTTCCTAGATGACTTTACTATTATTTTTACTACAAAGTATTCAATAAATTTAGTGAAAAAGTTATATACAATGAACGTAACTTTGCCAATTTAAACAAATTCAAACACATTCACACATATAGACAGCTAAATTAATAGCTTTTGAAAATCTTTCCTTCATGTGACCCAGTTACACAGTGTAAATACATATGGCTGTCAGATATTTATTAGTCTTTAAGTATCCTGACTGCTAGAAATATAAACTGCCGAAACACACAGATCAGTTTCTGGCCAACCATCACAATCCAGACACGTGAAAGCAATGCAAGCATACGTGAAGATAGACCTCGCTTACCATATTAAAATAATGTTTCATCTTGGTGCCTTTTGTAATATCCCATATAAATATGCTGCCATCGTGTCCTGCAGATAACATAATTCTGGAATCAAAGGGATGCGTCTCCAAGACAAAGACTTCATCAGCATGTCCCTTTATTCAACAAAATCATATAGTTAAGGAGAGTTCGCAAGCTTGAACTTTCAAATTAAAAACCCGTATTGCCGTAGTACGTAAGGGCTTTTAAAAATGTGTTAATGACAGTGATTTATATATTAGTATAAACACAAATTTCTACTCATTTAATAATATCAATGGAACATACTGTGTATTAATTTTAGACTTTCAAAAATCAAATTACAGTTCAAAAAAAATCTTGATTTGTTATAGTGTATAAAAACTATTTACCAGTAAGTTATGAAGCAGCTGTCCAGTGTAAGAATTCCACACTTTAAGGACATGATCATTCACGGCTGTGACAACAATGCTATCATTCTGATTCCAAGCTATCATTGTTACTTTGGGTTTCATAAACCTTTCCTCTTCCAAAGATAAGTCCCTATGAAAAAACACACAATGTGTAAATTCATTTGAATGGTACAATCAATACGAAAATAGCAAAAAGTAATCTAGTTCATGTATATACATCATCATATGTCTGATACACATCTGACCCACAGCAGATTATCTATAAACAGATTATGGCAAAAATGGGACAGGGAGGGGATGATTTAGAAACAGCTGAGTCTGAATGAAGGCAGATGTTAGGACACCACCACTGCTCATAAAGGCAAAGCTTTTTCTCTCTCCCCCTTTTCTATTATTCCCTTCCCCTGACATCAAGCCCTATCAGCAATAAAGTTGTTTCTCTCTCCAGAGAAGATGACAACACATTTTAGGAAAACAGAAAGAAGGAAAGCATCTTCACATCCCCAGCACCTAGAAAAGTGCCTGACATACAGATATTCAATCTGTTGAACTGTACATAAAACTGTACTCATGCTTTTACAGTGCCCTACAGGCGGTTCCTACAGGCTCTCTTGGCAAGAAAGGCCTGGACACAAACACCTGCAATGATTTGCAGCCTTTATGAACATGACATGCAAAGTCTCTCTGTAAAATATACTCGTAATACACAGAGATAGGGTAAGGCCTAGCTGCGTTTGAAATCAGAGAATACATCCCAAGAAATTATAAACATAACATTTTTTTTAGTTTTTTTTTTCATTTACATCCAAATTAGTTAGCATATAGTGCAACAATGATTTCAAGGGTAGACTCCTTAATTCCCCTTACCCATTTAGCCCACCGCCCCTCCCACAACCCCTCCAGCAACCCTCAGTTTGTTCTCCATATTTAAGAGTCTCTTATGTTTTGTACCCCTCTGTTTTTATATTATTTTTGCTTCCGTTCCCTTGTGCTCATCTGTTTTGTCTCTTAAAGTCCTCATGAGTGAAGTCATATGATGTTTATCTTTCTCTAATTTCACTTAGCAGAATACCCTCCAGTTCCATCCACGTAGTTGCAAATGGCAAGGTTTCATCCTTTTTGATTGCCAAGTAATACACCATTGTATATATACACCACATCTTCTTTATCCATTCATCCATCGATGGACATTTGGGCTCTTTCCATACTTCGGCTACTGTCAATAGTGCTGCTCTAAACATGGGGGTGCATGTGTCCCTTCGAAACAGCACACCTGTATCGCTTGGATAAATGCCTAGTAGTGCAATTGCTGGGTCGTAGGGTAGTTCTTTTTTTAGCTTTTTGAGGAACCTCCATACTGTTTCCCAGAGTGGCTGCACCAGCTTGCATTCCCACCAGCAGTGCAAAAGAGATCCTCTTTCTCCCCATCCTCGCCAACATCTGTTGTGCCTGAGTTGTTCATGTTAGCCATTCTGACAGGTATAAAGTGGTATCTCATTGTGGTTTTGATTTGTATTTCCCTGATGAGTGATGCTGACCATTTTTTCATGTGTCGGATGGCCATCTGGATGTCGTCTTCTTTGGAGAAGTGTCTATTCGTGTCGTCTGCCCATTTCTTCACTGGATTATTTGTCTTTTGGGTGTTGAGTTGGAGAAGTTCTTTATAAATTTTAGATACTAGCCCTTTATCTTATATGGCACTTGCAAATATCTTCTCCCATTCTGTCGGTTGCCTTTTAGTTTTGCTGACTGTTTCCTTTGCTGTGCAGAAGCTTTTTACTTTGATGATCCCAGTAGTGCATTTTTGCTTTTGTTTCCCTTGCCTCTGGAGACGAGTAAGAAGTTGCTGCAGCCGAGGTCAAAGAGGTTTTTACCTGCTTTCTCCTCAAGGATTCTGATGGCTTCCTGTCTTACAGTTGGGCCTTTCATCCATTTTGAGTTTCTTTTTGTGTCTGGTGTAAGAAAGTGGTCCAGGTTCACTGTTCTGCATGTTGTTATCCAGTTTTCCCAGCACCACTTGCTGAAGAGGCTGTCTTTATTCCATTGGATATCGTTTCCTACTTTGTCAAAGCTTAGTTGGCCATACCTTTGTGGGTCCATTTCTGGGTTCTCTATTCTGTTCCAATGATCTGAGTGTCTGTTCTTGTGCCACAAACATACATTGTAATTAAAGAAAACCACCATAAGAATATGGAAGAAGTATCCCATAGTATCTGTCTATATAAGCACAATGGAACACAGACAAGAGAATAATCCTAACTAGATTGGTTAGGGAAAAGTGTAACATAAGAGGCAAAATGGAGTAAAGGCAAAGACTCCATGCTTCACTTTATTTTTTAAGTTTATTTATTTATTTTAAGGGGGGGGGGGGGGGGAGAGGCAGAGAGAGAGGAAAAGAGAGAATCCCAAGCAGGCTCTGCGCTGTCAGCACAGAGCCTGATGCCAAGCTTGATCCCATGAACCATGAGATCAGGACCTGAGCAGAAACCAAGAATGGGACGCTCAACCGAGCCACCCAGGCTCCCCATCCATGCTTCACTTTAAACTAAAAGGCATTCACCTGTTAATAGCTTTGAACCAACAGACATTTTGTCCTTCACCAAGTTGATCACCCAAGATTAGAACACTAAAACGAATATACCCATTAATTCTTACATACAGAAAACTCTGTTTTTCAAGACTGGAAAGAGGTAAAACTTTAAATGAGAAAAGACAATTCCCACCATGGGGGGGATTTCAGGCAAAGTGCTCTCCAAGGCAACAAGAAAACTGAGCAGTTTTCTGTCTCAGTAAAACTTTCTGTATTGAAGTTTTTACACCGATGTTCGTATTTTGCTTAATAATTTTTCATAGGTGAGTGTGATTTCAAATTATCCTCTTAATAGTGAAATAACCTTCACTATTTCAACCAATCAAGGACTAACAGTATTCACTCCCACACTAAGGTGCTTTTGAGTATCCAGACGGATCATTTTTCAATCATGGTAATGGTGTGATTTGTTTGTGAACAAGGATTATCAGATTTCCAGTACATCTTGCTTCCATTCCCTACCACAGATCATTTCACAAAAATGTTAATATCTCATTTATTTTGAAACCAAATTAGAACTGTTTGAGACACAGCAGAGAATGAGTTAATTTCCCCTACAATTCCTAAAAATAAAGCAGACATGAGGATTTCCAAAGGACTAAATGTGAAACATGTCTCAGAAAAACTGATAAAACCTTTGACATGGCTACCCTACAGCAGGCAGTGTACTAGAAACATAAATGTAAGGATCAATTCTTTGGGAAAAATGAGATTTACATATCTTATGTATCTATCAGATATGCAGGAAGTAGCCATTCATTTAGATCACTGCTCTTGCTAACAGGAAGTGGCTCCAATCCCCTGAACACAGCAGTCAACCACCAGGGAGAGAAGGACCAAGTAATTACAATGCACCTGCTTCCACTTACCCTGAGACTCTGGTCGCCATATCCAGTAAAATGCTTCTCCATTCCAACTGCTCGAATCTCCAAATCCGTGCTGTTCCGTCTCTGCTACCACTTAAGAACCTTAAAATATTCAGAAAAAGATCTTATGCTCACAAACATGCCACTAAGAACTACAGATAAAATCACAAGCCAGAACACTTTTAATGTAGCTATTCTGACTGCAAGTAAATGCAGAGGTGTTATCTCAAAGACAGGGATTCAGAGCTTATCTGAATGGGAAAAATTGGTTTGCTGTAATTTGCCTGGCCCTATGGAGTTAATGCACATCTCAAACTCATTCAATAGCTTGTCAAATAGATGGGAGTTTTGAGGAGACAATGTGCAAGAAGTGCCTGGACAAGGAAAAATAACTAGGAAGAATTAAAGGTGTGTGTGTGGGAAAATCAGTAAGAGCAAAAGCTCCATTTTAGCATCTTTACACTCAAGCTAATTCACGTTGGCCACTATGTAAAAATACGTCAATCTTTTAACAAGAGAAAGTATTAAAAACTGCAGTTTAGGAAAGGCACCTGAAAGACACTTGGGACCATAAGAGAGTATATAATTTAAGTGACAATTCGGTCACATGACACATCACAGTGGTTGATTAGAAGAGATTTTTTTTAACTACTCAAACATCAGGAATTTTATTATCTTTACATCTAATTTTCCTGCAAATCAAACACTTAGCCAATAGTGAGTTAAGGAAAGCTACTTTTGGTCATAGGAGCTGGTAGAAGCTACAATTCTAAACACTTGCACTTAATGTGTCCCTCCCCGCCCCCCCCACAGACACATTTCATTCAATTCATACAATTACTACTAAGTACCTGCAATTTGCAAGGCAATGTATTAGCTGCACTACTATGCAGCACAGTATGTTTGCCTAAAAACCCACTCACAAACACAAAAACCCTTACTCACCGATCACCATTGTTACAAAATTGGATGCTATCAACTTTATCCTAAAGGGGGGGAGGGGGGCACAAAACAAACAGAAAAGTGATCAACCCTCTCATTTGTAAACAAAGCAAAAAAAAAAAACCCCTCCATTTTAGAGCTAGAAACACATCTGGTTTAGCACAAGAACGAGAATCTGTGCTGCTTAGCTTCATCACTCAAACACGTATCTTACATTTAGGTGCAAAAACCTAACGTGAATCTAACGAGACTATTAAAAAAAGAAGACTTCATTCTAAATTTAAAACTGTATTTACAATGAATTACATCTGTGTAAAAATTCACATGTGGAAAGTGATCAAAACATAAAGGTTTTAACAGCTGAAAACAAGTCCTATTCACTTTGATGATTATTTAGGTTCAAAATGTTTTTCCCTTTAAAGTAATCTGGATCTGTTTATCAAATAACTTCACAGAACTTCCTACAGGAAAAAAAGATAACCTGACCACTGACCAGTATTCTAGAATCCTGAGAGCTATCTATCTTACTATACATTAATAAAAGAGCATTCTGATTTAATTAGTGTGATTAAGAGGAGTAGTCCCCTTGAAACTAACCCCACCCAAACTGTCACTTAAAGCTGAAATAACCACCACAAAATATTAGCACTGTCACATACTTGTCAGTAATATCCTTCACCTTTATACATGCAATCCCTCCTATATCTAAAATTAAAATCAAGAACAATTTCGTTAGCGATATTTGACCATGTACCAACAGGAATATTAACGATTGTGGCGCCTGGGTGGCTCAGTCGGCTAAGCGTCCGACTTCAGCTCACGTCACGATCTCGCAGTTCGTGGGTTCAAGCCCCGCGTCAGGCTCTGTGCTGACAGCTCAGAACCTGGAGCCTGTTTCAGATTCTGTGTCTCCCTCTCTCTCTGACCCTCCCCCGTTCATGCTCTCTCTCTGTCTCAAAAATAAGTGCACGTTAAAAAATTTTTTTTAAAAAGGAATATTAACAATTAATCCACAGAATTTTATAACATGAGCACTTACCGTGTGGCTTTCAAGTTCCGCGATTTTTTCAGGTGCTTCAAAACCCAAAAAATACATTCTGATTACATGATCAGTACTACCTGTGGCTAAAAACATACCACCTGCAATAAAAACATCAAGGTTAAAAAACTTGGGTTTGTAACAAATATCCAAACAAACCAAATCTGTGTATCAAATTAAGCAAAATCTCTTATTCCAAAACTAAGTTTATCTCAATAGATCCATTTTATAACTCATTACATAAAGACTTTAAAATTAATATAATGCAGAGCGATGTTGCAATTTATAATAAAAAATACATACTGGGTCTTCATCCCTATTTCTGGCACAGAGCTCCTAAAACCCTTGGAATTTCCTAAGTGACAGCACTGATAAAAGTATCTTGATATTCGTAACAAACCCATTTCAACCACACCAGAGCTCACATTAACAAAGTTCACGTTAATGGGGGTGCTGACTGCCGGAAGTACCAACCGTGTGATCAGAGGGCTCCCCTGACCTCCGAGAAGTGGGGGGGAGAGGGAGTTGAATCAATCACAAATGATTTAATCAACTGTACCTATGTAATAGAGCCTCCATAAAAACCCAAAAGGAAAGAGTTCAGAAAGCTTCCAGGTTGGTGAACACGTGAAGATTTGGGGACATGTGGCATGCCCAGAGAGTGCCCCATCCCACACACTTTATCCTCTGTGTCTCTTCCATTTGGCTGTTCCTGAATTATATCCTGTTATAATAAGCTGGAAATCTAGTAAGTAAAATGTTTGGGTTCTGTGAGCTGTTCTAGCAGAATAATCAGACCCAAGGAGGGTGTTGTGGGAACCTCCGATCTTTAGCCCATGAGTCTGAGCACAGGTGACAACATGATCTGGGACAGGGGGAGTCTTGTAGGACTGAGCTCTTCACCCGTGGGATCTCACACTATTCTTTAGGTAGATAGTGTCAGAACGGTACTGAACGAACTGTAGGACACCCAGCTGGTGCTAGATACAGAATTGTTTGGTGGTGTTGAAAACAAAACAAAACAAAACAAAAAACACATAAATCAGATGGGACTTTAATTTAAAAAGTAATTCAACCCGGAAATATTCACTATCTCCCACTGCCTTACAAACTCTGGGCAATGACCCTATGTGCTACTAGTCTAAAGATGACTGACAAAAGGGGCTCTGCTTTCGAAAGAACCTCACATACCCACACCTCGCTTCAGAATACAAGTTCACTCATTCAAGTTTCCAGACTCATTGGGGGAAGTCTTTGACGTCGCCTAAAAAGAAAAACTACTACCCAAGTTCACTGTGTACGAAAAGAAAATGCGGAAATGATTTAACCAGGATGTGTGGAAAACAAATTCAAACTATCAAAGTACACAGTGCAGCCTGTTAAAGAGAATCAGTTTTGGTGTATCTCACCACGGACACATGGATGCCTTAAGCCTCCTTCTGCCAGCTCGTCTATCACAGGCTCTGATGGCCATTAAAAAGCAGAGAGTGGCAGGGGCGCCTGGGTGGCTCAGTCGGTTAAGCGGCCGACTTTGGCTCAGGTCACGATCTCACAGACCGTGAGTTCGAGCCCCGCGTCGGGCTCTGTGCTGACAGCTCAGAGCCTGGAGCCTGTTTCAGATTCTGTGTCTCCCTCTCTCTGACCCTCCCCCATTCATGCTCTGTCTCTCTCTGTCTCAAAAATCAATAAACGTTAAAAAAAAAAAAAAAAAAAATCAGAGAGTGGCAGAATGGGACAGTGAAAGACAAGAAAAAAGTTAATTAAATAAACATCATAGATTAAACCTAAGTCATCTACTATCCATCTGAGAAAGGCTCTAAGCAATACTGTGGCCATTCAATAAAGGCTAAAATAAAACTAAGAAAAAAAGAATGACTAAAGTTATCTTACCAACACTAAAAGAAGAACAAAGCATCTGAACACCTGGTCTAGGCTTCTCCGTGAACTTCAAGGGACGTGGACTTGAAAAGAAGAAGATGTCGTTTTAGAACTCATTAGTTTAACACATTAACAGGGTTCAGAATACTGGTTTGAATCTAGCACATTTAAATAGTATGACCTTATTTATGAAGCACCTCACAGTATGTCAAGTATCTCTGCATATAATATTAAGCTGGATGGGTTCTGGAAGACTGTTCAATCCCTATGTTCACAAGAACGCTACCGCACAGCAAGAGCAGACCTACCAGCCCCGGTCTTGTAGCTGAGGGGACTAAAACCCAGAATGCAAGTGAACCCGCCATCAAGGCTGTAGGACGGGGAACACAACCACCAGGGGACAGCGCCACTCGGCAGAAACAGTGCAAGCCCCAGGTGTAACTCTGCATTTTTATCGGAGCCACGTTAAATGTAAAAAGATTAGTTTTCTTTCATTTAACCCAATATATCCAAAATATCACATCGATATTAATAAAAACATTAATGAGAACTTTAGATTCTTTTCATATCACATCTCTGAAATCTTCCAGAACATACGGCACACATACTGTATCTCTTCACCAAAGACACCGGATCTGTATTCAGATTTCATAAAACCTTAATTCACATACTCAAGTTGTCTGAAATATGCTTAAAGGTTTTATAATACCTGAATCAAGTATCAGGTTTTAAACTGAAATTAATAATTCAGCTCCTCGATTGCACCAGACACACATGAAGTGCTCACCAGTCATATGCGGCTGGCGGGTACTGTCCTGGACAGCACAGATCTACAACCCAGGTCTTCTGACTCTTAAGTAATCCTGCCTAAATTTCTGACTACACGTCCAATTATATACTTCTAACATTTTTCAAGATGTTTCGCATATGATCTCACTTTTTTCCCCCATAGAATGTGCCCTCTAAGATAGAAGAACTTGATTCTTTTATCTATCCAACCATCCAAACAGTACATTGCAAACAGTAAACAGTCAATAAGGCACTAATGCTGTAAATAGTAAAAAGTAAAAAGGCAACCACAATACACAACTTCACTTTATAATCAGACTTCATCTCATTAGACTAAACTGTAACATTAGAAAAAGAAAACTTGGGGCGCCTGGGTGGCTCAGTCTGTTGAGCGTCCGACTTCAGCTCAGGTCCTGATCTCACAATTCGTGGGTTCGAGCCCCGCATCAGGCTCTGTGCTGATGGCTCGGAGCCTGCTTCGGAGTGTGTGTGTGTGTGTGTGTGTGTGTGTGTGTGTGTGTGTGTGTGTGTTTCTCTCCCCCGCACTTGCGCACACACGTGCACTCTCTCTCTCAAAAATGAATAAACGTTAAAAAAAAAAGTTGAAAAGAAAACTTATTACACTATTAGAGCCACCTACCTGAATTTCAGGGATTCTAAATCCCACTGCCAGAAACAAACTGTCCCATCAGCACCAGTAGAGACCATGTATCTTTGGGAGCCTTTGGCCATTGGGCTAAACTGAAAAAGAACAACACATACAATTCAGTTTCCTAAGTGCCTACTAAAGTCATAGTTTAATGGTTTTTCAAAGTTAATTTCAACTCACAAATTTAAGTAAAACATAACCATTGCAAAATACAGGTGACAGTAGAGTGAAAAATCATAACCTACAAAAATAAGGTCTATCTCTCATTTGTAAATGTCATGCAATCTCAATAAAAGATTACTGTCAAAACTAACAAACAAGAATAAAGAGAAAAACTTTTGCAAAGAGAAAGTGAAGAGCGTGAAGAGTTGGTCCTACCAATATGAAAGCTTATCACAAAGCCTCAATAATTAAAACTATGGGGCATGGTAGGTACAGGGTCAGAATGACCAATGGAAAAAGAAATTATCAACTCCAAAATGGCCCTTAATAGAAGAGTTAAGATAAAGGGTTGTCTCAAAACAGTTGGGGAAACGATGGATCAAAGCATAAATGATTTACCAATCGTAGAGCAATCTGGAAGCTATTCTTCAGACTATAGACCAGGATAAATGCCAAGTGGATCAATTATCCAAATATTTAAAAAACAAAACTATGAAAGTATTCTAAGGAAACACAACAATTATACTGTTAACTTCAGAACTGGGCATTCAACTGTGCTACACAAACAAGCTAGATAACGTAAGATCAATTTGGACCAGAGACATCCAATAAGGCTTAAAAGATGGAAAGGAAGGTACGAAGAAAACAAGAAAAACACACCAGGCAAAAGAATATGAACCAAAGTACAAAAGTGAGAGGGACTATGGTATATGACAGCAACGGAAATATCTATAGGACTACTGTGTTCATTTGTGGAAGTGGTGGGGAAATGGGTTAAATGGTAGAGAATCTGGACCCAGTAAGAGCAAGAGGTAAATGCTGTTCTCAAATAAAATGCAAAAATTTATCAGACAACAGTGTACAGTATTTACTGAAAGGAAACAGATAAGACAAACCACCAAGAATCAACCCAGTTAAATCCAAGAACCTTCACTGCAAGGAAGTAGTCCCTTCCTTCCCCCCAGGGTCAGGGAGGAGAGCCATGCAGAAGGAAACACACCTGCTGACTCACCAGGCATTCAACACAAAGGAGCTTAGCAAACAAAGTACAGACATTAACAGGAAAGAAGAGTTGAGAAGCAATTTTTCTAGGTTATTCACATAATTATTCATCATTATAACATCCCAGAGAGATACGGTTTATTATGTTTTATGATTTTTCCCAAGATTATACACTTTATAAGGGAGGTAGGATTTGAATCTAAGACTTCTTCAAAGAAGCTTTTTCCAAGTTCCTTCTCTTCAAGTATAGAAAAGGAAGGGTTTTTTAAAATGTTGAAAGTGATCATTTACATCTAAGCAGGTATGTTCCAGAAGGCAGACTAAAACTGAGTTTTGGGGAATATCTCATTAAAAGTAATAACTAGGGGCGCCTGGGTGGCTCAGTTGGTCGAACACCCGACTTCAGCTCAGGTCATGATCTCGCGGTCTGTGAGTTCGAGCCCCGCGTCAGGCTCTGTGCTGACAACTCAGAGCCTGGAGCCTGCTTCGGAGTCTGTGTCTCCATCTCTCTCTACTTCTCCCCTGCTCATTCTCTGCCTCTCTCTCTGTCAAAAATAAATAAACTTTAAAAATAAGTAAGTAAATAAATAAATATAAAAGTAATAACTAAAGGTATATTAACAGCTGAATATTCTTATAATTAAAATTAAAACGTCACAGTAAAATTTGTAACTTTGCATAGGGTATTTTAAGAATTCCAAACCCGAATGTCTACAGAAAAGTAACTGCACCTGAAGTCTCCTATGTTCTAACTAAATCAAAGTCTTAGGTACACAAGTGGTGTTGCTGTCTAGTTCATCTCACTGACAACTCTGTCCCTAGCTTGACACAATACCGTCCTCTCTGTAACACTTCAAAAATATTTTTAAATACCTAGCATGGCAAAAGTTGCCAGGTTTGTTTGGGTTAGGTTGGAGGCGGGGGCTATTTGCGCTTATCTTCTCTCCTAAATGAACTTGATGGCACGCTAAATTCCATTAAAACAAAGCAACTGGGATCTCAAATATAAACACACTAACCTTATACCATGATCTGGAGAGATATGACATCTTTACAGCACTGAATCTTCTGATTCAGGAGTATACTATACTAGACATTTTCACTAAAACAGACTATTCCCTCGCCACCCAATGCCAAGGCTGTCGTAATTTTTTAAGACCTCTCTTCATGAAGAGTTTTCTAATTTCCTGGTAAAGTTTACTCCTATGTGTATGAAGGCTTTTGTTGCTATTGTGATTTATGTTCTTCTGTTATATTTGCTAATTAGTTATTGATGGTTTATAGCCAAGTTTTGGTTTTAGGACATAGGTTCTGTATTTATCCGGTTTACTAAGCTCTCAACAATTCTGTAAGTTTTAACAGAATTCACCAGCGAGTCCTCTCAGCTTTGGAGTTTTCTTTTTACGAGATTTTTTTTAATGCCCGACAGGCATATTTTTAACCTTTCAAGCTTTCCCTTTTGTAAGAGCAACATTCCTCAAATACAATATACTGACAGCCATGTTTCATTAATCATCCTCAAAGCTACTCATCAATGACCATAATATGTACCTCTGGATATTGAAAGTAAGAGTCTCATTTTTCCAAGGAAAATCCTTATGCATAAAGGAAACATAAGAAGTATGATTTCTCAAAGTCCCTGGCAGCTTTATGACTCTGTACTACAATCTCGCGTAGCTACTTCCAAAGTCAAAATCGGTTTCCTGAAATCTACACATTTTTTTTTAATAAAGTCTATTATTTATTTTGAGAGAGAGAGAGAGAGAGAGAGCGAGCGAGCAGGGGGAAGGGCAGAGAGAAAGGCAGAGAGAGAGAGAATCCCAAGCAGGCTCTGCACTGTCATCGCAGAGCCCAAGGCAGGGCTCGAACTCACGAACCACGAGATCATGACCCAAGCCAAAAATCAAGAATCTGACACTTAACCAACTGAGCCACCGAGGAGCCCCCAAATCTACAAATTCTGAGTATTCAGTATATAACATATGCCTGGAACACAGCTTCTACAACTTGTCTGGTAGCAAAGTTTAATGTATGCTGGGCCTCTGTGTTCCTTTTATTTTTTTTTTATTTTTTTTTTAATGTTTATTTTTGAAGGAGAGAGAGTGAGTGAGTGAGTGGGGGGGGGGGGTGGGGAGGGGCAGAGAGAGAGGGAGACACAGAATCTGAAGCAGGCCCCCCCGGCTCTGAGCTGTCAGCACAGAGCCCGACACGGGACTCGAGCTCACAAACCGCTAATTCATGACCTGAGCCGAAGTCGGACGCTTAACCGACTGAGCCACCCAGGCGCCCCTATGTTACTTTTAAAGAATGCATTCGTCAAAGGTAGCTAGTGACCCTTATTAAAACACTGCCAAAAATGCAAATCTTTCCTGTGTGTTTATTACATGTGCATTTTAGACAGATTTATGGAAAGAGGGAATTTGCACAACATAAAACTCACCATTTGAGCCATTTTAAAATGTGTAACTCAGCAGCACTTACTACTTTCACATGCAGTGCAGCCATTACCACTATCTGGTCCCAGAGCTATCATTTTGTAAGACAAATTGTAACCTGTCAAAGCATTTTCAGTGGATTCTCTTGGTATAGCATACATGTAATATGGTGCCATACTTGTCTCTTGTTGTAAGTGGATAGACGTGAACCATGTGAACCTGAATCATGACACTACAGCCCAAGATCCTCAGCATGAGTCTCCTAAGAATATTGAATCTCTAATCCTTAAATGCAACAAATGTGTCAACACTCAAGAAATTTACTATCAATATAATACTGTTATGTAATATAGAATTCATACTGAAATTTCTCCTCATTTCTCAAATCTGCTTTATAGATTTTCTTGACTCCTAGAGCCAGGATCCAAATCAAGGCTCACATATCACATTTATACTTGTACTATTTTCTTAGTTTCCTTGTAACTTTATTTACTTATTGACTTAGCCTTTGTTGAAACTAAATGTTTGAAGGATATGGATTTACTTCACAGACTGTTTCTTAATTTGAATTTGATTACTTCCTCATGAGATTCAGGTTAAACTTTTTTTTTAACAGAAATACTAACAGGAAAATAAGGAAATTTCACTGTAGAGTCAATGCATTTATAGTTACAGGTCTATTCAGATTTTCTTCTTCTCTGTGCCAGTCTTCATAAGTGTTTTCCTGAGTATTTACCTGTTGCATCTTTATTTTCAAATTTCTCATATGGTCATTTAAGATATCCTCTTTTTAATTTCTGAAGAGTCTATAGAGATGCCCCCTTAAAGCTGATAATGGTTACTTGTGATGTTTTTTTTCTTCCTTCCTCAATCTTATACCAACATTTTCAGTCTTTCAAAGAACTTTTGGCTTTGCTGATCCTGTTATGCTTATGTTTTCTATCCTTGATTTTTGTACTTATCTCCCTAACTCATCCTCTATGGTTTCCTGTTATTTTTCTAACTTCCTGAGAAATACAGTGGATCACTGAATTTCACCTTTTTAAAATATATGCATTGAGAGTTATAAATTTCCCTTTCTGCACAGCTTCAGCTGTGTATTAGTAATCCAATGCCATGTAACAAATTACCCCAAAACGTAGCTACCAAAATCAATATATATTATCTCCCAGTCTCTTAAGGGTCAAGAATTCAGAGAAGCTTAGCTAGGTGGTTCCAGCTCAGGGTCTCACGAGGCTGCAGGAGATGTCCGACCAGCTTCCGAAAGGGCAGACTCCCTTGCCTCTGGCAGGAGACTTCAGGTGTTTGCCATGAAGACCTGTCCTTAAGGTTGTGAGTATCCTATCCAAACGACAGCTGACCTCCCTCAAGATAAGTGAGTCAAGAGAGTAAGGTCAACCCAGGGCGCCTGGGTGGCTCAGTCGGTTAAGCATCCAACTCTTGATTTCAGCTCAGGTCATGATCTCATGGTTGTGAGCTCGAGCCTCATGTCAGGCTCTGTGCTGAGTGCAGAGCCTGCTTGGGAGTCTCTCTCTCCCCTTCTCTCTCTGCCCCTCCCCTGCTCACACTCTTCCAGTCTCTCTCAAAATAAATAAACTTAAAAAAAAGAAAAAAGACATGTCCACGCTATTCAACATGGGGACTTATCGAGGGGCATGAGTCCAGGGAGGCAAAAATCACCAAGCACCATCTTGGTGGCTGGCTATCGAATTCTACATTCCATGATAGATAAGAACCTAATATTTTCATTAATAATTAGTTAAGTATTCCCAAATTCTTATTGTGGTTTCTCCTTTGACACATGGGTTATTTAAAAGTATATTGCTTGGGGCACCTGGGTGGGTGAGTCGGGTAAACATCTGACTTTGGCTCAGGTCATGATCTCACGGTTTGTGGGTTCGAGCCCCACATCAGGCTCTCGGCTGACAGCTCAGAGCCTGGATCCTGCTTCAGATTCTGTGTCTCCCTCTCTCTCTCTGCCCCTCCCCCACTCATGCTCTGTCTCTCTCTCTCTCAAAAATAAACATTAAAAAAAATTTTTAAATAAAATAAAAGAAATAAAAGAATATTGCTTAATGTGAGGATTACTCTGCTATTAATTCTAGCTGTTAATAATTTCAGGCTTAATTTCACTACTGTCAGAGAATATATACTTAGGATGATTTCAGTATTTTCAAATTTGCTGACAACTTGCTTAAAGGGTCAGAATGCGGACAGTAGTTATACAATAAACACCCCACTTACAGTTGTAAAGAAATGATGCTGATATTATACACAATGTTTCGATGTGGCATCCAAGTCATTATTTATGTTGTTCAAAGCTGTGTTTCTTTTTTTATAATTTTTTAAATGTTTATTTGTTTTTGAGAGAGAGAGAGAGAGAGAAACATAGTACGAGCAGGGGAGGGACAGAGAGAGAGGGAGACACAGAATCCAAAGCAGGCTCCAGGCTGTCAGCACAGAGCCTGAGGTGGGGCTCAAGCTCATCAACCTCAAGATCATGACCTGAGCCAAAGTTGGACACTCAACCAACTGAGCCACCCAGGCGCCTCTATGTTTCTTAAGAGTATAGACTCTTCATTCAATTACTGAGAGAGACAGAGATGTTTTAATCTCCCACTATGATTATGGAGATCTACTTTTCCCCATGAATTCTATTTTTGCTTTATGTATTTTGACTCCATGTTACTAAATTTAGAACTCAATCTTCTGTTTTTTATCATTACAAATTGCCCCTGTTTACCTCTAAAAATAGTAATTTCCTTACAGCCTATTATCTAATATTAGCATACTGTATCAGCATTCTTACAGTTAATGTTTATAAGAGTTTCCCATCCTTTACTTCCAGCCTCCCCTTAGCCTCATAGCGCAGGCGGGGTTTTGTTTCTTAGTTATGTCTGAAGTCTGTCTCTCACTGGAACCACCTAATGCACTTGTACGTGAAGTGCTCGTGAACACACTGCTGTCTGCTGACAGCCTGGTAACATTCCAGCACTTCCCGACTTTCTTTTGCCCTCCTTTCTTGCCCTTTTTTTATTACTATTATTCCATATTTCCCCCCTATTGCTTGTTATACACCCTCTTACATTTCTTTTGCTATTTTAGAGATTACTAAATCCACCTTCATCTTATTAAGTCTTATGTAAACTTGTATTTTTCACTTCTCGACGCAAAGATGTCAGAATACTACAGGTACCTCCTGCTGACATACAAGCCCTATTACTATTATTTGCTAGTTCGGCTGTCTCTATATTTTTTAATTTTTTTTAAATGTTTATTCATTTTTGAGAGAGAGAGAGAGAGAGCGAGCGCGCGCGCGAGAGTGCGCGCACAAGCGGGGGAAGGGCAGAGAGAGAGAGACAGAATCCGAGGCAGTCTCCAGGCTCTGAGCTGTCAGCAGAGAGCCCAATGCGGGGCTCGAACCTACGAACTTTGAGATCATGACCTGAGCTCAAGTTGGACGCCCAACCGACTGAGCCACCCAGGCGCCCCAATTGTTTCTAGATTTTTAAACCCATAAACCCTTAAACCCATATACCTGTTGTATATAGTTGGTGCTTTTTTCCATTTGTCCGCACTTTTTTTTTTTTTAAACTCTTCATTCATCCTTGCATCTCCAAGCCTAGGATCACATTTCCCTCTCAGCCTAAAGAAGACTATTTAGAAATCCCCTGTTCCACTGCTGGGAGACTTCTGAAACTGTGTTTAGAGAGCTTCAGTGACAGATTTGATGGGTTGAGAACACTTGATGGATAGTCACTGTCAATTACCACTTTATTAATTTTAAATAAACCCAAATATAAGATTATTTTTATGTCTTTATTTCATTAAAGCTCTCCACCCAACGTGGGGCTTGAATGCACGACCCCGAGACCAAGTTGCACACTCTACCAACAGAGCCAGCTTGGCACCCCAACAGCACTTCAGAAAGATCACTTCTCGAGGCACCTGGATGGCTCAGTCGGTTAAGCATCTGATTTCGGCTCAGGTCGTGATCCTGCGGTTTGTGTGTTTGAGCCCCACGTTGGGCTCTGTGCTGACAGCTCAGAGCCCAGAGCCTGCTTCACACTGTGTCTCCCTCTCTCTCTGCACCCCCCCTGCTCACGCTCTCTCAAAAATGAATAAACATTAAAAAAAAAAAAAAAAAAAAAAGAGCACTTCTTTGGGGTCACCAGAATAGCTCAGTCGGTTGAGCATCCAACTCTTGGTTTCAGCTCAGGTCATGATCCCAGGGTCACGGGATCGAGCCCTGCATCAGGCTCCAGCACTGAGCACGGAGCCTGCCTGGGATTCCCTCTCTCCCCCCACTGCCACTGGTGTGTTCTCTACCTAAGATAAAAAAATAATAATAATAAAAAATAATAAAGAGCATTTTTTTTTTGGTCTATCGACTCCCACTGTTCTACTGAGAAGCTAATCATCAGCCTTACTGCTTATTTTTCCTTTTGGTTACCTTAAGATTTCTCTTTGGCTTTAAAAGGTTTATTGTGATGAAAGGGCACCTGGGTGGCTCAGCTGGTTAAGCGAACGACCCTTGGTTTCAGTTCAGGTCATGATCACATGGTTCGTGACTTCGAGCCCCACGGGGTTCTGCACAGACAGTGCAGAGCCTGCTTGGAATTCTGTCTCTCTCCCTCTCTCTCCGCCCTTCCCCTGCTTGCGCTCTCTCTCTCCCTCAAAAAATAAACTAAGTTAATTAATTAATTAAACCAAACACAAGTTTTCTGGCCACGTTCACTAGCTGCAGTTTTCCGTATGTTTCTTCTGCTCAGGGTCCTTAGTGCTTCTTCAATCCGTGGCTCTATTTCTTCAGCGCATTTTGCAAACTTCGCAGCTCTTATCGCTTCAAGTGCAGCTCTGCTCCACTCTCTCTTGTCCTCTTGTTCAGGAATTCCAAGCACACATGGAATTTCCAGCTGCTGTAATTTTTTTCTATTCTAATTAGTTGCAAACGCAGCTACACATAAATTGTGTAGGGATTTCCAAATATTTCCTCTCCAATCTTACCAGTGTGTCAAATACTCTACTAGGCTTTTCAGGCACCCCGAGTGGAATCGGCGAATGCCTTACAACTCAAGGCTCCTCTGTCTGCCCTTTCCTTACCTACCATATCTTGACGTTCTAAGCTCTTATTAGCGCCTCACGTATTTCTTCACGAAAGCCACGGGCACCTGGGTGGCCCATTCCGTTGAGTATCCAACTCTTCATTTCAGCTCAGGTCATGATCCCAGGGTTGTGAGACTGAGGCTTGCTTTGGGCCGGGCATGGAACCCACTTAAGATTCTCTCATTCTCCCTCTGCCACGCTTTCCTGCTCACACACTCTCGCTCCCAAATAAAATAATTTTTAAAATAAAAATAAACAGGGGCGCCTGGGTGGCTCAGTCGGTCAGGTGTCCGACTTCAGCTCAGGTCACGATCTCATGGTTTGTGACTTCGAGCCCCGCGTCGGGCTCTGTGCTGACAGCTCAGAGCCTGGAGCCTGCTTCGGATTCTGCGTCTCCCTCTCCTTCTGCCCCTCCCCTGCTCACACTCTGACTCTGTCTTTCAGTAATAAATGAACGTTAAAAAAAATTTTTTTTTTAATAAAAATAAGTAAATAAGTAAAAGAATGCTAATCCAAACGAGCTATACATTATGTCTTTTCACTCCTGCGGAACGTTCATTTGCTGTTCTTTCAGACAGACAAAAGGTTCTACCTCCGGTTCTACTAATCTTAATGTTTTTGAGAATGTAAGTTATATCCAACGACACTACATGATGCTACCCTTAAGCGTGTACACCAAAATACTGACAGTGACTACTTCTAGGTGGTAAGATCATGGAGGCTTATTTTCTTATGTGCTCATTTTTCTGCAAACGATAGGACTTGTATACATTTTCAAAACAAATTGGAAGAAAAAAACCTTTACTAAAATTAAAAATGTTTTCTATATGCCAGTAACAACAGAGCAAAGAACATGAAAAAGATTAATAACTAAAACCGTGTACCTGTTTGACTGTGAACTTTGGTAACCAGTGGCAAGCACAGATGACCTCTGATGTATAAAAGCTTACTACCACCCAGACTTCTCAGGTATATTCAGTAGGTGATAACCACACGTGGCCCCATTACCAAAGAACGGGCCTCAGGAAAGACCAGAGCTCCACTTTCACAGTGCGGGACTCCATAATGGTTTTAGGACAGACACCAGCACAGAGTGCTGGAAGTTTTCTCATTTGCTGCTATACTGCTTATAAATTCACGTGAAATAACAAAACATTACCTGTGAAACACAGTCTTCCAGAAAACAATTACACTCCTTGCCTTAAAATAAACAGGTCCACCAAAATCTCGCTTAAATTTTCAAAATATAACACTATCCCGATTACGGTTGTCTTCATTCAAAAATAAGTTTCTTGTCTCTATCCTTCAAGAAAACTGACCAGAAGAGTTTAGGAAAAAATCTCTCTTGTCACAAGACTTCACACCAAATCTCTTTGGAGACCACTTAGCACAGAGCCTGGGTGAATTCATACCTGAAAACGGAACCACTCCCCCAGTTTTATCCAAATTCAAATCAGAAGCACCCATGTACCTTAAAAGGCCTCACAAGTCATTATCTCCTAACAAAATGTGATTTTCGAAATAATGATCCAAATGCACCATTTTCAGTTCCGAATGAACTAATGGAGCTAAGGCAGTATCGTCGATGGCTACTACAGAGAGACTCCCAGACATTTCACGCCTAGAAGAGCGTACACCTCAAGGTGATCAAGGCTTTGGATCAATGATCCTGAAAGTGTAGCCAGAGGAGGAGGAGGAGGAGGAGGAGGAGCAGGAGGAGGAGGAGGAGGAGGAGGAGGACGACGACGACCTGGGAACTTATTAGGAATGCCAATTCTCAGGCTCCACCTCCACCATTTCAGTCAGGATCTCTGGCGGTGAGGCCTAGCGATCTGTGCTTGAAACAAGGCCTCCACGTGATCCAGGCCTACATTAAACAGAATTACTGCTCTGGATCCAACATCCAAGTTACAGGAAATACAGGGACATACTGAGCTGCTCTACAAGGATACAAGCAGTAACAGCCAAACTGTGGGAACCCAACTCTTTCAACAGAGACAGTTGCTCAAAGTAACTCTATTAATGAGACAAATGGAAATCTGAACGTGAAAAAAGGAAGTATGATGATAATGTTTTGGTTGCTTTTTTTTCTAACATGTATTTATTTTTGAGACAGAGAGAGAGAGAGGGAGAGAAAGCAAGCATGAGTGCAGGAGGAGCAGAGAGAGAGAGAGAGGGAGACACAGACTCTGAAGCAGGCTCCAGGCTCTGAGCCATCAGCACAGAGCCCAACACGGGGCTCGAACTCACGAACCACGAGATCATGACCTGAGCTGAAGTCAGATGCTTAACCGACTGAGCCACCCAGACGCCCCTGGTTGTGTTTTTTAAAAAGAAATCCTCATCTTTTAGAAAGACATATTGAACTACTTACAGAAGATATGATATGAAATCTAGGATCTGCTTTAGGTACAAAGTGAAGTGGCTGGGGAACAACTAGCCATGGGCACTTAGGGATTCGTATGAGTCTACTTTGTGTATGTGCAAAATTAGCTTCCACAATAAAGTGAAAAAATTGTTTAAATATACTTCAACAAATTTAATCAACTCAGCAAACTCCACAGGTTTTAAAGTAGAAAAATCAGGGTGCCCAGGTGGCTCAGTTGGTTGAGCGTCCAACTCTTGATTTCAGCTCAGGTCATGATCCTAAGGTCATGGGATCGAGCCCCACATCGGGCTCTGCAATGAGCATGGAGCCTGCTTAAGATTCTTTCTCTCTCTAATTTTGTGCCTCTCCCCCACTCACACACTCTCTCTCAAAGAATAAAAAATAAAGTAGAAAAATCATTAATGTAGCCTCAGGTTTGTAAGCGACACTCCCCCAGTTCAACAGTAAGCCTAAAAGAAGCAATACGTCATCCATCATGCCTTCCTGTAAAGCTCTAACTGCATTAGACATTACATCACCCTTCCAAGAGTCATGGAGGTATGATTAATTACATTTCTCTTGGTTACTAAAACAGATCATACAATTGCTAAGCATCTTACTATTTGTCACCTCTGAGGAGAAAGAGTTTCAAAGGAAAAGGAGATCATATACATATATGCACACTGAACCTAGTTTACCTGTAAAGATGTGATTGACCCCGTGTGTCCTTGGAGCACAGCGACCGGGGCACAAGTTCTCAAGCACCACACTCTGATGATCTTATCACAGCTCCCTGCAGCGATCATCGTATTCTCATAGTTGACCGCCATATCTGAAATTTCTGCAGAATGACCTCTTAATGTGGATAATAGGCGGCCATTGTGTGTTGACCAAATCTTCACCAAACAATCATCTGAACCCTAAGAAAAAACATACCCCAAAATAAATGTTAACACAGCAAGTCCTTTACAGCAGTTTTAAAAATACCATTTATATGTCACTTAAATTAAGTATCTATAACTCCTCTTTCCAACTGTAGAATACTCTATAAATTATGAATCTTACAGTCAGAACACTTACGGAACAATAGTTCTTTTCTTCTTCAAATCACGACTACATAAAGATACTGTGAAGTTTTCATTTCTGTGGACCAGACCACATTATAAATACTATTTTCCCAAAATTCCCTGCCAAATAATGAGTCCAACCAAAAGTTCACCACTCACATATTTCACTTAACAATGGTTAAATGTCAGTTTAGCTCACATCAAGCTAAATAATTTGATACACGTTAGGACAGATATACGGATCACAGGCTGACTGGAAATTCCAAAAACAACTAAAAAATAATGGGACTAGCACCCTCATTCTAAATAACCAGACAACAGAGTCTCAAATCTGTAGCACCAGCCAACACCCATCTAACTCAGCCCACTTTTGAGTCTCTACTCTGAATCTCGCAACTGAAAAAGGAAACTTAAATTTGTGACCCCTTATAATTTTCCCTTAAAATATTAAAACGGTAAATTAAATTACAAATATTTATGTATAGTTTTATAATAATTGTAAAATAATCTTGCAGTGTTCAAGTAATCAATTTCTCTGTATCAATGAGTAATCGATGTGAGTATGAATCACCTGTAGAGATTTAGATTTTTATGGAAGTTTTTTGGTTTGTTCTGGTTATCAGACATACTAGAAACATCATTAGCAGGTCTAGAATAGGCTGGAGGGGGAAGTATTAGGCGTGTATATTTTTAAGATCCTTGACAATCAGGCCCATGAACCACAGCTCTACATCAATGTCTCACCAACACCTTAAAGGCCTAGCTACCTGCATCTGAGTCACTTGGGCTACTTAATAAAAATGCAAATTCATGGGCCCCGCATCAGACCCATGGAGTCAAAATCCCTGAGAATAGGAAGCATAGAACCTACATGTTTTAGAAGATTGCCTAGATGATTCTAGCCCACACGCAAGTGCTCCAGATTGATACCAAATTGAGTTTAAAACATTAACTCACTGTAAAGATTCTATGTCCTGTCCTATCAAATGCTACACAGTAAACAGCAGACAGATGTCCGAGAATCCTTCTGTGCATTTTGATGTGCTGATACATGGTTCCTGGAAATGCTGTGCTAAAAGTGGAACACCCTGTGAGTTGTTTTCCTCGATGTATCTCCACTAGGAAATAAAAACAATGAAAATGGTTAAGGAAGAGCCAATATGTAAAAAAACGAAAAACTCCACAACAATTTCTAGAGGTCACAGAACCTATGTTCCAGAAATCCTAAGGACACAAGTTTCTCCCCAATTCTGTTTTACTATAATCACTATTACGGGCTTATTGCAACAAGATTGTCTTTCATTAATTTTTATTGCGTTTAGGAATAACTTCAGGAAAACCAATTTGGAAACTGGTACTCATCACTACTGAAACACTACTACCAGTATTTCCTTTTAAATTTTAATAGAGCAGTTACAAAACTGGTCAAGAAAGTAAAAAGACTGTTTCACTCATCTGAAAAGGCAAGCTCACTCACCAAGACTTGGTGGGGAACCATAATTCACCGGCATTTCGGGAGGTCTTCCTCTGTGAAGAGCAGCAAAGGCAGAGCCCTTCCAAACTGTGTGCCTGCAGTCTTTAAAACGAATTTTAGATACACATAAAATCTTGAAAGTTAACCCCAAGAAAGATTTTATAGAATACTTACGTATATTGTAATAAACTGTTTATTCAAAGTTGTACCAACTAATATACTTTAACAGAAAAGCCCTAGAGGTTTATTAGACTATTTCTGAAGGGGAAAAAAAATGAAGACATCTCAGATACAACAACAACAACTAACATCAGCGTAGCACTTTACAATTTACAAAGTGCGTTCCACGTACATGATCTCATCGAATCCTCACAACAACCCTGTGAGGTAGGTATGATCGCCAATGTACAAGTGAGGTAACTGAGGCTCAAAGGTTCCAGGACCTTGAAAGAGATCCGCTGCAAGTGGTTAAGTCTACATGGACCATACAACCAGATCACTGGACTTCCGAGTCCTATTCAATGCCAAGTAAGTTTTTATTTTGCCATGCAGAATCATACCACACGGTATTAGTGATACGAGATCTTAATCACAACTGATCCAACTTTCCAAAAAATGGAAATTTTTGTAAGAAAAATTTGATCTATATGAAAATCCTTAAAACGTTAACGGAGTTTTAAAATTAATTTTGGCCAATATTACCATGACTTTAATCTCCCTAGGAAATACGGACAAAATCAAATGCCTTTCCTCTTGTTTTGGGATCATGGATAATCCTTTACACAAGAGCACGCATGTAGGATCTGGGAGTCTGAACACTCATTCTCAAGTCCCGTCCCTCTTTGACCTATCGGCAAATACATACGAAGAAACATCATCTGCCCCCCCTAGAGGAGAGAGCAGCAGAGCACAGATTACGCTGGGCCAGAAATCAGCTTCTTCACAAGTGGAAGAGGAAGGGAAGGAAGGCATCACAGAAACCTCTACTGAGCCTCGGGTGCCCCAACCTAACACGCATGTTACGTTTTACATGAATGGATTCATCGCCACCATCATGACCAAAGAGCGGTTACAAGGCATCCTCTCGTGACACTAGTACAAAACAGAGAGATACGGACCCTACCCTAGGGCAGCTGGCTCAAGTCTCTTCTAAGGTCTGCCGGTTCTAAAGCAGTGCTCATCACAAAACAACACGGAGCTTGACACAAGTAAAGAAAACAGAGGGAAACAGGCCATTCGGGGCAACTACTACATAACAGCCTAAAATAGAATAATTACAAGGTGAATAGGAACACAGAGAAGGGAGAGTAAGAACAGTTTCCTGAGCCAAGCCACAGTGTGGCAAGGCCACAGAGCACTAAGAAATGACTAAGGGCAACAAAGCGGTCTGGCATGGAACCAAGAAGGAGGGTTGTTCTTTCTCAGTCAAGCTTTGTACTGGTGGCACACCTAAGAGGTGGCATCACATCAGCAACAGATCTTAAAGATAATCACGGGGGACGAACTGGACGGATGCTCAGGATCCGAAGAGCCAACATTCTTGCCCATCAGCAGTTAGGCCACGTTGTATACATAGATCATATCACATACATGTACTTAGTCTAAGTGATTTATACCAAGCTAACAGGAGAAGAACAACAATTCCAAACATTTTGCTACCACATAACTTTGCAAAAAAATTAAATTGGTGAAAAAAGAACCATGCAATTGTACATTTTTGGTGCTTGTTTTCAAACTGCTCCCAAATTTAGAAAATCACTTCCCCTTATAACAAAGGGCTTTCGGAATCTAAATACCAAATAAAATACTTCTAGCATTTAAAGAGTTTATTAGACACATACAATTACATTCAGTAAAGTTATAAGTGAGCTACAAAATAGAAAATTAAGAACTCACATCAAGAAAACCTCAAACACATCTCAGAATAAATTCAAGCTTTTTCGCTTAACATCTACACCTTTGTCATTTTTTTTAATGCAGAAGGACCCATTAAACACTTACGTAGTAAAATTCAATGTCTATGCTAAATGCAGAGAATTTTATAGTCCACAGCATGGTTTATAGTTACATATCGCCTTTCTTCCACAATGCTTACATTACTTCACAATTATAATTATCATTAAGCTACAAAGCAGAACACTTCTTCAAATTAAGGTACCTTTTGCTGTACGTAGCAAAGACTGCCTTCCTGCACCAAGTAAAGAAGTGACTCTTGAAATACTGGGTGGAATTTCTTTATCCAACATGGGACCAATGCGCTGGCAGATTTGCAACAGATGATCAGGAGCCACATGCTTATTGGACAAGACCTAATTGGAGAGCAAGTTTTTTAAACATTATTTACAATAGCATCAAAAAACATTAAACAGCCAGGGGTAAGTGTGACAAAACATGTGAGAAACATGTACAACGAAAACTATAAATCACTGCTGAGAGACATTAAATAAAGAGCAAACTCATCTGTAGGTTCAAAGCCATCCCAATCAAAATCCATGCAGGCTGTCTTGTAGAAACTGATTAATTTTATTCTAAAATTCACATTCAAATGTAAGGCGCCTACAAAAGCCAAAGCAGCTTTAAAAAAATACAAAGTTGAGTTATGAAAATAATATCTGACTTCAGGAATCGTTACATAAGGACAACTGATTTTTGACAAAAGCACAAAGGAGAAAAGATCATCTTCTCAACAAATGGTGCTGGAACCACTGGATATCCATTTGCCAAAAAGGTTTCTCTTTTAATTAACTTTGATCCATACATCACACCATAAACAAAAACTATCTTAAGACAGATCACGTACCTAAATGTATAATCTAAAACTGCAGAACTTATCACAGAAAACCCTGGAGAAAATCATGACCTGAGGTTGGTTAGACAAAGATTTCTCATATGACAACAGTCGTACAATCCACACAGCAACCAGCCCATACACTAGACCTCATCAAAATTAACAGCTTCCGTTTTCGTCAAAAACGCGTGAATACAACCCACAGACTGAAGGAAAATGTTTGCAAAGCATATTATCTGATAAACGACTTGCATCTAGAATCTAAAAAAACTCTCAACACTCAATTATAAAAAAAAAAACAAAACAAAACTAACTTTTAAAAACAGGAGAAAGATTTACACAGACCATCAAACACACACACACACACACACACACACACACACACACACACACACTAAAGATGCGCAGCACCATTCATTGGTAACAAATTGAAACCATAATGAGATATTACTACACACCTGTTAGAACAGCTAAAATCAAAAGGACCAGACCAAGATTGGCAAGAACGTGGAGAAACTGCTGGTGGGAACGTACAACAGCACAACCACTTTGGAAAACAGTTGGCCACTCTTCCCATAGGCAGCCTGGGGTGATCTTTGAAAATGGTTCGCTATTCACTTGACCCAGGAAACCCTACATAATCACACAAATCAAGAGGCTCAAATCCCTGTGTTCACTTCAAGGACCCAGGGGAAACTGCCCAGGCCATCGAGGGTATGCGTATGCAAAGGACACCACCTTAGAGAAGCAATGTGTGCCCTTCCATCACTGCCACGGTAGAGCTGATAGGTGCACCCAGGCCACACAGTGGGGCTGGACACAGAATCGGTGGTCCAAAAAGAGCGCTCAATTTTTAGTGAACACGCTTAAAAATGCGGAGTCATGCTGAACGTAAGGATGTAGATGATCCTCTGGTCATTGAGCACATCCAGGTAAACAAAGCCTGCAGGACGCAGTACAGAGCTTACAGGGCTCGTGGTCAGATTAACGCATAGATGAGCTCTCCCTGCCACACTGAGACGATCCTTACTGAAAGGGCAGACTGTTCCTAAGCTGGAAGAGGAAGCTGCAAAGACGGAAAAGATAACCCAGAAGAAAATGAAGAAACAAATACAGCCTGGGAGTAAATTCTATATAAAATAAATGCAAATAAAAGTTAAAAAAAAAAAAAAAGAGAGAGAGAGAGAGAAAGAAAACAGTTGGGCAGTTTAATAGCACATATACCTACCGTATTAACCAGCTATTCTATTCCTAGGTATTTACTCAAGAAAAAGAAAAGCACATGTTCATACTAGAAGTCTGTACGTGCACATGGCCCTGCTACATCTGGCCGCGGGAACAAAGGGCTGTTCTCTATGAACGTCTAAGAGAGTGCCTCCTGCAATTAACCGGTTCACCCATGCCTGGGATGGGCAAACGGCTACTCAAATGCTTAAACTGGCCCCCAAGTACAGCCCAGAGACAAAGCAAGAGAAGGAGAAGAGACTGTTGGTCCAGGCTGAGAAGAGAGCGGTCAGGAAAGGGGATGTCCCCTCCAAGAGGCTGCCTGTCCTTCAAGCTGGGGTTAATACTGTCGCCGCCCTGGTGGAAAGCAAGAAGGCTTGGCAGGTAGCGACTGCACACGAGGTGGATCCCAGTGAGTGGGCTGTCTCCCTGCCTGCCCTGTGTCCGAAGACGGGGTCCCTTACCGCGTTATCAAGAGGAAGGCCAGGCTGGGGTGTCTGGTCCCCAGGAAGACGGGCACCACTGTCACCTTCCCACAGGTTAACTCAGAAGAAAAAGGAGCTCTGGCTAAGCTGCTGGAAGCTATCGGGACCAATGACAATGACAGATACGATGAGACCCGCAGTCACTGGGGAGGCAACATCCCGGGTCCAAAGTCGGTGGCTCGCATCGCCAAGGTGAAAAAGGCGAAGCCTAAAAAAACTGGCCCCCAAACTGGGCTAAGTGGACACCATTATATTTTCTGTACAGAAAAGTAATTAAAAGTTCTTTAAAAAAAAAAAAAAAAAAGTTTGCACATGACTGAAACATCTTTCTTGTTAAGATCCCAAAAGTGGACACACCCAAATGGCCACTAACAGGTCACTGGATATACACGTTACGGTGCATCTGTAAAATGGAACACTATCCGGTAATAAAAAAAGAAACATATGTGACACATTAATAACACGTGATGACATGGATGAAATCTCAAAATTATGCTGAAAGAAGCCAGAAAAAGAGTACATGTTGTATGGTTTTATTTACACAAAACTCTAGAAAATGCACATTAATCTACAGTGACAGAAAACAGATCAGACGTTGCTGGGGGCAGGGAGCAAAGAAAAGCAGGAGGTATTACAGATGGGTTCTTCAGTGTCACACGCATCCAAAGTCATCAACCTGAACCTTTATAAATATGTGCAGTTTAAGTCAATTATACTTCAAAACAATAAAAACACAAAAGCTACCGTGTAAGTTAAACTCATGAAGAGGCCTCATGACACCTGATCCGAATGTATCTGTCCTAAACTTTAACACTGCATTAAGGTTCCTCAATCACGAGATGAGGTTTCTCAACTGTGACATCACCAACGTGTGAGCAAAGACAAAGTGCTGCTCTGGACAGTGCATATGCGCAGAACACACAGTACTCCTGGCTCCCTTCCGTCCGTGCCGACAGCATTCCCCATGCCACACAACACCGGCAACGCCCCATACATTTTCAAACTCCTGAGAAACGCTGCCCCAAAGAAAACCTGAAACGTAGTTCAAGATCTCACTTCTGGTTCTTATGCATTAACTCAAATATAAAACAAGCCTGGATTCGGGGCGCCTGACAGGCTCAGCCGACAGAGCATGTGACTCTTGAGTTCAAGCCCCGCGTTGGGTGTAGAAATTACTTACAAATAAATATTTAAAAAAAAAAAGCCCAGATTCAATATAAAGTTTTTGTTCATAAGCACTAGTGACAGAAGAGGCTAAATTAAATATCTTCAACTTTTCAACACGACTTATGTTTCCTACCTTGACAGATACCCCAAGGCAAAACCCCAAAGACCTATCAAAGCTCAGGTAGACATCAAAGTGTTTCATAATACTAATTAGCACTCTTGTGCTTCAAAGTATCAGCATGTAGAAGTTCCAAATCTATTATAATTAGCTCATCATGGGAAGGGAAAGAAAGATAGGAGGAACTAGAAGGTAACTCCAACAGGGCCAAGAAAATCACAGATCTAAGAACCTGTCAGGAATGCAAATCTGAAAACAAAACCCCACCGAAGTACTCCGCACTGATCAACCTAAATAATGTGTCCACGAGGCTTAAGAAAGATAAAAGGACTTGGGCAATGGCAACATGGCTTCTTATACAGTAGGCGATCACTCTAATAGTTTTAAGATTTTGACTATTCAGGTAGATAGAGAACTAACATAATCGGCTTTAAGGTTTTTTCAATATAATTTATTGTCAAATTGGTTAACATACAGCGTGTACAGTACGCTCTTGATTTTGGGGGTAGATTCCCATGGTTCATCGCTTACATACAACACCCTGTGCTCATCCCAACAAGTGCCCTCCTCAATGTCCCTCACCCATTTGCCCCTCCCCCCGAATCAACCCTCAGTTTGTTCTCTGTTATTGAAAAGTCTCTTATGGTTTGCCACCCTCCCTCCACTTGTAACTATTTTTCCCCCTTTCTTTCCTCCATGGTCTTCTGTTAAGTTTCTCAAGTTCCACATATGAGTGAAAGCATTTATCTGTCCTTCTCAATTGGCTTTCAGTTTTGAGGTTACACACCCAAGCCTGTCTCCTGAGTGGACACCTGCTCTTGAAGACAAGCTGTAACACACATAGCCAAAAACAACTTCTCTAGATAGAAAAGACAGAGACAGAAAAGTTTAGACAGAGTGCTTCCCAGTGTTGGATAGGATTTTATTCTATCTCTTAAATGATCTAGAAGGGAAACTTTATAGGACTAAACTCACTGCCGAATTGAAGAAGCAGTAAAACTCATCATTAAAATAACAGGAAGTTTCAACATAGGCAAGTAAACTTAGGCCAAGTCCAGGCGTTAATAGGAACATGGATTCCATGCAGCAGCTGTGATTCCCATAAAGGGATTTATAGATTCGTTACATTTCTAAGGATTCCAGCATAACTATCAAAGATGGGGGGAGGAGAGACTGTTACTCTACATTTGTATAAGACAAAGTGTTTCTGGAGAGTAATGCAGTTCTAGTCCCAAAAATAACAAACAGAAAATGGTTCTAGATTATTAAAGATATACTGACCAAATCAATATGATAGATGATGTTCCTTCATTACTTTCAAGTCCTATGCCTGAATGATAGTAACAATCTCTACCAGCAACTTCAATGAGTAAGCCAGTTATACGATGTCCTTGGAAATCAGGCCAGAACTAAGTCCCTTCCAACAGTCAAACAGCCACTCTCTGTACCATCTAATTTAGTCTCAGGAAGTTTTTCAGCCACAATCACAGGATCACTATATTACCACAACTATTACCAAATAATGCGGTGAGCATGAGCTTCTTCAAGCCCAGGGAAGCAGCTGTAAAGTGGTAGTAGAGTCTAGAGGACGTAACTGCAGTTATGGGAGAAAGGAGCTTTTTCTGTCAAGTTTGGGATACGGTCATGTAATGAGGATCTAGAATGAGTATTCAATATATTTTTTTTTTTACCGTTTATTTGAGAGAGAGAAGAAGAGAAACACAGAGCGTGCACACGAGTGGGGGAGGGGCAGAGAGAGAGGGAGACAGAATGTGAAGCAGAATGTGAATCTGTCAGCACAGAGCCCAGTGCGGGGTTCGATCTCATGAACAGCGAGTTCATGACCTGAGCCGAAATCAGACACTTTAACCAAGTGAGCCACCCAGGCACCCCAATATTTAATATCTTTAATATATACCTATGTGATCGCTTCTCGGCCCTTTGGCTAAGATCAAATGTAACATATACCCATCTGACCTTTAGTTTTTCCCTGATCATTTTAAACTACATCTAGAAACTTACAAGGAAAAATGCCTAAGTAAACTACCACAGCACATCACAACTCCTATACAATGAACATACAACAATGAAACAAAAAGGGATACGGAGCATGGTCTTTCACAAAAAAAATTAAAAATTGGCGTCTTCCTTAAGTAAGTCCCCTCAGCCTCTGGTTGATACAAGTTCTTGGCCTCTTTTCTAACCTTTATAAAGAAATGCAAGTTTGGGGCGCCTGGGTAGCTTAGTCGGTTAAACATCCGACTCTTGATCTCAGCTCAGGATCGTGAGTTCAAGCCCCACTGTGGGCTCCACACTATGCATGAGGCATATTTTTAAAAATAAGTGAATTTTTAAAAATTTAAAAAAAATGCAAGCTTAGTAGCCAATGGCAGGATAAATATTGTTATAGAAATAAGAGGGGAGGGGCGCCTGGGTGGCTCAGTGGGTTAAGCGGCCGACTTCAGCTCAGGTCATGATCTCGCGATCTGTGAGTTCGAGACCCGCGTCGGGCTCTGTACTGACAGCTCAGAGCCTGAAGCCTGTTTCAGATTCTGTGTCTCCCTCTCTCTGACCCTCCCCTGTTCATGCTCTGTCTCTCCCTGTCTCAAAAATAAATAAATAAATAAATAAATAAATAAATAAGAGGGGAAAAGAGCTTAACCCTCGGTTTATACAAAAGTACCTAGGCAGAGAAACGTTCTAATGTTAGCATGAAAATCCTTCATTCAAAAGCATTTATTCTGGGGCACCTGGCTGGCTCAGTTGGTAGAGTGTGCGACTCTTGATCTCAGGACTGTGGGTTCAAGCCCTACATTGGGTGTAGAGATTAAAAATAAAATCTTAAAAGAAAAAAAGGAAAAAAAAGCTTTTATTTTAATTCAGAAAAGAGTTTATTAGCTTCCCAGAGCAGACCATGTTTGCTTATCCAATAGCCACTACCTCCCCAACTTCAGCAGAGCCTCGCTTTTCTAAACTCTTTCCTAACTAGGCAGCCATTGATCTAGTTCTGGCCAATGAAACAGAGAAGAAATCTTCTAGGGCAGGAGAATGTTCCTGAAAAATTCTGCTCCCTAATAAAAGAACCGGGGGGGGTCTTGGTGAGGACGGGGGATCTGCTTTTCTCCTTTTTAATCTGTTAATTGATGGTAACAATAAAACGAGAAGTTTGAGAAGGAAAAAACCAAACGTCAATCTGCCCTATCCAAGAGACAGAGACTATCTTTAAAGAAACCATTAAATGAAAGAAAGCGTTATGTATCTTTATGATTTAGGCCACTGCTTCTAAGGAAATGAAGTATTTCATGAGGCTGTTATCACATGCAATGCAATCACACAAATCATAACAGCATTGTCCACCAACCTGCAAATCTGAAGCAAAGTCACCTACCAGCCATCCCATAAAGTGAGACTTTCCTGGAAAATACTATTAATGCTTAAGCCAATACTAAACGAAGATATATCCTTAGTTAGCATTTCTATGCAGTCTATTCATTTCATTTTCTTCTTCCCTTAGCAAAACAATGACCCCTATTTCTAGACTATAAAAGCTTTTCCAAATTATAAATTATTCAGAAGAAATCTAAGATTTTTTATATTTTTTGATTTCTGATATCCTTCTTAAATGTTTAGAAAGAGACAGAGAAAATGCACAGAGGAGGAGCAGAGAGACAGAGGGGGAGAGAGAGAATCCCAGGCAGGCCCCGTGCTGTCAGTGAAGAGTCCAATGCCAGGGGCTTAATCTCACAACCCTGAGATCATGACCTGAATAAAAATCAAGAGTCGGACCCTTAAATGACTGAGCCATCCAGGTGCACCCGACTTCTAATATTCCTTGACAGGGAGTTCAGACCATCAAATAGAGTAAGATCATCTGAAAAGAACAAAATTCAAAAAGCAAAATACTCAAGGCTTTATCCTTAAATCAACTGAGTTCTGAAAAGAAACCATTACACTTGAGATTATTCTGTTGTACCATGTGAAAATAACTAAATTTTCTAAGCAGAACGTAATTAAAATAAGCCTGTGTGAAGACTAATTAAAAGTCTGGATCCTACATGGAACTTAATGAAGAGACAAATACTTCCCAAAAGCCAAACCTTTTTTTTTTTTTTAAATATTGCTTCACAAGATGTATTAAAACAAGAGGCACACTTCAAAATGTATGGATTTTAAACATGCAACAGCCTACAGAAGATATGAAATAGTAAAGTACTGATCAAGTAACAATTCCAGCCGCATGAACATAGTAAAGATCACAGATTTCAAGATTAATGCAAAACATCTTCTAATCAGACTTAGTTCATCATTTCGTTGAGAAGTCTGTCATATTCCAAACGACCAACAGAAATAAAACCTAGTCAGGGGTGCCTGGGTGGCTCAGTTGGTTAAGCGTCCGACTTTGGCTCAGGTCATGATCTCTCGGTCTGCGAGTTCGAGGTCCACGTCGGTCTCTGTGCTATTCACCTGCTTCAGATTCTGTGTCTCACTCTCTCTCTGCCCCTCCCCTGCTCACACTCTCTCTCCCTCAAATAAACATTTAAAGAATTTTAATATATATATAAAATTTGACCGCTAAAATAGAACTGGATATTATAGGAATAGAAAAGTCCAGATGCAAGTCAGCAAGAACGTAGTAAATGATGATGACAGCGCTCCCTGTAGAGGAAGGAGACAAGACTCAAACAGTACTTGCAAACTGACAATTTGCAAAAGGGTAGATTCATACCTCACATCAACCACATGCTCAAATAAACTGAACATGGAGACATTACAGAGAAACTACAAACAGACTAGAAAAAGTATTGAGGAATAAATACATAACACTGCCTTTTAAAATATTAATCTTGGCATACAGAAGGGCTTTAAGGACAACCCTAAAGACAAAATAAAGATTCACAGATATAAGAAAAGTAAAAATCTTAAACCTCTGGAAAAACAAAACCTCCCAGCGAAACTAAAAAGCAGCCTGCAAGCTGGGAAAGGAACCTAGAACTCAGCAGACTAAAGAATAACCTAGGGATGAAGAATTCTTACAAAATGGCTTAAGACAGCAGTGGAAAAGCAAGTAAAAGATATAAAAAGGTAATTCAGAAAAGATGAATTGTCAAGTCACAAAACAAACTTCCTTCAAAAACGTCTTAAGCCTGTAACTGGTGGGTCAGAGGTCACGCAGGTTTTTAAGACGGATTGCAACCACTCTTTCCACCCGTCCTCTCTCAGGGCTCCAGATTTCCTTTCCACCCTCCAGGTCAAAGGTTACCCCATCAATAAGCGCTTTTCCTCCCCACCCACCTAAAATATCCTGCCCCCCCTTTCCTGATCCCTAACACCTCTGTGAATCTGTATTACAGTAGCTTGTCTGCTGCTTCAGGTCAGTTTTACCCCGAGGGTGTAAAGCCCCATGAGAACAGAAGCCTTGTCCATCTCATCCACACTGGTCTCCCCGGAACTCTGACTACAGCAGGCATTCATTTACTGAACAAATGCATCAGACGTTCATGAATAAATATCACACAAAGCGGCCTTCAGCTGGACCTGCCCCTTAGGAATAGAACCTCAATGAAGTTACTTGTTCCTTCCCGACTCATCTCAAACTGGGAAATCACAATACATACAAGGTGATAGGATTGCTAAAAGGATACGAGGTTACACAGGTTAAATCTCCTAACTTTTGTGCGGTACTTGGCAAAAAAATGACTCAAACATTAGCTACTGAGGGCCGCCTAACTGGTTCAGTCAGAAGACCATTAGACTTTTGATCCTGGGGTGGTGAGTTTGAGCCTCACTGTGGGTGTAGAGCTTACATAAATAAATAAACAAAGTTAAAAAAAAAAAAAAAAAAGGTAAACCATTTTACTCAATGATTAAGTTTCTAGAAGTTTATGACAAGTGACAATTATGTATAAATGCAAAGACACATAGACCTTACTTTGATATTCATGGAATCACTAACAGAAAAAAAACTAGAAACCAATCAAATGTACAACAGGCAAATAGATAAAATTTTCCAGAGAAATTGAAAGAATTCACAAAATAGTATCTTTTTAAAGATCCTATTTTTGTTATAGTCTAGCATGAAGAAAAATAAACACTTCTCACTTTCATGATTTTTTTTCTCACTTTCGCATTTTCTAAATATTCTACAATAAACATTAGAAATTTTTATTTATTTATTTTTTAACGTTTATTCATCTTTGCGAGACAGAGACAGAACACGAGGGGGAAAGGGGCAGAGAGAGGGAGACACAACACAGAATCCGAAGCAGGCCCCAAGCTCCAAGCTGTCAGCACAGAGCCGGATGTGGGGCTCGAACTCACGAACTACGAGATCATGACCTGAGCCAAAGTCGGATGCTCAACCAACTGAACAACCCAGGCGCCCCAGAAATTTTTATTTAATATTAGGACAATTTTTGGTCAGATTACAGAGAAAAGACTAATGAACTAATTACATCACTTTTTAGTTATACCCCTATAGAAAGACCACTATCAACATCTTCGAACATTTACATATAAATAGAAGCTAAATTTAATATAGACAAAACTTAAGACTTTAAATTGAGGCTCTAACGATCTCTTTTGCACTGCTGGTAGGAATGCAAACTGGTGCAGCCACTCTGGAGATTCCCCAAAAAAATTAAAAATAGAACCACCCTACAACCCAGCAATTGCACTACTAGGTATTTATCCAAGGGATACAGGTGTGATGTTTCAAAGGGACACATGCACCCCAATGTTTATAGCAGCGCTATCGACAACAGCCAAAGTATGGAGAGAGCCCAACTGTCCATCGATGGATGAATGGATAAAGAAGATGTGGTACATATGTAAAATGGAGTATTACTCGGCAATCAAAAAGAAGGAAATCTTGCCACTGGCGACTACGTGGATGGAACTGGAGGGTATTATGCTAAGTGAAATTAGTCAGTCAGAGAAAGACAAATATCACATGACTTCACTCATATGAGGAATTTAAGATACAAAACAGATGAACACAAGGGAAGGGGAGCAAAAATAATATAAAAACAAGCAAGGGGGACAAAACATAAGAGACTCTTAAAAACAGAACAAACAGAGGGTTGCTGGAGGGGTTGTAGGTGAGGGGATGGGCTAAATGGGTAAGGGGCATTAAGGAAGACACTTGTTGGGATGAGCAACTCGTATGGGTGTTACACATAGGGGGTGAATCACTGGAATCTACTCCTGAAATTATAGCACTATATATGCTAACTAACTTGGATGTAAATTAAAAAATAAACATTAAAAATAATAATAAAAAACAAACTGAGGCTCTACCACAAAGTCTTTCTCAAGCAAAAGTCTCTCAACGTGGAATCCAGCCTCAAACGTACCAATGAGAGTTTAACAAATACTGGAATAAGAAGGGTGCCAGACTCTTCTGACCCTGAGGAAATGTGGCTAACAGCCGTACCTAACTAGTTATGGGACCTGGGACAAGGTACTTTCTAAGCAAAAACAATAGGTAATACTACATACTTGCAACGTACAAGGTACACTTCTAAGTATTTTAAGGTTTTGACTAATTCAGTTCTTCGCTACTGACAATAGTTAACACTTAACACGGTGATTACTACCTGATGCTGTTCTAAGAACTTTATATACGCTAACTTACTATACCTCCAAACTATTCACCTTCATTTTACAGGTGAGAAAACACAAGCACAGACACCAAAGAACCTGCCCAGAACCAAAGAGCTGATAAACGGCAAAGCTAAAAGTAAGAACCCAGGCTGTCTAGGGTCACAACTCCCCGTATCACTGCATCACTGCAATCAGCTATCCTGCATCCTAAGAAAAATGCCAAGTAACAAGATAATTAAGGAGCATCACAAGTCTTAGAGCCAAAGTGGCCTCTGGAAGTTTTTAAAGCCAAATATATGCAAACCGATTAAAATCAACATAGAGAGAGGTGCCCAGGTGGCTCAGTCGGTTAAGTATCCAACTTCAGGTCACGATCTTGTGGTTCAGCGAGTTCGAGCCCACATCAGGCTGTCTGCTTTCAGCACAGAGCCCGCTTCGGATCCTTCTGTCTCCCTCCCTCTCCCCTTCCACCACACGCGCGTGCGATCTCGCTCTCAAAAATAAAAAAAAAATCAACATAGAGAATTTTTTCTAAGTAGCTAGAGTCTAACATCCAAATGTCATTCACCCACCCCATTACCAATAACAAGCAAAGTCAAAGCCTCCGCCAAATTCTGAATACCCCACGCATAATTCATCCTATGCTGCTATGGTTATTACATAACATTAACACAAAAGTTTTGTGCTCAACATGCCACTTTCCCACTTCTACATAATAAAGGAAAGATAGTAAATAATCACTGAATGATTCTATTTTGTACGCTCCTAATGAAATGGTTTAAAGAGCTTTAAAAAAAAAAAAAAAAGACGTATAACTTCCATGTTTCACAGCCATTCTGGTGCCGTAAGTCGCTCTGACCTACAAATGAAGCGCAGACCTGAGAGATTTTAATAAAAGATCGTACCAAAAAAAAAATCATTTAATAACCAAATTAGTGATGATTATTGGTTCTTAGAAAACACACCTTGAGCATTAAGCCACCTTAACTCCTTCAATAAACACTGAGAACCCACTACTGCCAGGAAGGACAGGTGCACCCACAGAAGACTGCAGTTACATGCCCCGAATGTAGTCACATATTCCAACCATTAAAAAGAGATAATGTCTGAAGCTACTGCCCTCACTTGAACAATGAGAACAGGTTGGTTTAGCTTAAAAATAATGTTTTAACCCATCACTGAGCTGAGAAAACACGTCTGCATCAACTCCACCCCAGAAACTGGTGAGCCCATCTGTGACCAGAAAAAGATTCACAGCTGCTTTGATCTGTAGCAGAGAGACAGGAAAAACTGAATAAGGAAAAACCTGCCAACCTTTTAAACTTCACGGCCACCTGCCGGCTATCATGCCTGATGCCTGAGGAGGAGAATGCTTGGGGCCTCGGGACAGAGTCACCAACTGCACGGGGCGAAAGACGGGATGCGGAACAGCTGGGGGAGCCCCCTGTCCACTGCAAGTGCACTCCAGAGACCCTCTGAACGCTAGGGATGTGACAGCAGAGTAGAAAGAAAGCCGAGGGCAGAACTGGAAAGCAAAGAGACCTCAGCAACCCAAAAAAGTCGGCAACTGGGCTATAAAACAGAGCAAGATCTTACAAAGTTTGGGAAGCTGGCAACTTGGCTATGAAACAGACATCCCAGGAATCTCACCTGTGCCCAAACCCCAAACTCTGCTGGAGAGGCAAGTCCTGGTCCCATCCTTAAACCGTGGATGCCAATGAACTGACTGCAACTACAGCTGCCACAAAGCCCGAGACCACCAAACACGACACAACGTAGATAACTCAGCCCCAGCACTAAGAACTTGAGAGAAAAGGGGGCATCCTTTACCGAGACCGATTACATTACCTAAACCTCTACTGTTTTCACACAAAACAGCCCAGCATACTTCAAAAGAGGAGGAGATACACAACAAAGCAAAACGTGACCCGTAACCAAGAGAGGAAGTAGTCAACAGTGGTCCCAGAGAAGGCCCCAGATGTTAAAAATGCTCAACCATTATCTCTTCAAAATACTTCTTCTGCCTCATTCTTCCATTCTTTTCATTTGGGACTTTTTTTTTTTTTATTTAGGCTTATTTATTTTTGAGAGAGAGAAAGAGCGCAAGCAGGCAATGGACAGAGTAGAAGGGGACAAAGGATCCGAAGCAGGCTCTGTGCTGACAGCAGCGAGCCTGATACAAGGCTTGAACCACGAACGGTGAGATCACAACCTGAGTTAAAGCCGAACACTCAATCAACTGAGCCACCCAGGTGCCCCCCCCCATTTTGAACTTCACACACGAGACTATTTGATATCCTATAGGTTCAAGAAGTTCGGACAACCTCAAGCAGAGTAAATGCAAAGAAAACCACCTACATGCCTGGAGGAGGCAACTTCTGACGTGGCCTCCAATGACCCCCACTTCCTGGCACTGCCAACCTTATGCAATCCCCTCCCCTTGAGTAGGTTACTGACAACTGACAGAATACAGCTAACACGGAGGGTATCGATACCACTTCCCCTGCAAGGTTACAGAAGACTATGACTTCTGTCTTAACTAGCAGACTATTATTGCCTATTCCGCTTTCACCTTTTGATGAATCAAGCTGCCATTTTGGACAAGTGGCAAGAAGCTGAGAGTGGCCAACAGACAAGGAGGAACTGAGACTTCTCAGTCCAACCCCCTCTAAGAACTGAATCCAGCCAAAAACTATGTGAGCTTGGAAACAGACCCTTCCAGTCAGGTCTTCAGTTGAAACCCCAGATCTGGCCAACACCTGGATTACAGCCTTGAGAGGGACTGAGAGGACTCAGTTCAGCTGAGCCTGCAAGTCTGATTTACAGAAACCGTGGGATAAAGACAATCTGCGTTGTTTTAAGCCACTGTATTTTGGGGTAGCCAGTTATGCAGCAATAGGTAACAACTACAGTATATCACAGTAAAACTGCTGAAAACCAAAGGCAAAATGAAAATCTTAAAAAGCAACCAGGAAAAAAAGCATTATCTTGAAAGGGGAAATAGTAAGAATGCCAGTTTTTTAATATGGAGTGCTACAAGGAAAAAAAAAAACACACCAATCAGAATTTCACCTTTAAAACAAGCTTTAAGGGGCACCATAGGTGGCTCTGTCTGTTAAGCGTTAGGACTCCTGATTTCAGCTCAGGTCTTGAACTCACGGTTCATGAATTCAAGCCCTGCATCTGGCTCCACACTGCAGAGCCTGCTCAGGATTCTTCCTCTCCATCTCTCTCTCTCTCTTTCCCCTGCTTGCGTGCTGTACTCTCTCTCTCTCAAAATAAATAAATAAATCTTAAAAAAATAAATAAAACAATCTTTAAAAATAAACACATAACAGAGCACCTGGGTTCAGTTGCTTGAGCGTCCCAACTTCAGCTCAGGTCACGATCTCACAGTCTATGAGTTCGAGCCCCGCGTCAGGCTCTGTGCCGACAGCTCAGAGCCTGGAGCCTGCTTCAGATCCTGTGTCTCCCCTCTCTCTCTGCCCCTCCCCCACTCACACTCTGTCTCTCAAAAATGAATAAATGTTAAAAAAAAATTTTTAAATAAAAACAAAAATGTTTTCAGACCAAAAAAATTAAAAGGGAAAATTAAAGGAAAACCAAAGTCATTGCCAACAAAACTTCATTAAAAGAAATAACAGAATAAGTTGTGCAGACTGAAGAAAAATAATCACAGATAAGACAAATGGGAAGACAAGAACGAACTAAAAATACCAGGAAAGGTATACAGGGGGGTAAGCAAATGAATATCAACTTTAAAACTACAGCAATAATATCTGGAAAATTCATAACATACATAAAATACCATAACAGTCCAAAGGACAAAAGGTTATCAACTAACAGTTTTAACTTTCTTGATTTGGGAAGTGGTGAAGTAACTTGTAACCTCTAGAGTAACCACTAAAATAATAATAAAAGGGTATATAGCCAGAAAGCAATAAAGAACAGTTTAATAATCCAAAAGAGAGCAGTACTAAAGAGATGGAACACATATAAAAACAGGTACCTGGTAGACTTCACACAATTTTAAGTAATTATATAATTAAATTGCAAATAGTTTGAAGACTCTAACTAGAAGACTAAATAATAAAACCCTATGTTTACAGGAACCATACTTAGAAACGAGCACATGGGGAAACGGCTTTACTAAAAGGAGAGAAAACAAAAAATGATGTGCTATACCATCACTAATGGAAAGAAAGCTGGGCAGGCTGTAGTAAAGTGAGGCCAAGTCAGACTTGGGGGTGAGAAGCTTTTATGAGATAAAGAACATTTCCCAATTAAAAACAAAAAGTCAGATTGTGGAAAACACAAAACTCTGGAAACAGGGACAAGATCAGTGGTTGAGAGGGCGGGAGGGATAATCAGGCAGAGCACAGAGGATTTTAGGGCAGAATTACTCCGTATGATACTCTATTAGTGGGTACGTGTCTTTTGTCTAAACCTACAAAAGGTACAACACTAAGAGTACCTAATGTGAACATAGGAGAGTCACGATGGAAACTAAGGACTTGGGGGATTAAGATGGGTCAATATAGCTCCATCGACTGCAACAAACATACCATTCTGAGGGATGCGGATAATGAGGGAGACTGCGCTTACAGGGGGAAATCTCTACCTTCTGCTCAATTTTGCTGTGAACCTGAAACTGCTCTAAAAAATGAAGTCTACTTAAAAAAAAAAGAGGGGAAGTCAATTCAAGAGAAAGATAACAATTATATATTTGTATATACCTAACAACACACGTAAATAAAAAACTGGAAAAAGAAAAAAGACAACTCTACAGTCACACTTGGAGATTATCCACAATCTTTCTCAGAAACCAACAGAACTAGCTGGCAACAATCTGTAGTATTTAGAAGATCTGAAAGGAAAAAAGTCATGTGACTTGTCCCTTAGATGCAAATAAATGTTATGATTAGGTGAGCCTCTGAAAACAAAGTAATAACTACTCTTTCAAAGTAGCACAGTTGGAGTGCTTGGCTGGGTCAGTCAGTAGAGCATGCTCTTGATCTCGGGATACTGAGTACAAGCCCCATGTTGGGAGTAGGGCTTAAAATAAAGGAGCACAGTCAAGGCTGGGTGACTCACACGTAGCAACAGCACTACCATTATTCAGCACTGAGCTACAAAGTACCATCAGTGCCCCATCCCACATTGTGTTCATCCATAAAGGGGTAAGTGGCAGGTATCATTCATTTAGACGTAAGAGTTCAGAGAGACTGTATTTTATTATCTCATTAAGACCCTACCAATATAAATTAAGGGAAGGGGCAGGCTACACAATCATGACTTTTGTTCTACCAGCATTACTTGTAAATGCTGATTATTACTGTGTGCCGGGCACTGAAGGCCATTTTTTCCCCATGTTTACCAATGCTTTGATACAATTACTATCATCTTTGTTGCACAGCTCAAGAAACTGAGATAGAGATTAAATAAACTGCCTAATGGTGCAGCCACTCTGGAAAACAGTGTGGAGGTTCCTCAGAAAATTAAAAATAGATGTACCCTATGACCTAGCAATAGCACTGTTAGGAATGTACCCAAGGGATACAGGAGTGCTGATGCATAGGGGCACTTGTACCCCAATGTTTACAGCAGCACTTTCAACAATAGCCAAATTATGGAAGAGCCTAAGTGTCTATCAACTGACGAATGGATAAAGAAATTGTGGTTTATATACACCATGGAATACTACTTGGCAATGATAAAGAATGAAATCTGGCCTTTTGTAGCAACGTGGATGGAACTGGAGAGTGTTATGCTAAGTGAAATAAGTCATACAGAGAAAGACAGATACCATATGTTTTCACTCTTAGGTGGATCCTGAGAAACTTAACAGAAGACCATGGGGGCGGGGAAGGGAAAAAACAAAAAAGGTTAGAGAGGGAGGGAGCCAAAACATAAGAGACTCTTAAAACCTGAGAACAAACTGAGGGTTGATGGGGGGGTGGGAGGGAGAGGAGGGTGGGTGATGGGTATTGAGGAGGGCACCTGTTGGGATGAGCACTGGGTGTTGTATGGAAACCAATTTGACAATAAATTTCACATTAAAAAATAAATAAAAAATAAGTAAATAATAAACAAACTGCGTAAGATTAAACACCTGCTAGGCAGCACAAATCAGGATTACAGCCCATATACCCGGCACAAAAACCCAAGTTTCTAATGTCTATAACGTTACATTGCTAGGCAGTAACTTGTCATCATATTGCCATGATCATCAAGTGTTCCCAAATTATCAATGAAATGCCTATAGAATAAATCGCTATAGTCAACTACAAAGGAAATGCAGAATCCCCAGAGGAAAGAGGTTAGTGTTAGAATCCCACAATGAAAACAAAATAGTGGAGTCAGTTACAATACAGTTATCCAATAAAGTTGTTTTTGTTTTAAATAGGTAAATAAGGAAGTTTGCCATTAAAAAGGATCAACCTGACACTCGAGTAGAGTCTAACTAGGCACCCAAATTCCAAGTCTAGCCTTATGATCTACCTTAAGCCTGATTCCCTAATCCAGTAGGGAGTTCACGACGGCAATACTGCTTCCCCACCCCCGCCTTGATTTGGGGAGTTAATTCATAACCCAAGAAGATCGACAACTAAGAAATGAAAAAAAGAAGAAAGTATTGATATGTTGGTGCCAATTAGTTATTCTGATATAGTAACAAGTTTTGTAATGACTGAACTATTTTTAATGTTTGGCAGAGCAAAAAAGAATAATTTACTACAGTAAATTTAAAATATATTTACAGAAGTTAAATTTTAGAAAGATTACACTTAGGGGTACCTGGATGGCTCAGTCAGCTAAGCATACAACTCTTGATTTCATGCCCAGTCAGGGCATGATCTCACAGTTCGGGAGTTCAAGCCCCACACTGCATTCTGCACGGACAATGCAGAGAGCCTGCTTGGGAATCTCTCTCTCAAAATAAATAAATAAACTTAAAAAAAAAAAAAAGGCAACACATTTGACAAAGTTAGCCATCTTGAGGGGACTGAAATAATCATAGATTTGTAACATAGTGTGAAATGCCCAAGAAAATTTAAGACAATTAAGTGGTGTTAAATATCTTAAGATTAAATTCTCATTACAAATTAAACACTAAAAAATAAAATAAACTTGTTTCTAGAAATATCACTAAATTTATAAGATTTGTAACTTAAAGACTTAAGAAAAATTACTACTTATAACTCTAATAAACTGCATATTTAAATACAAATAACTTTTAAATCTTCATTGTGCTATAGGGCTACTCAAACTTTTTTTTTTTTTTTTTTTAACGTTTATTTATTTTTGAGACAGAGGGAGAGCATGAGCAAGGGAGGGTCAGAGAGAGAGGGAGACACAGAATCTGAAACGGGCTCCAGGCTCTGAGCTGTCAGCACAGAGCCCGACGTGGGGCTCGAACCCACGGACCGTGAGATCATGACCTGAGCCGAAGTCGGCCGCTTAACCAACTGAGCCACCCAGGCGCCCCTCAAACATTTTTTTTAAAAAAGCATGACAATAAATCCCCTAATGATAAACTCCAATAGAAGGACTTTCAGATTTTATTTACTGGTTAAGGAAGACAGTGGCCTATAAAACTGCACACTACTAAATTACGAAGTCTATGGAATCACATTCGCCTCATTTAAACATGCTCCTCTACAAATCGAGTCCTTCCTCACTCCCGGGCCCCACTCTATAGCTCCATTTCCTTCTTCCTCTCTTGTGTTCACCACCTATAAATCATAAAAATCTGAACTACATTTTATGAATTCACAGGCCCAACTGCTAACGCAGGGCTAGGTATTGAGAGATAAAGAATCTCAATTGTCTTAAGTATCAAAAATACTCTTGCTTCCAAAGTACGGGTTGGAATGATAACATAGTCCCAAGTCTAAGATAAACTATAACTCTGTCAACAGTGACACTGGAATCACCTGAAAGGTTTCAAACTACAGTGATACCCAGCCTCACCACAAAAATTCTGATTTAACTGGTGTGGAACGTGGCCCGGGCATCCAGATTTTGTAAAGCTCCCCAGATGACTCTGATCCAAGAATGAGGACTATTATTGAGAAAAAGGAGTAAATTAAACAACACAAAGAAACAAATAGCATAAGGAAACTATCAGACAAAACCTGAATGTGAAACATTCTACAGGCTATCTCAAATGTCTTCAGAATACCAATGGCACAGGAACAAAAACTATGGAAGATAAAAAAGAGATGGAAAGTAACTTCAGTATAACACGTGGACCTTGCCTGAAACCAATTTGAACTAAATATAAAAAGAAATGCGAGGAGGGGCGCCTGGATGGCTCAGTTGGTTAAGCGTCCAATTCTTTTCAGCTCAGGTCATGATCTCATAGTTCATGGATTTGAGCCTTGAGTTGGGTTCTGCACGGAGAGATTCTCGCTCTCAAAATAAATAAATAAACTTAAAAAAAAAAACAAAAGAAAAGAAATCCAAGGAACAAAAGGAAAATCTGAGTAGGGACTAGATATATAAACGTAATGTCCAGACGTATAGATCTAGACACATATAGACATATATATAGATCTACACTTACAGATATGTAAGTGTAATGTCTACATGTACACATTATCAAAGAACATTATTCTTTGGATTGTGTGTGATGCTGGCACTGCGGTGGTCTAAGAAATAGCCCTTTGATTTTTTCAAGACGCGCTATGCAGAATTTAGAGAAGACATGTAAGATCTGGGATTTACTTTAAAATACTTCAGCATATTAACTAATAAAGGAATGTCTGGTATTTGCTTTAAAACGATACAGCCCAGGGGAGTGAGGTAACAGATGCAACATTCTTTGCTAATCACAAGGTTGATAAGTAGTATGGTTCATTTCACTATTTTTCTATGTTTGAAGATTTGCACTGGTAATTTATAAAAAAATACTTCAAGTAGAAGCCAAAGTAAAGATAGCAAAAATGGTTCATGACATTATTATTTGTGTATATCTGAAATACTTCTTAATTAAATGAAAAGCAGGGGCGCCTGGGTGGTTCCACTCAGATCACGATCTCAGAGTTCATGGGGTTCAAGCCCCATACTAGACTCTGCACTGAATGTGTGGAGCCTGCTTGGGATTCTCTCTCTCCCCCTCCCCTGCTCATGCTTTCTCTCTCAAATAAATAAACTTTAAAAAAAAATTTAACATATACCTACACACGAGCAGACTCTGGAGAACTAGCAGCTACTCACTTACTCTGACAAAAGAATAACTCTCCTATACACAAGAAGTTCATCCTTCGTACTTAATGCTAGGAATGGGTGGAGGCGGGAGAAGGTAAAGGACAAAAAGGACATTATCCACCAGACCCTATGAGCCAGGTGATGAGACATGACCCAGGGCATTGCACATCACAGGGAGATACCACAGAGAACTAGGATAATTTTAAACAGAATTTTAAAAGTGGGGTTTTAAGCACCTCTAACAAAGAAGCCAAAAACATACACAAATTTTAAAAGTGCATTTTCCAGTAGTTACAGCATCTCAAGATTTAAGTGATTTTCTCTTATCGATAGAAGTAAAACAATGAATAGTCCTTTAAACATTTCCTAGACTTAAATATCAAAATAAGAAATTCAAGAAAACAAAACCTCTGCCATGATGCTGAATTTTTTAAATCTTCCTTGGAAATATTCAATTTTAAGTGCTTGCTTTTAAAAAATCTAAACCGGGGCGCCTAAGTGGCTCAGTCAGTTAAACATCCAACTTCGGCTGAGGTCATGACCTCGCAGTTGTTGAGTTGGAGACCTGCATCCCACTCTGTGCTGACAGCTCAGAACCTGGAGCCTGCTTCGGATTCTGTGTCTCCCTCTCTCTATGCCTGTCCCCTGCTCACACACTCTCGCTCTCAAAAAACACAAACATTAAAAAAAAAAAATTATAAAAAGTCCACACCAGTAAACAAAATTGACAACTGAAACAGAATCCTTTGTTACTCCATACTTTAAGTGTCAATGATACTTAACCGTTCATATGCAGATGATAAATCCCCTCGTTTACTTTTTGTCCTTTTGTTTAATCCAAGAATGGTGACCATATCCTACCAAATTCCGTTGCAGATAATATGACTGTCATAAGTAAAAGATCTTTCAAGAGTTTTTGTTTGGTCATCAGTTATATGGCTCATACAAGATGCCGATATTGCTTGGCAACTAAGAAACCCTTTTTCCTAATACACCAATTGGCAAAAATATTTTTCTGAAAAATGTTTTATTTCACTAAGGGCAAATGAGTGGATAAAACCGAATCTAGGGGCGCCTCAATGGTTCAGTCTGTTAAGCGTCCCAACTCTTGATTTCGGCTCAGGTCATGATCTCACAGTTCCTGGGATGGAGCCCAAACTGGGCTCTGCGCTGACAGCACAGAGCCTGTTTGGGATTCTCTCTCTCCTTCTCTCTCTCTGCCCCTCCCCACCAACCCCACTCGCAAGCACGCGAGTTCTCGCTCTCTCAACTAAATAACATTTTAAAAAAAGGACTCTATGTTGTGAGCGCAACTAAAGAAGTTGACAAAGTACAATAAAAAGAAAACTGAAATCTATGCCAATGCTGCTCTAAAACGAGAAACTGCATAGAGCCTACATTAAGTACAGCAAGGTCAATATAAAAACTCAAAAGTTTTCTAAGGCATTCAACAAGTGTACAGTTCAGAGAGGCAAAAGTACTGGAGGAATTGCATACTGTCACAGCAGCAAGATTTTTATTACGCTGCTGAGGGAAAAGAAAAACACGCTAAACAGAAGAACACTTCACCTTTCAGACACCAATGATTCTATTCCTAGGAAACAAGTGGTTAGAAGAGCTGGGCGGGGCAAAGGAGGGAAGACCAATCAGAGGTCGAGTTACAAGTCGGGTACGAAAACAGAAGGATGAGAGCAGCTCACTGAATGGCTGGCGCACCGCCCCCCGCCCCAGCACGCGCGCACGCGCGCCCCCGGCTCTCACCATAGGCAGCCGCACCTGGGGACCCACCCCACCGCAAACCGCGGTACAGGGTCGCCCCCACCTTCCACCCGCCACCCCCCCGGGGCCGTTTCCTGCCAAAACAAACCCACCACCCCAAAACAAAACAAAACCTCCCGAGGGAGTCCTGCTATCCCGGGACGCCCCCCCGAGCACGGCTCGATCGCTTCACCCCAAGAGCCAGAGCCCCGACAAGGGGGCGGGGAGCGGATGTTCGGAAACACGGGGATAGAAATGTCAAAAATCTCACCAATTCCTCGTAGCTCCTGTTGTGCTCGTTGCCCTCCCAGTCCAACCTCTTCGGCAGCAACTGCAAAGACACCAGACGCACACGAGTGACCACCGCGCGGGGCCGGGCGGGGGGCCGCGGGGCCGGGCGGGGGGCCGCGGGGTGGGCTGGGGTGGGGAGTTGGGCGAGTGGCCCCGGCAGGGTAGGGAGGGAGCACGGAGGGGACGCGGCGGGGCGGGCGCGGCGGGCGCCACGAAGCACAGACCTGGTACTGCTCCAGCTCCTGCACCAGCACCTGCAGCCGACGAGACGCGCAGTTAGGGAGGCGGGGGACACCCGGGTCCACCCGACGCCCTCCACCCGCGACCCCAGGCGGCGGCAGCGGGTCCGGGGCTGGGACGCGGCCGCCGCGGCCGCCGCCCGCGGGGCCCGCACTCACCTGGGCGGCTCTCCGACACGGGCCGGCCGATAGGTACCGGGCGATGAGGAAGTACAGCTCTGCGGGAAGACGGAGAGTCGGGTCAAGAGCGGGCAGGGCAGCGGGGAGGGGGCCGCGGCCGGGGCCGGGCCGGGGGCGCCGCGGGGAGGGCGCAGGCGGCGCGTCTTACCCGACTCGATGAGGGGCACCGGGCGTCGGGCGGGCGAGGGCTCCGCCATGGCCGGGCGCGGGGCGCGGGGCGGGAGCGAGCGAGCGAAGCGTGTAGGCCGCGCCGAGGCCTGAGCGGGCCGGCGTCCCTCTACCTCTGGCGCGCCGCCGCCGCCGCCATGCCGTGCGCGCCGCCACGCTGATGCCTCCGCGAAGTAGTCCCTCCGCGAGAGGGAAAGTAGTCCCCGCGCGGCGACCGCCCTGCGCCCCCGTCCGACCGACTATGGGGCCGGGACTAGAGCGGCGAGCCGTGCCTCTTTCTCCTTCATCTCAGGGGCGCCGCGAGGGGAACGTGGAGGGTGGGCGAAGGCCGGGGCCCGGGCGGGCGGCCGGTGGGGGCGGGGAGCGCGCGTGGCTGAGATCCTTGCGCGCGGTGAGGCGGTCCCCGGCCATTGTGAGGCGGCGGCGCGGCGGCCGGGCTCGCGGCGGGGCGGGCGCCGGGGCGGAGGTCGGGCGGCGCGCCGGGGCGGGGGCCGGCCGGGGGCGCGGTGGGGGTGGGGACAGGTTCCCGCGCCCCCGGGCGGAACGAAGCCTCGCCACGCGGATGCCCAGAAGCCCGGGACGCGCAGCGGGATCCGGCGGGGTCGCCCTCTTCGGGCTCACGGAATGGACGTTTCTCGAACGGGGGGCACACGGGCCCCCCACGAAAGATCGCTCTCTTCGAGGATGCGAAACCCTTAAAACTGAGAGTCGCGCCATCCGCAGAGAGGAGAACGTCGGCCAGCCGAAGCTTTCCCTGGGGGGTCGGGGTGGGGGGGAGGATGAATGCGGGGAAGCCACAGGTTGGGGGGGGGGGGGGGCGCGAGGCCAAGGGTCCTCGGACACGGACCCTCTCCGGCTTGGAGGGCACAGCAAACGTCCCCCGAGACGGCAGGTTGGATACATAAGACCGAGCCGCAGCCCTGGGAGGACCCAGCAGACAGAAATGGTTAAGGAAAATGCAGAACATCGCAGAAGATGTAAACCTCGCTAGTCCGGGAAAGCGGCCCGGAGCCGGCGATGACTTAGCCGGATAGGAAAAGGGGTGGGAGGAAGCGGGCAGTACCGACAGGCAGCAGCCCATTCCGAGGAAGAGAAGCAAGAAACTTGGGGCGACACAAAAGGGGAACCTCGTGTAATTAGGATTCGGGGTTAAAGCGGGGGACTAGGGCTTTCGCCTCTTAATTGCCGCCTCTTAATTGCCGTGCTTGGCTTCTGGCCTAACTGGATTCATCAGCATATCCAGGGCATCCTATTCTAAGCCCGAAAGAAACAGCAACGAGCAAAACCAATATCCCTACCCTCAGTGGGGTGTACATTGTCATTCTAATGTCCACTCAGCGTCACACCTGCCCCCTGCGTATGGAGGTTAAATGTAGTGGTTCAGATAAGGTTCAGGTGGTGGGGCTGACCCTGGGTCTTGTGCAGCTGTTAGATGTGTGAGTAAATCACTTAACCTCCGAGCCTGTTTCACACATAAACTGTAAATAATATTTGTGCCTTCTTTGTAGGGTGGTGAGCATTTACGACCCTGTGGGTTAGTGTGTGTTCCTAGCGTGTAGTCAGCACTGTGTCCTGCTGGTTTTCGTAATTATTTACACCAAATAGCAAAAGTTTTACATATGTTTGTAGACGAACAACCCAAACATATTTAGACAAGTGCATCGGTAGTGTGCTCCGTTAATTCAGCACACACTATCGAGTGATGGAGACAAACATGATAGAATAAGCCATATCTTTGCCATCAAAGATTTCAGTGTCTTTTAGGAGAAGCAGATGTAAGCAAATCATGACAAAATTTAGGGCAGAGATAGGAAACCAACCTGCCTATGGGGGGGGGGGGGGGGGGGGGGGGAGGATGGTACAGAGGTTTGAGGAGTCTTCCCAGCCTCTGTGTGGGAAGGGATTCCAGGCATCTGAACAACAAAAGGCCAAGACATAAGAAACATTTCAAGTTTAAGGAACTCAAGTTTAGTAGGACTACTTGGGTTGACTTTGGAGGTGTGGATGGGACCCATGATGTCACAAGTTAACATGGCGAAGGATGTTCACAAGAAAAAAAAGTTAAAATTGGGAGCAATTGAGAGGTTCTAAGCCAGGAAGGGTGCTTTTTAATTTTAGGATAGATTTGAGACTAAAGACCAAGAGGCAGGAAAACCACTTAGATAACCCTTTAAATAGGAAAGAAATGAAGATGCATCCGGGCAATGATTATAAGGACCTAGAGGTAAAGACAGGATGAGGAATATGTTGGAGATTAAGTCAGCAAGGTGAGGAATCAGAAGTCTCAAGTTTGGGGCTGGGTAGATCAAGGTTGTGCCACAAAGATAGGGCATACAGGCTGTAGCTCGATTGTTAAGGTACATAATTGCTTTGCACAACTTGATGATTTGAAGTTACAGCACATACATTCCTGTAGGACAGAATGACCAAGACTACCAGTTAGCAAGTGACAAAGACATAAAGAACATTAAGCTTTCAAAGATTGCCCAAGGAGTTGCATATTTCACTTTGGGGGGGTTTTTGTTTGTTTTTGTTTTTGTTTCAAGGATTTTCTTTTTAAGCAATCTCTACACCCAACGTGGGGCTCAAACTTACAACACCGAGATCAAGAGTCCCCCAATCTCTCCACCATCTGAGCCCCAATATATTTCCCTTTGTAACAATGTCATAAAAGTAAGAGTTTTTAAAAAAGGAAAAGATAGCCCCCAAAACGTATAATAAGAATGTATATCCCAAGTACTGGTTATTGTCCAAAACTACAATTCTGGTGTGGGCGGCCTGGTAAACCATTACAAGGCATCAGAGCAAGGACAGTTTTCCTTTGGAAAGGCCCTGCTAGTCCTTTTACAACCTACTCTGATGTCCATGACAAATACCGTTGGTATATTTGAAAGGGAGACACGAAGATTCTGACAACAGGCAGAATATCTCCCCTGTTTAACTCTCAAGTGATAGAGACCCAGATTTGACTCCCACTTCAGCCAGTGACGAAGAGGAAAAGGGGATATACTCTCCATCATCAGCTCTGCAGTGGGGACCTGCCAGGAGTCTCCAAACAAGGCATGTATGCATCCCTCACCCCCCCACACACACACACAACTAAACCCAAGCCACTCCCAATGCAAACACTAAGATTTGCTTTTGGGCAAATGGAAATAGCTTGAGTTTCAGCACAGGAAAGCTATATGGAGGGCTAAATTCTAGAAAAGTTGCTAGATAAGCATGGGCTGGAAGATCTGAACAGCCAGTGACATCAGCTATAATGCTGTCACCCATCTCCGCTCTAGGAGAACTGCAACGTTTTAGTCACTGGCAAGCAACCCCTCTCCTGGATGAACATCACTGATCCTTAGGTGCCATTAGTACTCACTTCCCAGCTGAGAAAGCGGAGGCCTAGAGAGACTGAGAAGGTCCCCAGGGCACATAGCCAGGCTGCAATCCCAGCTGGGACAGAACTACCTTAGACTGAAGCCAAGCTCTGCAGAATTCTCTCTCCCCTCGCCACATTTCACTAGGGAGGGATCAGAGCCTGAATAAGAGGGGACTCACGCAAGATCACACAGGTTATGCACGAGAGAGCTGGGCTTGGAAATCCGCAAGTACACGCACGATCTCATTCATCACAGGCAGCTCTGAGGTGGATTCTGATCTCATTTTAAGCATGAGGAAACTGAGGCTTAGAAAATTCAACTCTTTGCCTAAGGCTGTAGAATCTTACAAAAGACAAAAAAAAAAAAAAAAAAAGAATCCAGCCAGACCTTTCAAGTTACCACTTGGGAGTCGCAAAAGCATTAAGTGTAAAAAGCATATCTGGAAAATGGTGAGCAAACCAGAGTCAGGGCCAACTTTGAAAGAATAAAAAAAGTGAGATCAGTGGACATCGCACAAAGAAAATTGTGTACCTGCTTCAAATTCTAATATCCATAGATTTATGCAAATATACGTTAACAGCGATTGTTTCAACCAGCAGGCACTGTTAATGTATGCACAATAGCATAGCTCTGAGGGACGTAGCAGGGTAGGTGACACTGGACCTACAGAAGAGTGACTCCGCAACACTACATCAGGACCCAAAAGTGAAATCGAGTGCACGCAGAAACTTGTGTCATTTTATTCATTTCACAAAAACGGTGTATTGAAAGGCTTCCCTAAGGCAGGCAGTATCTGGTAATCGTTGGTTCCCGGGCTTCTGTGAGCTACATCCCTCAGAAGTAGGAGAGTTACTATCTTGATAGGTTTCCAGAGGACTTTGGTGGGGGGGGGGTGGAAGAACAAAGGTATCTGGTTTTTGATAAGCCCCCAGTCACTAGCAGACCTTGCATCTGCTTCCTGACACTCCTCCTCCATTTCTTCCCAGTGTCCACTCTTCCCTCGGGACCATTTCCTCCCTTTAGATCTGAACCAACCAGCTGTCCCCTTAATGCTACTTGTCCCTGCCTCCTTCAGCAAATTGCTTCCACACTTATCCTCCCCTCCCCGGCTTCTGCCTCTCCCTGTCACTGGCTTCTGTCCCTACGTGTTCCCACGTTGCAGGCACTGGCCCGTGTCTGTGTCCAAGTCTTACCAGTTCTTTTGAAATGTCTCTCAGGGTGTTAGAACACGGAGTGATTGGACAAGACCTTGGGAACATGGGAGCCGGAATCAGAATATGTCTGTGTTTGAGCTTAGTAGTTGAGCAAACTCTGTGGCTCAGTGTTCAGTTGGTGTTTTTTTAAACACCACCTTTAAAATGGGGATAACAACAATAGATAACATTAATTGAAGGTTTCTATATCCGGAACACTGCACTAACCCATGCACGTGTATTGTTTAATGCTATGGGATAGCGAGAAAACATGAGTAGCTTGTGAGCATTTTAGAAAGAACTGGCTATAAAGCTCTCTAAACAATGCCTAGCTCTCATGTGATACTATTAACGTAAAAATTATTTTTCTCTCCATTCCCTCAGTCACCAACGAGTCTCCTCAAAGGTCTCCTCCTTGACTCCCTGCCCAATTCATCCTATCACAACTTTTACACTTCCTTAAGTACAACCTAACATATTCTCTCTGCTTTCTACCCTCTTCCCCTCGGTCGTGTCCCCAGGAAAGCTGACTGCACCGCTCGGGGGGGGCTCTGCCATCCTCCCAATGGGCCGTCCAGTAGAAGACCCCAGTAGGAGACAGCCGAGCAGGAGGAGGGTGAGGGCGGGCTTCTATTTTCCCAGTGACTTTCCTGCCAAGCCCCAGGTTGGTGGTGGCTGCGGTTTCTGTAACGAAAGCCACAGTACATGTGGGACAGCCCTATCTCCATACAGCCACCTACTCTGGGTTTTAATACCTCTGCCTCCCCCGGGCCTTTAGGACTTGGGCTGCCCTTCCCAGCCAGATAGGAGCCACTGGAGGGGGCCCAGCAAGCTTTAGTGTCCCTTACTAAAGCCCCCTCTACTTCCCTATCTCTTCCTTGTCTCTGTGCATCTTGTCCTATAGCTTGAAAGGATCTACCTAGATCCCTAACTCCCTCCTTCACAAAACCTTTCCGGAGTCATTCTGGTCCTTGTTAATCTCTTTTCAAAAGTCCTAGAATTATCTCTTTTAAAATCACACACGCAGGGGTGCCTGGGTGGCTCAGTCAGCTGAGCGTCTGACTTCAGCTTAGTTCGTGAACTCGGGGGTTTGTGAGTTCGAGCCCCGCGTCGGGTTCTCTGCTGTCAGCACAGAGCCCGCTTCAGATCCTCTGTCCCCCTCTCTCCCTGCCCCTCCCTTGCTCATCCTTTCTTTCTCTCTCAAAATAAACAAACATGGAGAAAAAAAAAAAAAAACATGCACAAGGAATCCATCAGTAACCCTGATGAGCCCACCTTCAAAACCTATCTAGGATATAAGCACTTCTCACCTAGGTGAGCTCAACAACTTTCTAAGTGTCTTCCTGCTTCTCTGTTTATCCTGTAGCAGCTTAAAACCTAAGGCAGTTATGTCTTCCTTTTTCAAAACCCCAGATGGCTCCCATCTGACCCAGAGGAGAGGCCCAAGACCTACAAGGCCTCCACGATGCGCCCTGTCTGGTGCTTCCGTGACTTCTCGTCTCCTACGGTTCCCTCTTCTCACTCTGCGGCAGCCACACTGGCCTCCCCTTCCTATCGGAGACTTGCCAGGCACGCCCCTGCCCCGGGGCCTTTGAACTTGCTGTTCTTCCGGCCAGGAACATTCTTCCCCTAGAAAACCAGTGGCTCAGTTCCTCACCTCCTCTAAGTCTTAGCTCAAAGGTTACATTTTCTGTGAGCCCTCCCCTGACTACCCTAAATAAAATACAACTTACCCCCACTCTGTACTCCCACTTCCCTTCTGTCCTGCCTGCTTCCTTTGTCTCTGCAGCAGCCCTTTTGACCTTCTACCCTGTTGTAAAAGGTGCTCATCATTGGCGCTGATCACCTGTCTCCTCCCACTTTCTGAAGGCAGGCAGATTTGCTGTCTGTTTTGCTCTCTGGTGTATCTCTACAGCTACAACGAAGCCTGATGTAGGGTAGGTACACACGAAATTTAAAAAAAATTGCTCAACTAGACAGTCCCTCAAATATGAGATACTTCTGCTGTCAACGTTCCCTCATAAATCTTTTCGGATGGTGTGGTGGTTTGGTCGGTGGAGAGCCCACCAACCACCTGTTGGCTCATGACATTCCTGGAGACGGGGCTCTGAAGTCAAGGCCAGCAGAAATAGAGCTCGCTCAAGACCAGAGACGCTTTCTTCCTCTCTGCAACCTCTCCCCACAGGGGCCCTATGGAACGTGGGCCTCCTGCCTTCTCTCAAAAGCAGAGAGAAGTCATCAGAGCCTGGAGAGAGGAAGGGCGTGTGAAAAGAGCATGTTCAGGAGCAGGAAGGGAGGCTCCTGTAGAGAGACCTCCAGACCACCGGATGGGATAATGGGACGTCCCGTCCAGGGAAGCAGCCTGGCCTCCGCCTCCTCCCTGGCCACCCAGTGCCCCCATGCCCTCGGGGGGGGGGGGGGGGGCTAGCGCGAGCCCCCACCGGAGAGAGCAGAGCACACACCCCTGGCTTTCCCACCTCCCCCTTAAGCAAGCACAACCTGGATCGCAAAGAGGAGGAGACCAGGAAAACTGGCCCTGCCTATGGGGGAGGTGAGCAGGCCCAAGAGGAAATCTACAAGAAAGAACAAAGGATGGAGGGAAATTCCAAGAAGGCGGGGCTGGGTGAGAAGGTAGCACTCCAAGGTCACTGGGCCATCTCACTAGGGAATATTCCCCTGTGACTAGTTATGCAACAGCCAAGTGCCTACCTCAAGGCCTTCCCATTTTCTGTGATGACATTTGACACCTAACTGCAGAAATAACTCCCCTGTTTGCAAGCTGGAGAGAGCTTCCTGGTCCCTGTTTTTTACTGATAGGCAAGTCTGCCCTACGGTAGGATAAAAAATAAAAATAAAAAAAAAATAAATAAATAAAAACAGTTTGACTCAAAATAATCTTCACTTTAAAAATTAGAGCCACCAAAGGTTTAAGACAGGAATATTGGTAATGAGGTGAAATTCAGATGATGTTTCAGTTAAGAACCCAGAATCCCACGGTGCCTGGGTGGCTCAGTGGGATGAGCCTCCGACTTTGGCTTGGGTCATGATCTCATGGTTCGTGAGTTTGAGCCCCACATCGGGCTCTGCGCTGACAGTGTGGAGCCTGGTTGTGATTTTCTCTTTCCCTTTCTCTTTCTGCCCCTCACTTGTGCACTCTCTCTCAAAGAAAGAAAGAAAGAAAGAACCCAGAATCCCAAATCTTGCCTTTAACCAGCCACTTCCACAAGGTCTCCAAGGAGAGGACATTAGCTGTAAGGGTACTGTATTAACCCTGACCTCATCCCCTGGTGATCTAGGCTAAATGGCACGGAGAGTATGTTCAGGCCAGGCAGTCTTGGGAAACTAACACAAAGCCACCCACAAGCCTCTAGGCAGAGCTGCCGGGAAAGGGGTACTAATAGCGAACATGTGCCCTCAAAGCTCATATAGACCCGCTCCTGCCAAGGCTAGGGCTCCTGCACCCAGCAGATCTTTCCAGCTGCGGGACAGCGAAAGGCGTGACCAACCCCTCTTGTCATAGGACCCAGCCTGTAGTCTGGAAGAACTGGGCTTTGAGTGGGTTGGACATGTGTTGGTTTCCAATTGGCCTTTAAGACAGCAGAGACCAGCACATTGAGCAGGCCAGGTATTCATATTACTTACACAGAAGACATACCACAAAATTAACACAATCACAAGTAGCACGAGAATTATCACAAAGTGGGCACGTTCATTACAGTTTTTTGTGAGTAGCTTCATTTTCCGTAACAACAACGGCTAAAGGATACAATTTCTTGCAGCAGGCCCATAGCGGGAGCTATGCCAAAATCTAACCTTGCAAAGGGCACACACTCCACAAAATTTAATTATAAAGGCTTTGCAGAGAGCAGAACATGACAGGAGAACATCTTGCACTTTGCAGTAAATAATCCGGAAATTCAATTTCATGATGACAAGATAAATAAAATATGTAGTTTACCTTGAACCAGATCTTGGTCCCAAGTGGCTAATGCTTTCTAATTAATAACTGTGGAACTGCTGGTATATACATTCTTTAGCTTTCTCTTTTATCTTTACAAAAAAAGAGTAATGACCAGCCTACTACTTTGAATTCTCTCGATACAACTCCCCAAGTGTTCTAATTGCATGGTTGTCTCATTAAGATGGGGACAGTTTGAGGCACCTGGGTGGCTCAGTTGGTTAAGCGTCCAACTCTTAACGTTTATTTTATTTTTGAGACGGGGAGACAGCATGAACGGGGGAGGGTCAGAGAGAGAGGGAGACACAGAATCCGAAACAGGCTCCAGGCTCTGAGCTGTCAGCACAGAGCCCGACGCGGGGCCCGAACTCACGGACCATGAAATCATGACCTGGGCCGAAGTCGGATGCTTAACCGACTGAGCCACCCAGGCGCCCCAAGCGTCCAACTCTTGATCTCAGCTCAGGTCATGATCTCATAGTTTGTGAGTTTGAGTCCTGCATCGGGCTCCACGCTGACAGTGCAGAGCCTGCTTGGGATTCTCTCTCTGTCTCTCTCAAAATAAATAAATAAACTTTAAAAAATTTTCAATTAAAAAAAAAAGATGGGGATGGTTTGACCCATAGGTAAGAAGTTTTCTGGGTGACAAAGTACCCAGAAGTAAACTTTGACAGCTGCAGAAAGCAGGAGACAGATATCTGCTGCTTGATCCCAGTCAAGCATGGCTTTCCAGAACCTTCTACACTCCCCACAAGAACCCATGGCTGCAGACTGTACCATCCACAGCCAGCAAAGATTCCAACAGATGGAAGAAGCTCTTTTTTTGGCCGGTCTCCGGGGATTTTTTTTTTTAAAGCTTCCTGGTCCTCTTTCCCACCTGACTCTTCTAGAGGCTTTATTGTCCTGCCACCAAGTACAAAGCACCCCAATATTTTTCTGAATGCATCCTGCGATACCGCCATTTTGGTACAGCCCTGAATTTAACACCCCATTTTGACCCAAGGGACATTACAAATACATCGTCTTAAAAATCAACCAAGTCACGTATGAGGCAGACCTATTCATCGGATCCTCAGCCTCATTCGTACTGAACTTCACCCCATCACCAGCTCTGGCATGGGATGGGCAGAATAACAGGCAGGCCCGGGAGAAGGGACGGACTCAGGAATGGCTTTAGAATGGGAGGGATCCATGAGGCGCCTGGCCGGTTTAGTCGGTAAAGCATGTGTCTCTGGATCTCGGGTTGTGAGTTTGAGCCCCATGTTGGGTGTAGAGATTACTTTAAAATAAAATCTTCAGGGGAGCCTGGGTGGCTCAGTCGATGAAGCGTCCGACTTCGGCTCAGGTCACAATCTCACGGTTTGTGAGTTTGGAGCCCCATGTCAGGCTCTGTGCTGACAGCTCAGAGCCTGGAGCCTGCCTCACTTTCTGTGTCTCCCTCTTTCTCTGTTCCTTCCCCGCTTTCACTGTCTCTCTGTCTCTCTGTCTCTGTCTCTGTCTCAAAAATAAACATACATTAAAAAAAATGTTTTTTAAAGAATAATGGCTCCCCAGAGATGTCCACATCTTAACCGCTAGAATTTGTGAATACATTATGTCGCAAGGCAAAAAGGACTTTGTAGATGTGCTTTAGTTAGGGATCTCCAGATGGGGAGACTATTCTGGACTATTCAGGTAGGCCCAATGGTATCACACAGGCTCTTATAAGAAGAAAACAACCTGGTACACAATGTCTTTTGTAGCCCACCCTTACTAATGCATACAGGGGGAGAATTCTGGAAAAATGAAGTTCAGTTCACCAAGCTGGCTGGGTTACAAAGCCCACCTCATGACCGTACCCTTACTAGCTGGTGTACCTTTGGGGAATTGTGCTTCACTCCATCCGAGAAATTAAAATGATAATAATTACATATGGATTTGCACAAGAATTAAGTGAAATAGTATATGTCCTAGGCACCAGGCCTAGAGTATGAGACCTCAAATTTTTGGTTGAATTAATTCATTGATCCCATTACTAACTTAGATGTTTAAAGAATGTGTTTTGGTGTAATTGTGATACTCATAAAGATAATTAGCTCTTTGAAGTGGTAAAAGAATTATAACATACAAACTTCAAATTAGTGATAACGTCATTAGTTTTGTATCCATTTCTGTAGAACAAAGAGCCCTACGCCTTAAATACACATACTGTACTTAAATTTTATCTTCCCTTCTATTGGGCTGGGTTTTTTTTTTTTTTTCAACGTTTTTTATTTATTTTTGGGACAGAGAGAGACAGAGCATGAACGGGGGGAGGGGCAAAGAGAGAGGGAGACACAGAATCGGAAACAGGCTCCAGGCTCCGAGCCATCAGCCCAGAGCCTGACGCGGGGCTCGAACTCACGGACCGCGAGATCGTGACCTGGCTGAAGTCGGACGCTTAACCGACTGCGCCACCCAGGCGCCCCATGGGCTGTTTTTTTAAAAAGCAATTTATAAAAACAATATTCAGTGTGTGTCTCCCTTTTTATCAAACATTTGAAGCATTGTTTTTTTTTAATTTTTTTTTAACGTTTATTTATTTTTGAGACAGAGAGAGACAGAGCATGAATGGGGGAGGGTCAGAGAGAGGGAGACCCAGAATCTGAAACAGGCTCCAGGCTCTGAGCTGTCAGCACAGAGCCCCACACGGGGCTCGAACTCACGGACCGCGAGAGCATGACCCGAGCCGAAATCGGCCGCTTAACCGACTGAGCCACCCAGGCGCCCCAAACATTTGAAGCATTGTATATAAAATGGCTGCATGGTCCGAGGACACGGACGTGACTCTGGCCCCACCTCCTATCAGTTGTGTGGGCAAGTTAGGTGAACATGGGGCCGTGTCGTGCATACGAGAGGAGAACAATCCTTCTCACGTTCCCCCAGAGAACTCAGGAGCACCGACCAAGAAAACACGGGTTACTGCTTAAAGCAGTACCTGGCACACAGCAAGTGCATCGTCGTCACCATCATTGTTATTCCTGTGCAGAAAACAGTCTGGAAGTATACAGAGACCTACATGCTAACTGTGCGGCCGGATGCCGGGTCATTAGTTTTCTTCCTTGAGCTCTTCCGTCTTCCGAATCATCGACAATAAACTTACACGTTATTTTTGAAGCCTCCTCGGGGCCAAAAATCCCTTTGTTTTTCTTCCAAGCCCTTTCTTTTGACTCCATTCATCCCATCCTCATTCTACCTTCTGCTCCTACATCTACAAATAAGTATTTATGAGTTAGATGCTTTCTGTGTCCCCAAGGCCGAGCTTGCATCTCACTGTCTGTAGGATTTCCTGCCATTATTCCTGACCTTTGGCCCCCGCACACTCTTCCATTCCAGAAGAATGACAGCGTCTGTCCTAACTGCTGTTAGCTAAGCAAGAAAGGCATCTTGAATAGCTGTACTGTAAAATTCAAGCATGGTTAGCATAGGGAAAACATGTTCTTCTGGCCAGTAGCAGGAAAGGTATACCCTGCCAAGCAAAACTCTTACCTTTTCAACGTCTGATTCAAGGGGCAAATATTTCTCCATGCTACCCCGTCATCTAAATTTAGATGCCTCAGCAAAATTATCCACATTTAAAAAATATCTGTTTCCAGACTCCAAATAAATGCAGTGCCGAATTTAGCAAGGCCAGAGCACCAGAATGACAGGGTTTTATTAACTAATGTTCCTCTTCTTTTTCTGTTGTTTTGATTGTTCCCCCTCAACTTTTTATTTTGAACATTCTCAAGCCTATAGAAAAGTTGAAAGAGTGATACCAGAAAAAGCGATGTATCTTTCACGTAGTTCATCCATTGCTAACTTTTTGCCACATTTGTCTATTTTTATTTTTGCTTTTGGTTTTTTAAGTTTACTTATTATTTTTGAGACTGAGAGCGAGAGCAGGGGAGGGGCAGGGAGAGAGGAAGAGAGAATCCCAAGCAGGCTCCGCACTGTCAGCGCAGAGCCCAACTCAAGATTTGAACCCACGAACCATGAGATCACGACCTGAGCCGAGGTCGGACGCTTCACCAACTGAGCCACCCAGGCACCCCCGCTTATTTTTATGTATTTATTTTACTGGACCATTTGAGATTAAATCATACACATCATGACTTAACACCACAACTAATTCAATATGTATAGACAAAGGATAAGGACATTGTCCTACATGATCACAATACCATAACCACACCCAGGAAGATAAAAAAATCTTTCAAGGTTATCTACTCTGCAGCATATATATTCAGATTTCTCCAATTGTCTAAAATTGTCAAGTATAGCGTATGTGTGTGTATTTTCCTTTTAAGTAATCTCTATACCCAACAAGGGGCTAGAACATACAACCCTGAGATCAAGAATCACACACTCCACCAACTGAGCCAGCCAGGCGCCCCAAGTACAGCACATATATATATATATATATATATATATATATATATATATTTTTTTTTTTTTTTTTTTTTTTTTTTTAAATCTGGGATCCAGTCTCGTCTCACATACTCCATTTGGTTTTATCTCTTTGGTCTCTACAACAAGTCCTCTCAACCCTCTCCCCTTTTTCTTAGACATTGATTTTTGTGTAAGAGTCCTCTTTTATGTTCTTAAACTGTTTTATAATTTGAGGTTGTCCGATTATTCTTCATGACTAGATTCAGTTCAAACATTTGGGACATGGATATCTCACGGGTGACACGACTTAGTTCTCATTGCTTCACGTTAGGACGTGCACAATAATCGGTTCAGATAGTTTGGGGTGATGCCAACTTTGGTAACTTGGTTTTTTAACATAAATTAAGTGATGCGATAATGTGCTTGTTTCTCTCAATGTATTTTGAAAATCTTCCTATGTTAGTAGATCCACCACGTTTTTCATTTTCAAAATGTCACTCGATATTCCATAGGGTGGTGTATTAAATGCTTGCCAAAAATCCGGGATAACTACTAATATAGACTGAATGTTTGTGTTCCCCCCTCCCCGCCCCGGAATCCATATGTTGAACCCTAATCCCCAGTGTGATGTTATTTAGAAATCAGGTCCTTGGGAGGTGATTAGGTCACGAGGGAGGAGCCCTCATGAATGTGATTAGTGCCCTTATAGAAGAAGAAATCTCGGGGAGTTCCCTCACCCTTCCCACCGTGTGAGGATACAGCAAGAAAATGGCTGTCTATGAAGTAAGAAGCAGGTCCTCACCAGGCACCAAATCTGCCAGCACCTAGATCTGGACTTCTCAACTTCCAGAATTGTGGGAAATAAATATTTGTGTGTAAGCCACCCAGTGTGTGGTATTTTTGTTATAGCCCCCCAGACGGACTGAGACATCTACCTTCTCACGACTTGGCCCAAATTTTGCTTAGTCAAAATCCCAGTGGGAGAATGGGAGAAAATTTTGAAAATCATAGATCTGATAAGGGGTTAATGTCCAGAATACAGAGAGAGACCTCCTGGAACTCAACAATAAAAAATAAGTGGGCGCCTGGGTGGCTCAGTCGGTTGAGCGTCCGACTTCGGCTCAGGTCACGATCTTGCGGTCCGTGAGTTCGAGCCCCGCGTCGGGCTCTGGGCTGATGGCTCAGAGCCTGGAGCCTGTTTCCGATTCTGTGTCTCCCTCTCTCTCTGCCCCTCCCCCATTCATGCTGTGTCTCTCTCTGTCCCAAAAATAAATAAACGTTACAAAAAAAATTTTTTTTTAATAAAAAAAAAAAAAGCAATGCAGGGCACTGGGGTGACTTAGTTAAGCATCCAGCTCTTGATTGCAGCTCTGGGCATGAACTCATGGTCGTGGGATTGAGCCCCATGTGAGGCTCTATGCTGACAGCACGGAGCCTACTTGGGATTATCTCTCTCCCTCTCTGCCCCTCCCCTCTGCACACGCACTTGCTCTCTCTCTCTAAAAAAAATTTCTTTAAACCCCAAAACAACCCAATTCAAAAATAGGCAAAGGACTTGAACAGACATTTTCCCAAAGAAGACACACAAATGGCCAATGAGCACATGAAAAGATGTTGAACGTCAATGATCATTAGAGAAACGCCAACCCAAACTCCAATGAAATTGGGGCGCCTGGCTGGCTCAGTTGGTAGAGCATGGGACTCTTGATCTCAGGGTTGTGAGATCAAGGCCCGCATTGGGTGTGGAGCCTACTTTAAAAAAAAAGAAAAAACTACAATGAAATAACCACCTCGTATCCATTAGAATGGCTACTATAAGAACAATCAGAAAATAACAAGTGTTGACAAGGATGTAGAGAAATTGGGACCCTTGTGCACTGGGGGTGGGAATGTAAATTGGTGCAGCGGCTATGGAAAACAGTATGGGGGGGGGGTTCCTCAAAAAACTAAATGTAGAATTACCATATGATTCAGCAGTTCCACAGCTGGGTATCCATCCAAAATAATTGAAAGCAAGGATGTGAAAAGATATTTGTATACTTATGTTCACAGCAGCAGTAGTGAAAACATGAGAGCAACCCAAGTGTCCACGAACAGATGAACGGATAAACCGAATGTATATTCTTACCATGGAATATTATTCACCCTTAGAAATGAAGGACATTTCTGACACCTGCTACGATAAGGATAAACCTTGAAGACATTCTGCTGAGTGAAGTAAGCCAGGTGCAGAAGAATCAACTGTCCTTATGACCCCACTCATGGGAGATCCTTAGAGTAGTCAAGGTCATAGAGACAGAAAGAATTGTGGTTGCCAGGGGCTGGGAGTAAGGGCAATGGGAAGTTATTGTTTAATGGGTACAACATTTCAGGGCTTTTTAAAAATTAATTTTATTTATTTATTTTGAAAGAGAGAGAGCACATGTGCTTGAACGGGAGAGGAGCAGAGAGGGAGAGAGCGAGACAGAGAGAGAGAGAATCACAAGCAGGCCCCATGCTCAGTGCAGAGCCTGATGTGGGGCCCTGTCTCATGAACCATGAGATCATGACCCTAGGAGAAACGAAGAGTCGGATGCCTAACCGACTGAGCCACCCAGGTGCCCCCAAAGTTTCAGGGATTTTTTTAATGAAAAAAATTATGGAGATTGACTGTGTTGGTGGTTGCACAACATTAGGAAAGTAACACCACCAAGCTGTATACTTAAAATGGCTTAGATGGTAAAATTTATTTTATGTATATTTTGTGATAAAATAATCCAGTGGGATTAAAAAAAATTTTTTTTTTGAATATTTATTTATTTTTGAAGGAGAGAGACACAGAGACTGAGCGGGGGAGGAGCAGAGACAGAGGAAGACACAGAATCCGAAGCAGGTTCCAGGCTCTGAGCTGTCAGCACAGAACCTGCTGTGGGACTCGAACTCACGAACCGTGAGATCATGACCTGAGCCAAAGTCAGATGCTCAACTGACCGAGCCATCCAGGTGCCCAAGTCAGTGGGCTTTTTTATAGAAATTGAAAAATTGAGGGGCGCCTGGGTGGCGCAGTCGGTTAAGCGTCCGACTTCAGCCAGGTCACGATCTCGCGGTCCGTGAGTTCGAGCCCCGCGTCAGGCTCTGGGCTGATGGCTCGGAGCCTGGAGCCTGTTTCCGATTCTGTGTCTCCCTCTCTCTCTGCCCCTCCCCCGTTCATGCTCTGTCTCTCTCTGTCCCAAAAATAAATAAAAAAAAACGTTGAAAAAAAAATTAAAAAAAAAAAAAAAAAAGAAATTGAAAAATTGATTCTAAAATTTTTTAAATGTTCCTTTATTTCTGAGAGAGCGACAGAGACAGACACAGAATGTGAGCGGGGAAGGAGCAGAGAGAGAGGGAGACACAGAATCCGAAGCAGGCTCCAGGCTCTGAGCTGTCAGAACAGAGCCCGATGCGGGGCTGGAACCCATGAACCGTGAGATCATGACCTGAGCTGAAGTTGGATGCTTCACTGAGCCACCCAGGCGCCCCGAAAAATTGAGTCTAAAATGTTTATGTAAAAGCAAAGGAACCAAAATAACCAAAACAATTTTGAAAAAGAATGAAGTTGGGGGATTGATATTACCTGATTTCAAAGCTCTGTGAAATAAATTGTAATAATTGAGACAGTCTGGGACTGGTGAAAGGATAGACACATAGATCAGTGAAACAGAATAGAGTCTAGAAACAGGTGTATGTAAATACAGCCCGCTCGCTTTTGACAAAGATGCATAGGAAATTCAGTGGAGAAAGGACAGTCTTCAAGAACAGTCCGTTAGCAAGACTGCTAGACATCCCTAGATGAAATACCTCACTCCATATATGAAAACTAACACAGAATGGAGACGAGAGCTAAGTAGAAACCTAAAAGTATAAACATTCTAGGAGGAAATCTTTATATTTTTCAGTTAGGCAAAGATTTCACGAACATAAAACAAAAAGGATTATCCATAAAATAAAAACTTGATGGGGTGCCTGGGTGACTCAGTCAGTTAAGCGTCTGACTCTTGACTGACTGAGCCACTCAGGCGCCCCCAAACTTTTTATTATTTATTTCTGCATAACAAATTATCCCAATACTTAGTGGCTTAAAGCAATGCAGATTTATTATGTCACCAGTGTCTGTAGATCAGAAATCCAGGTCTGGCTTATCTGGATCCTGTCTCAGAGTCTCTCTCTTTCAAGGCTCCAATCAAAGTGTGGGCCAGGGCTGGGGGGCTCATCTGAAGGTGCAACTGGGGAAGAACCCATTCCAGGCACACGTGCTTTGGGGCAGAATTCAGTTCCCGGAGGGTTTCTTGTCTGAGGGTGTCAGACCCTAGCGGCTATTGGCCAGAGGCTGGCCTCAGTCTCTTCACACATGGGTCTCCAACACAGCTGCTTGCTTCCTCAAATTGTACATGCCAAGAAGGCAATAGAGTCTTCATTAGAGTCTAGCAAGGCAGACATGACAATCTTATGTAACATAATCCCAACGTGCTATCCCATCACCTTTGCTGCCTTCTATTGGTTAGAGGCAAGTAAGAGGTCCTGCCCAGTCTCAAGGACAGAAGATTACACAAGACCATGACTATCAAGAAACCGTGATCACTGGGGCCATCTTAATGTCTGTCCACGCCAGACTTTACCAAATTAAAAAGCTCTGCTCTTTGAAATACACTGTGAACCAAATGAAAAGACAAGCCACAGATTGAGAGGAAATATTTGTGAAACACCTGTCTGATACAGGATTTGTATCCTGACTGTAGAAAGAACACTTGAAACTCAACGATAAATAAACAGCCATTTGTTTTAAACAAAGGGTGAATAGTTACATTACCCAGAGTGAGAGAGCAGTAGATAAAGAGATGTTCAACATCACTGATCATTAAGAAAATTTCAACCACAGGGCACCTGGGTGGCTCAGTTTGTTAAGTGGCTGACTTCAGCTCAGTCATGATCTCTCAGTTCATGGGTTTGAGCCCCGCGTCAGGCTCTGTGCTGACAGCTCAGAGCCTGGAGCCTGCTTCAGATTCTGTGTGTGTGTGTCTCTCTCTCTCTGCTTCCTCCCTCCATTCCTGTTCTGTCTCTCTATCTCTCTCTCAAAAGTAAATAAACATTTAAAAAATCTTATTTTAGAAATAATTTTTTTTTAAAAAGGAAATTTGAACTTTAGTTCCCCCACAAGGGGATATTGCTGCACTCATAGTATAGTATGGCTGAAATTTAAAAAAAAAAAAACAATTATAGAAAATGCCAGCAAGGATGTAGCACAGCTGAAATTCTCACATATTGATGATGGGTATGCAAAATGATGCAGCCGTTTTGAAAAGCAGTTTGGCAATTTATTTTTTTTTAAAGATTTTTTAAGGGGCGCCTGGGTGGCGCAGTCAGTTAAGCGTCCGACTTCAGCCAGGTCACGATCTCGCGGTCCGTGAGTTCGAGCCCCGCGTCAGGCTCTGGGCTGATGGCTCGGAGCCTGGAGCCTGTTTCCGATTCTGTGTCTCCCTCTCTCTCTGCCCCTCCCCCGTTCATGCTCTGTCTCTCTCTGTCCCAAAAATAAATAAAAAACGTTGAAAAAAAATTAAAAAAAAAAAAAAAGATTTTTTAAAATTCTATTTTGGCGGCGGGGAGAGAGAGAGCTCCCATGAGCAGGGGAGAGGGGCAGAAGGAGAGAGGGAGAATCTTCAGCAGGCTCCATACTCAGCATGGAGTCCAACGTGGGACTCAGTCCCACAACCCTGGGATCATGACCTGAGCTGAAATCAAGAGTCCGATGCTCAACCAACTGAGCCACCCAGGCACCCCTGGAAATTTCTATAAAGTTAAACACAGATTTACATTCTATTCAGGAAAGGGTTAACTCAGCAGGCCTGGGCTGATCAGACCTTTCCTATTTCCAAGGTCTCTGGGACTGGCCCTTGGTCCAGCACTTGGGAGATGACTTCTGAGTCTTTGGAATGTCCTGCTTGATAAGAGTGCATTTTCATGCTGCGGCTGTGGACCACACCAGGTAGTTGACGCTAATAATGTGATTTACGATGAACGCTCATTTTTGTGTGCCTGAGGCTTTGGCCAAATTGTATCAGTTTGACTTCTGGGAGACGGGGGTCTGAGAAGGTGAGGTCAGTCAAATGGGTGCCGCATGTCTACGGGACTGACCCCCAATAAAACTCCTGGACGTCCAGGCTTGGGTGAGCTTCCCTGGTTGGCAACACTTTGTATGTGTTGTCACACAGCATTGCTGCAAGAATTAAGCGCTCTCTGTGCAACACTGCTGGAGAATCCACTGGGAAAGGACCACTGGAAGCTTGAGCCTAGTTCCCCCCAGACTCCACCCTATATCCGTTTTCTGTTGCTGATTTGAATCTATCTTTTGCTGTAATAAAGTCTAACCATGAGTATAAGAGCTTTTCTGAATCTTGTGGGTCCTTCTAGTGACTCATCAAGCCTGAGGGTTGTTTTGGGGGGCACCAAGGTCTCGGGGACCGTGGGATCCAGCTATTTCATACCTAGTTCAAAAACACGAAAATGTATCTTCTCACAAAAACCTATACGTGAGAATTTATAAGGGCCTTGGTGATGAAATTTTTTTAGATGCTTATTCATCTATTTTGAGAGACACAAGAGCAGGGGGAGGGGCAGAAAGAGAGGAAAAAGAGAATCCCGACTGGGCTCCATGCTGTCAGTGCAGAGCCCCACACGGGGCTCGATCTTGTGAACTGTGAGACCATGACCTGAGCCAAAATCAAGAGTTGAATGCTCAACCGACTGAGCCACCCAGGCGCCCCAGTGATGAAATCTTTAAAAACTGGAAACAACCAATGAAAGTGTCCTTCAGCTTGTGAATGGATGAACAAATTATGGTACAGCCATATAATGTAATACTACTCAGTGACAAAGAGGACCAAATTGGTGATCCACTCAACAACCTAGATGAAGTTCAAGAGCATTGTGCTGAGTGAAAGAAAGCAGACTCAACAGGCTACATATTCAGTGATTCCATATACAGTATATGACTTTTTTTGCATAGGCAAAACTATAGGGACAGAGAACGGATCAGTGGTTGCCAGGAACTAAGGGTGGGAGGAGGGCTTGTCTACAAAGTGGCACACGGGGACTTTCTAAAATAGTCTGTGTCTTCAGTGATTACATGCCTGCATGTGTTTGTCAAAACTCATCAAACCAGAGGTGCTTGGCTGGCTCAGTCAGTAGAGTCTATGACTCGATCTTGGGGTTATAAGTTCAAGTTCCTTATTGGGTGTAGAGATTACTTAAAATATCTTTTCTGGGGCACCTGGGTGGTTCAGTCAGTTAAGCATCTGACTTTGGCTCAGGTCACAATCTGATGGGTTGTGGGTTCAAGCCCGGAATCTGGCTCTGTGCTGACAGCTCAGCCCCTCCCCTGCTTACACTCTCTCTCTCTCTCTCACTCAAAAATAAATAAAAACATGAAAAAAATTTTTAAATAAAATCTTGGAGCGTCTGGGTGGCTCAGTTGGCTGAGCATCCAACTTCGGCTCAGGTCATGATCTTACGGCTCGTGAGTTCAAGCCCCACATCGGGCTCTGGGCTGACAGCTCAGAGCCTGGAGTCTGCTTTGGATTCTGTGTGTGCCTCTCTCTTTGCCCTCCCCCACTCACTCTGTCTCACTCTCAAAAATAAATACACATTAAAAAGATTAATTAATTAACTAAAAATTAAAATCTTTTTTTAGATGTTTTTATTTATTTTTGAGAGAGAGAGCATTAATGGGGGAGGGACACAGAGAGAGGGACAGGGGATCCGAAGCAGGCTCCGTGCTGACAGCAGTGAGCTCATGTGGGGCTCGAACCCATGAACCGTGAGATCATGACCTGAGCTGAAGTCAAACACTCAACCAATGGAGACACCCAGGTGCCCCAATTTTTTTGAAGCACCTGGGTATATCAATCGGTTGAGCATCTGACTCTTAATTTCAGCTCAGGTCAAGATCTCACAGTTTGTGGTTTTGAGGCCAACATTGGGCTCTGAGAGGAGCCTGCTTGGGATTCTCTCTCTCTCTCTCTCTCTCTGCTCCTCCCCTGCTCATGCTCGCTGTCTCTCTTTCAACATAAATAAACTATTAAAAAGCCCTCATCAAATCAATTGCTAAAAAAGTGAATATTACTGTCTATAAATGATACGATAAACATGATTTTTAAAAAATAGAAAAAATGGAAATTTCAGGAAATCAAATAGCCTAGATATTAGTCAAGGGATTTTCTCCTGGCTCTTGGTTGTAATCAATACCTTGCATAACATTAGGTTATGACATTTATTTCAGTCTGCTTCTGAGACATTTTTCTTTTTCTTATGTTTTAGCAGATCTGCCCCTCTACACTTTTTCGACTTCTAAATTTAATTCACATAAAAGAATATATGTAATATAAATGTAAGTTATGAAGCCCAATATTAAAATCGACTCCCTTGCACATACCTTCCAACTAGAGAATTAGAACATTGGGGTGTCTGGTTAAGCGTCCGACTTCAGCTCAAGTCATGATCTAGCCGTTTGTGGGTTTGAGCCCCACGTCAGGGTCTGTGCTGACAGCTCAGAGCCTGGAGCCTGCTTCAGATTGTGTATCTCCCTCGCTCTCTGCCCCTCCCCTGCTCACACTCTGTCTCTCTGTCTCTCTCTCAAAAATAAATAAAAACATTAAAAATTTTTTTAAATAAAGAATTAGAACATTATCAACTTTGTAGTTGTCCTCCCAGTCTTATCCCAGGTTGGCCCGCGGAGGTGCCCATTGGCCTGAACTGTATGCTTATTAGACACTTGCTCTGCTTTTCATAAACAGTTTTACTAGACATGCAGGCGTCCTTCAATAACGTACAGTTTAGTTCTCATGGTCTTGAGCTCTGTAAAAATGGCATCGTAACATGTATTGATTATATCAGCTGGGATCTCTCCAGAAAACAAAAGTCTACTCTGTGGTTCCCATGAAGAGCTGGCACTGAAGGAGCTGCAAGATGTGGCCAAAATTGAGGGCACCAACAAAGGGTATCGGGGCTCCCAGGAACCAGGAGCAGTGGAGAGCCATTACCCCCTAGGTCTGATGGAGCAAGGAAGCAAGATCCGGGGAGAGCTGGGCCCACGGGATGAGGAGTTGTAGCTGTAGAAGTTATCACAGCCACTTCCAGAACCACTGGAAGAAATACTCCATCTGCCCCGTGATGTCCTCCTGGCATTTCCCATTGGAAGAATCCAGCCGGAACCCCGCTGCCAAAAAAATACCAATGCTACAATCCACAGGTGGAGCCTTTTGGGACGCAGGGCAGAGCACAGGACACATGTTGATCTGGGTAGGTGGTTGGAAGCGAATAAAGGAAAACCCAACTATCCTTGTCAATGTTTTTTCACTCAGTACAGGACTGTGTCTCAGGTTCATCCCTGTTGTAAGGGCTGTGGTTCATTCATTTCTTTTTAATGTCTATTTTTCAGAGAGAGAGAGAACTAGGGGGAGGGGTAGAGAGTGAAACGGAGGAAGCAAAGTGGGCTCCGTGCTGACAGACGCAAGCCTCGAACTCATGAGCCATGAGATCATGAACTGAGCCAAAGTCGGGTGCTCCACCAATGAAGCCACCCAGGAGCCCCGCAGTTCATTCATGTTTAAGTACTGTTTCATATGTCGCTGGGTGGATAGGTATATCCATTCATTAGTCCATTCTCTCGTGGATGGACGTCTGTTTCTAGTTTTTACTGCTATGAACGAGGAATGTTACTGTAAAGATGTCTGTGATGGGGGGGGGGGGAGGACTTTGCCTGCAACCAAGAATTTCATCAAAGCGGGAAGTATCATGTGCTTTTTATTAGCTTTCCTGGGGCAGAAGTGACCCCGTCAGGCCACCTCACTTCACTTCAGATGGGTTTCATTATCAGAGCCACTGTTTCTGCTTTTCATTATGGTCGAATATACACAACACAAAATTTACCACCTTAACCCTTTGGGGTGTACAATTCAGTGGCATTAAGTGCGTTCACAGGCAACTGTGCGTTTAAAATCGAAGAAGCTGAACGGCTAGTTGCATAATGTTTAAACCGAGGCTTCTCCCGCAAATTTTACATACATGCTATGTTCCTTTTGTTACAATTTCTTTTCTCGTTTATGAGAAAGGCACACAGTTCGTGGCGGAATGTACTTGAGTGTGAGGGTACAAGTTTGGGGGCTAATAAATCTTTCTTAATAGATTTTTAATTTTTTTCTTTTTTTTTTCAATACATGATTTTAATTTTTTTCCAATATTTTTTAAAATTTATTTTGAGATAGAGAAAGAGAACATGAGTGGGGGGAGGGCAGAGAGAGAGGGAGAGAGAGAGAATCCCAAGCAGGCTCTGTGTGGTCAGCACAGAGCGCGATGGGGGGCTTGAACTCACGAACCATGAGATCATGACCCAAGCTGAAGTCAGATGCCTAACCGACTGAGCCACCCGGGTGCCCCAATAGATTTTAATTTTTGAGAGCAGTTTTCAGTTCACAGCAAAATTAAGAAGAAGTAACGAAGATTTCCCACATCCTCCCTGCCCCCACCTCCCACAAACCTCTCCCGCTATCAGCGTTCTCCACCAGAGTGGTACATGTTACAGTACGTGAATGTACGTGGACACATCATTATCACCCAAAGTCCATAGTTGACATGGAGAGTCTTCCTTGGTGTTATACAATCTGTGGGTTTGGACAAAAACGTAATGACATATATTATCCATCAGTATGGCTCATACGGAGTAGTTTCACCGCCCTAAAAAATCCTCTGTGCTCTGCCTGTTCATCCCTCCTTCCTCCACAAGAGTATAAGCTTTTATTCTTATGTTAATATTGAAGGTGTGGTGAATGTAAAAGAGGTCTTAGGTCAATGAAACAGGGTTTGATGAAGTTAATTTTTTTTAGTTTACTTATTTATTTTGAGAGAGAGAGAGAGAGAGAGAGCATAGGGGAGGGGCAGAGAGAGAGAAGGAGAGAGAGAACCCCAAGCAGGCTCCATGCTGTTAGTGCGAGCCTAAGGTGAGGCTTGATCTCATGAACCGTGAGATCATGACCTGAGCCGAAATCAGGAGTCGGACACTTAACCAACTGAGCCTCCCAGGCGCCCCAACGCAGTTGACTTAGCCAGTCCCCTACTGAGAGACACTTGGGCTCTTCCCAATTTCCGCCATTACAAACATTCCTGCCTCCATCATCTCCATCATTCCCTCTTGGTGCTCCCTTGAGTTTCTTTAGGGTAAGTACTAATGATGGCATTGCTAGGACACGGGAAATACTACATTTTAATTTAATCGGTGCTGCTGAATTCCTCAGTCGATTCTTCAAATGTCTAGAATGGATAGGTCAGCAGCACACTATACCATTGCAGTCATTCTCGAGGCCCCTGGAGATCTGAAAGCATGTTTGGGCAGGTGTTCCTAAAATATGTTATTTAGGTCCCGTCTCTCCTAAATCTGCTTGAGTAACCAGCGCACAAATCTTTCACTTATTTCACTTAACACTTATCTGTTGAGTGTCTATTATGTGCTGGTGCTATTCTAACCTCAGAGGATGAAAGAGGTTGAGAAGCAACGTTCCTTCTAGTCAGGAGTTGGGTATTCTTGCTGCTGTGAGCTTAGAATATTCCGAACAGTGCCTCAACCGTGACAGGGACTCAACACGTGTATGTTCATGCTCGTCTGGCTTTGGACAAGACAACCTTTCTTGGTTTGCTAATTGAAACAAATAGTTTTCAACTATTTCAACTATTTCAAATATATTTTCAAACAAGAGCCCAATTTTTACCTTTCTTATTTTTTTTGTAAGTTTATTTATTTTCAGAGAGAGACAGCACAAGCAGGGGAGGGCCAGCGAGAGAGGGAGAGAATCCCAAACAGGCTCTGTGCTGCCAGCACAGAGCCTGAGGCAGGACTCGAGACCACGAAGCCGTGAGATCACGACCTGAGCCGAAACCAAGAGTCAGATGCTTAACGAACTGAGCCGCCCGGGCGCCCCCAGATTTTTACCTTTCTAACAATATACTATCTCCAATTTGGTCCATAATTACAGAAACTCAGAAACTCAAAATTGTATCATGTTTATCCAAAAGAAATGAAAATATGTCCACACACACACACACACACACAAACCTAACAACACCTTTGTATCAGATTGTTCATTGCAGCTTTATTCATAATAGCCAAAAAGTAGGAACATCCCAGCTGCCCATCAACAGGAGAATGGATAAACAAGTCATGGCGTATTCATGCACTGGATTCCTACTCAGTAATAACAATGGGCAACTGACACTTGCAATAGCATGGATGAATCTCAAAAACATTCAGAGTGAAAGAAGCCTGATTCAAGACACTTGCTCTGAATCATCACACAATTCCATTTATATGAAACTCTAGAATAGGCACAACTAAGCCCCGGGGGGGGAAAGGTAAGGCTCCAGGTGGGGGTAAGGACGGGGTGAAAGGGGCATTGCCGAAGGCACCTCCGGGGTGATGACGATTCTCTAAATCGTCACGGAGGTTGGTTTTCACAGGTGTAGCTCATCAAACAGTACACTCCAGATTTGTAAATTTCATCAGATGCAAATTTTACCTCAAAAGGAAACAAATAGAACCGCAAACAAATATTGAGCTCTGACCATTAACGTGCATGCTGAAGTATTGGGGGGAGGGGGGTGTACTGGTGTCTGCAGCTTTCTCCAAAATAAATGAAAAAAGTAGGACGAATTGATGGGTGGATGGAAGAGTGGGAAGAGGACAGAATGGACAGAGTGAAGCAAATGTAGTGAAAACATAAATCGTAGGATCGGGGGGGGGGGGGGGTTTCAGTGCTCTCTATAAGATTTTCCAGCTCTTTGTGTATATTTGAAACTCTCATGATAAAATGTTGGGACAAAAACTGTGCCACCAACTGGAGAAACTTGACTGATGGTTCGCCGGAAGGCTGAAATGTAGCCAAGTAACGGCGAGTTCAAATTCTAGCCATGCAGCCTTCTGACTGGTCACTCAGCGTGTGTTTTCGGCAGTTTTCTCAGTATAATGTGGAGAAGATTCTTTACTTTTTGTAAGGTTTTGTGAGAATCGAATTTAGGTAATATACTAAAAGAATGTGAAAGACAAGGCAGGTGGACAATGAACAGGGGCTTTTCTATCGTTATGGGCGACTATAACGTACAGACTTCACAAAAGATAGCCCTCAGGCACCTGGCTGGAGCATGAGATTCTTGATCTTAGGGGTGTGAATTCAAGCCCCCCAGGGGGTGTAGAGATTACTTTAAAAAATAAAATAAAACTGGGGCGCCTGAGTGGCTCAGTCGGTTGAGCGTCCAACTTCGGCTCAGGTCATGATCTCACAGTTTATGGGTTCAGGCCCCGCGTCGGGCTCTGTGCTGACAGCTCAGAGTCTGGGGCCTGCTTGGGATTCTGTGTCTCATTCTCTCTCTGCCCCTCCCCCACGTGTGCTCTGTCTCTCAAAAATAAATTAAAATGTAAATTAAATAAATAAATTAATCAATCAATCAATAAAACTTAAGGAAAAAAAAAAAAAGATAGCCCTCAAGGTAGACTAGAAAAACCTAAGGAGGCTTCCTGGAAGAGGGGTGATTCTAAAAGAGGAGAATTCAGGCAGAGCAAATCTAGGGCATTCCTGAGAAAAGGCAGAGAAACAAGAATGAGCATGTTTGGCAAGATCGGTGAGGAGAGAAGACCTGTGTTTTGTTTTTTCGAGATAAGTTAAAATATCTGCCTATGTGGATCTCCAGACAAGGGAAGACTTGTTGAAAAATCTAACATGGCCCGACGACGCCTTTTAGGGGCAGGATCTTTAAATACCAAAATGAAGACCATTTTCAGTTCTGTTGTTTCAGAGCAGAGTTTTACCGTCTCCTGCTTTGCAACTTTCTTGAAACAAGATTCCATTCTCTTTATCCGCCCAAAGATGCCCTGATAAACCATACCTGGCAGGAGCTGCAGCTTTCAGTGAGTCCTCTCTTTACTGGGCCCCAGACGCCCCCAGGCCAATCTCACCCTGAAAGTGCAGACTAAAAAAATTCAAGAGGAACGGAGCACTGAGAGGTGGTGCCATTCAAACGCCCCCGGATCCGAGCACCCTGCCTCCACCGCACCCTCCAAGGCACAAATCATGGCGATTCCCTGCATGACTATTGCTATGGCCTCCTGCGTGTCTCTCTCTTCCGCTCTTGTCCCGCGGAGTAGGCAGAATAATGGCCCTCCAAAGTGTCCACGCCTGAATCTTCAGAACCTGTGGACATGTTACTTGGCAAAATGGATCTGGCAGATGGGATTCAGTTAAAGACTTTGAAGTGGAGAGAGTATCCTGGAACAGCCGGGTGGGCCCAATGTCCTTATAAGAGGGAGGTGGGTGGGCGTCCAAGGCAGAGAAAGAGGTGTGGGGACAGAAACATAGGACAGGTGACGCAGTTGTTGAAGGGGGTGGTGCACAAACCCAGGAATGCAGATGGCCTCTCCAAGGTGGAAAAGGCAAGGAGATGGGGTGTTTCCTAGAGCCTCCAGAAAGAACACAAAAGGAAGGCTAGACATTGACTTCAGCCCCATGAGTTCATCTTGGACTTCTGACCTCCAGAATAATGGCCCCCAAATGAAGATAATAAAACTGTGCAGTCCTAAGCCCCCAGAGTTGTGGTAATTTATTCCAGCAGCTAGAGTTAGCTTTTAAAAAGGTAAATTAGAGCACACTGATGCCCTGTTGAAAATCTCCAGTGCCTTCCCATCAAATCCAGGATAAAATCCAAACTCTGTTTATAATCTGGTTCCCACCTACGGTCTTCCTCCTTGGTCCCTACTTCTCCCCATAGCCTTGATTACTCTGCCTCCCTTCCTTGACTAAACTCAACTTATTTCTACCACAGGGCCTTTGCGCTTGTCATTTCCTCTGATCAGAATGCTCTTCCCAAAGACTTCTGCGTGACTGGTTCCTTTTTCTCTTTATGTCTGAAATGACATTGCTCCAAAGCAACATTCCCTAAACACCCTATCCGAAACAATACTGCTCCATTTTCTGACTTCTTATCCTTCTTTAGTTTTCTTTGTAACATGACTTTCTGAAATTATATCATATACATATTGTGTCTCTTGCTTGCCTCCACAGTAGAATGGAACCTCCAAGGGAGCATGGAATTTGTCTGTTCACACTTTAGTATTTCTAGCACGTTCAGCCAGGCACATGGGCCATCCTAGTACATACATGTTGAGTGAATGAGTAAACAGACTCTCCCTTCCTGGTCCTACAGCGTTGTCTTACCAGTGACCCTCTCACTGATACATCAGTTTGCGTGCAACATGAGGCAAGAGTTGGTCAAGCATTTTGGATTGCTGATTATTTTATTTCCTGTGCTTCCTAGCAGAGCTGGGAAAAAAATCAGCGAAAAGTCCCGCCAGTCATGAACTAAGTGAAAAAGGACCTCAATTCAAAAGTATCTCCCCCGCAGTACACAGCTGGAGATCTTTTTCTTTTTTCACGATCTTTGGAGAGTCAAATGCCTCCCCTCACTCTCAACCATGTCAAGCCCTTTCCCTCCTTTAGATCAATCTAAATGGAGGCTGTGGTTTTTTGTGCAAGAGGCTTTTTCTGGGGGGTGGGGGGGGGAATTCAGGCAAGGGTGGAAGAGAGAGGGTGAGCGCAGGACTGTGAGAGATCAGAACGGACTCTTGTCAAGTGGTCCTGCTCCCCTTGAATGCTCCCCAACTTGTCATCTACAACATGTTTACGGACACTTGAAGACACCTTTCTAGACCTTTCATCCAAAAGGAACTGTGACAGAGCTGAGGGTTGATTGTCCAAATGCAAAGGCAGGTGGCCCATTGCGGTTTAATTACAAACCATTTTAAAGGACACCGATCCTCTCACCTGCCAAGGCATGGGTCATCAAGAGTTGCCTGCGAGATCTTTTCCAGAAACTTCCTCAACGTATCAGTAATGAGTGCTACATCACCAGCAACGCAGTCTCCTGTTCTGAGCCGGGTGTCCCGGTCTCCTCAACCTCACTACTCTGATTCTTGGCATGGTAGGGTGGGGTAGGGCTGGAGGGTGAAAATACCCCAGAGAAGGCCCAAAGCTCCAGTTTAGGTCAGGACCTCCAGATTCCATGAGCAATGTGTCCAATTTGCCCTCAAACGGAAACCCCAGTCTCTTGACCATTAAAAAAAAAAAAAATGTTTATTTATCTATTTAGAGAGAGACAGAGAGAGACAGAGAGAGACAGAGGGAGAGTAGGGGAAGGGATGAACAAAAAAAGAGGGAAAGAGTCCCAAGCAGGCTCTGTACTTACAACATAGAGCCCATCTCGGGGCTCAGAGTCACAAACTATGAGATCATGACCTGAACTGAGATCAAGAGTCGGACGCTTAACTGACTGAGCCACCCAGGTGGCCCATCTTGACCTTTTTTTTGAGAATCTTTAGCTCCGCTCTAAACTGAAAAATCCTGGCCTGGATTTCTTTTTCTCTCTTTGGTTTCAAATTTATTGTACAAGATTATTATATACTTACTTAACACATTCCGATCCAAAGACATGAAAAACTTAAATTCCCTCTCTAACCGTTGCTTCTCTCGTCGCTGGATCTCACTCCCTTGGGAGGGCCACGGCCAACACTTTCCAAGTGCCCTTATCGCATGCTCACCAAATACATCAGGGCAATGCGATTATGTTTTGTGTGGTGTTCTGCAACTGGCATTTATTCCTCACCCTCGTATTCTGGACCGTCTTCCATGTCAACCCATACAAGTCTATTGTCTTTTTAGCTAAGTGCTATTTGCTGTTCTGTGATAAGGATCAAAGCTGATGTACTATAATCTACCATAGGACATGTAGACGCTGTCACAAATTATAATACAAGGAATGTCCTTGTACATGGATGCTTCTGCAATTGTAATTTTCTTATGAGTAGATTCTTACAAAATAAATTATTAGGTCAAAGGAGGTATTTTAAAAAAATTTGTTTAATGTTTATTTATTTTTGAGAGAGAGACAGAGACAGTGTGAGCAGGGGAGGGGCAGAAAGGGAGGGAGACACAGAATCCGAAACAGGCTCCAGGCTCTGGGCTGTCAGCACAGAGCCCGACGTGGGGCTCGAACTCATGAGCAGTGAGATCATGACCTGAGCCGAAGTTGGAGGCTCAACCGACTGAGCCACCCAGGTGCCATCCCCCCACAAAGTTTTCTAATGTTAAGGTCAAAGGAAGTATTGATCAGGGTTCTCCAGGGAAAAAAAAGAATAGGATGTGTGTTTTATATATATTTTTGTTTGTTTGTTTGTTTTAAGAAATTGACTCACATGATTTATGGAGGCTGGTAAGTCCAAAACCCGCAGTTCAAGTCTGAAAGCCAACTGCTGCAGAATTCCCTCTTGCTCAGGAAAGGTCAGTCTTTTTGTTGTATCCAGGTCTTCAACTGATTGGATGAGGCCCACCCACATTATGGAGGACAAGCTGTTTTACTCCAAGACTACAAATTTAAATGTTCATCTTATCCCAAACACATTCACAGAAACATCTAGAATAAAGTTTGACGATATATCTGATCATCAAGGACCAGCAACATTAGTATACAAAATTAAGCATCACAAAGGATATGTTCGTTTAAGTTTTTGATAAGTACTACCAAATTGCCCTCTAAAAAGGTCATTTCCTTTTTTTTTTTTAAGACTTTATTTTTAAGTAATCTCTACACCCAATGTGGAGCCTGAACTCATAACCCTGAGATCAAGAGTTGCATGCTTGACTGACTGAACCAGCCAGGCGCCCCTAAAAAGGTCATTTCCAATTTACATATCCACCCAGTAAATGTATGGGCAAGCTCTTTAACTCACATCCTTACCAACAGGAAATATTATCATTCCTTTAAATTTTTACCAATCCAATAGGCAGAAATGATATCTTTGTTGTTTTTATTTGCACTTCTAATGCATTTAGACCTATTTTTTTTTTAACATTGTTTTTTGAGACACAGAGAGAGACAGAGTGCGAGCAGGGAAGGAGCAGAGAGAGAGAGGGAGACACAGAATCCAAAGCAGGCTCCAGGCTCCGAGCTGTCAGCACAGAGTCTGACGCGGGGCTTGAACTCACTCAGGAAAGGCGAGATCGTGACCTGAGCCGAAGTCGGACGCTTAACCAACTGAGCCACCCAGGTGCCCCTGGAACTATATTTAAGAAAATAACAAATGTTGGTAAAAGTATGGCGAAATTGGAACCCCAGTGCATTGCTGCTGGTGATGTAAAATGGTGCTGCCATGACCATTCCTCAAAAAAGTGGAAACGGCATGACCATTCCTCAAAAAAGTAAGCATAAAATGATCCTTATGACCCACCAATTCCACTGTTGGGTATATGCCTAAAAGAATTGAAAGCAGGGACATAAACAGATGTTTTCATACTCGTGTTCAAAGCCGGGCTGTTCACAAAACAGACCAAAGACGGGAGCAACCCAAGTGTCCATCTATACGTGCGATGGAATATTACTCAGCCTTAAAAAAGGAAGGCATTTCTGACACGCCCTACGACATGGATGAAGTCTGGAGACATGCTAAGCACAATCAACCAATCACAAAAGGACAGATACCGTCTGAGTCCACTTAGATGACGTCTCTAGAGGAGTCTGGTCCATAAAGATGACGGGTAGGACCGTGGGAGTCAGGGGCCGAGCAGAGAGCAGAATGCGGGGGGTGTCATGGATAATGGGGATGGAGTTCCGGTTTAGGAAGATGAATACGTTCTGGAGATGGATGGTGGGGGTGGTTGCACAACAATGGGAATGTACTGAACTCCACTGACCTGGACACTTAAAATGGTTGAAGTGATAAATTGTATGCGTATTTTACCACACACAAAAAAAACTGTTTTCAAAATTTGTATTTATTCTGAATTGTCTCTTCATACTATTTCCTCCTATTTCTTTTTTTTAATGTTTACTTATTTTGAGAGAGAGAGAGAGAGAAGCCCAGGTTCGATTTGGGGCTCAAGTCCACGAACTGTGAGACCATGACTTGAGCCAAAAATCAAGAGTCAGACACTTAACTGAGCCACTCAGGTGTCCCCAAAGATCTTATTTTTAATAATCTCTACACCCCACATGGGGCTCAAACTCCCAACCCCAAGATCAAGAGTTGCATGCTCTGCAGACTGAGCCAGCCGGGGTCCCCTCTGGTGGTCTTTAAAATCAGCTTTCCAGGGGCGCCTGGGTGGCTCAGTCGGTTAAGCGTCCGACTTCGGCTCAGGTCGTGATCTCGCGGTCCATGAGTTCAAGCCCCGCGTCGGGCTCTGTGCTGGCAGCTCAGAGCCTGGAGCCTGTTTCGGATTCTGTGTCTCCCTCTCTCTCTGACCCTCCCCTGTTCATGCTCTGTCTCTCTCTCTGTCTCAAAAATAAATAAACGTTAAAAAAAATTTTTTTTTAAATAAATAAAAAAAATAAAATCAGCTTTCCAATTCCTGATGAAAATCCCGCTGGCATCCTGATTGGAATTGTATTACTTTTTTTAGGTAAAAAGAACCGACCCCCTTACATACTGACTCTTGTCAGGAAGATTGTTTTTTCATTTATTCAGACCTTTTATGTCCTCCAGTCCAGTCTTACATTTTCCTTTGCGGAGAAAAATGCTAATTTTTTTTAATGTTTATTTATTTTTGAGAGAGAGACACAGAGACAGGGACAGAGTGTGCATGGGGGAGGGGCAGAGAGAGAGAGGGAGATTCAGAATCCGAAGCAGGCTCAGGCTCCAATCTCTCAGCACAGAGCCCGAGGCGGGGCTCGAACTCACAAACCGTGAGATCATGACCTGAGCCGAAATCGGATGCTTAACCAACTGAGCCACCCAAATGCCCCAGAAAAATGCTAATTTTTGAGGCTGACCAAGACCCATTTTGAGTCCCAGAAATTCGGAAGGCCGTGCTGTCTTGCCACATACCCAGGATCCATTTATCCTGATTTCTGGGAACCCACTTTATTCATATGAGCTCAATTAAATTAGTTTAACATTTAGTTTCCTTTGGTTTCAAAGATCAATGAGATAAGTAGAGTGAAGCAAAAAGTGAGACATTATGTTACAACAGTTCAGACTCCTTCCAATATATATAAATATATATTTATATATTTATATATTATATATTTCATATTTTATATATTATATATTTTATATATAGTATATATATTTACATATACTATATATTTTATATATATAGTGTGTGTGGTGTGTGTGTGTATATATATATATATATATATATTTTTTTTTTTTTTGCAAAACCCCAAATCAGCACTGGTGGAAGCGATCATCCTGCACATTTGAATATGCAGCCACATCCTTACACAGGCACATCCAAGCATGCAAACCTCTCAACGTTTCCTCTGAGTCATGCGTAACAAATTAGCGTATTTGAATTTTTTCGTAAATAACTTGAATTTACCATCAGCCTTTATGCGTTGTTCAACTTGTATTTTCCGTGGGCAACATCGAGGGCTTTCAGAGGCAAAATTTAATATTAACACAATTGGGTTATGAATTAAGCCTGTACTGCAGCGGTAGTAGTCCTGGCGGTTCGGGGGGTGAGGAAAGTCTGGTGGAGGTAATGCTGTGTCCTACTAAGGTAACACAGCCGGACGGGCTGAGAAGGAGTTCGCAAGGTTCATGCTCAGCTTGAAGTCAGTTGGGGCACCTGGGGGGCTCAGTCGGCTGGGTGTCCAACTTTGGCTCAGGTCATGATCTAGCAGTCTGTGAGTTCGAGCTCCGCGTCGGGCTCTGTGCTGACAGCTCGGAGCCTGGATCCTGCTTCCGATTCCGTGTCTCCCTCTCTCTCTGACCCTCCCCTGTTCATGCTCTGTCTCTGTCTCAAAATTAAACATTAAAAAATTTTTTAAAAAGTCAGTTAAATCCGAGGTTTTTTGTTTTTTTGTTTTTAAATCCCATCTGGTAATTTCTTTTATGTTTTTATTATTTATTTTTGAGAGAGAGAGAATGCAAGTGTGGAAGGGACAGAGACAGAGGGGGACAGAGGATCCAAAGCAGGCTCCGTGCTGAGAACAGAGAGCCTGATGCGGGGCTCGAACCCCTGAACCGTGAGATCATGACCTGGGCCGAAGTCGGACGCCCAACCGAATGAGCCACCCAGGCGCCCCAAATCCGAGGTATTTTCTAAGGTTTTACTCAGCAATCTATATTGTTGGAAAAGGGGGAAAGCGCACCAGGAATTTAGCTACCCTAAGCTGGGACAATCACTGAAAGGAAGAGCATCGGACATTTATTGGACACTGTGCACTGGACGTTGCTTTAGCCCCTCAGGACCCTCTGAGAAAGGCATGATTGGCTCTTAAGTCCCTATTCCCTTTCACCCCTTCCGTTGTGGGGCCACATTCCTCCACAGGAAGAACACAGTAAGATGGGAACAGCGGCCACGGTGACCGTCCCTAACGCAGGTCTGTATTCGCACCACATAGGGAGTATCTGTTTCCTCCCTATGCTGTTTCCCTTCTCCCCGGTGCCCATCATTAATCACATCATTTTACATTTCCGTGCCCTCAGGAAACTTCAAAACACCCACTTGCTTTTCAAAATCAATTTGGAATCAGCGTTTGGAAGGGAATACTTTGATTCGAAAGACAAAACTAGCCACACTGGATTAAAAAATAGTAGCTTCTTGTTCAAGTAAATCTGCATCCAACCTTGACAAAATGTGTAAAACTTCAAAAATAAATGAACTATTTCTTTTGAACAATTTTTAAGATATTTATTTTTGAGAGAGAGAGAGAGCAAGCAGGGGAGGGAGAGAGAGAGGGAGACAGAGCATCAAAGCAGGTTCCAGGCTCCGAGCTGTCAGCACAGAGCCTGACTCAGGGCTCAAACTCACCAGCTCAGCCGTGAGATCATGACCTGAGCTGAGGTGGGACCCTTAACTGAGCCACCAGGCACCCCATTACTTGTTTTTTTGGTTTTTTTTTTTTGTTTTTTTGTTTTTTTTAATGTGGCTGCTAGAAAATTAGAAGGGACAGCTTTCCCCCACATTTCCACTGGATTTCCCTTTAAGCCTTTTTTTTTTTTTTTTTTTTTTTTAAGAGAGAGAGAGAGACACAGTGTGAGCGGAGGGGCAGAGAGGGAGACACAGCATTCGAAGCAGGGTCCAGGCTCTGAGCTGTCAGCACAGAGCCCGATGCGGGGCTCGAATTCAGGAACCATGAGATCATGCCCTGAGCCGAAGTCGGACGCTCAACCGACTCAGCCACCCAGGGCCCCTGAACAATTTTTATTAGAAATGTCGTTATATGCTTTCTGTGCATCTTGTTTTCCTGTTTATAGATAGTATTTATGGACAAGATTGGCAATGGTTTGATGGCTACTGGAAACGGTTAACTGGTGTGTGGGGTTCAGTATACTGTACTGATTTCGAGCACAGGCAAAGTTATCACTAAGGGAAAAAAACTCCACTTGTAACGACCAAAGTATGGCATAGTCACACGAACTATTAAGCAAGTGCTACGACATTTTACAAATAAATTCTAACCTATCTAAAATAATTACTTTTGGCTTCTGGGATTAAATGATTTTACTTTACTTTCAAGGTAACTTTTTTTTTAATATCCCAACTTTTCATGATGTAAAACCCAGCTACTTTCCATCATCTATTTGATTCATCATCTACCTAAGCCTAATGTTTTAAAACTTCCAACCATCTTAAAATTAAATATTTTTGCTGCAAACTCATGTAACAACATTGCCAGGCAGATGTACCTTTAGGATCTGTAAGGATCAAGAGAAATTATCCATATTTTGGTTTCACAATGCTTATTTAATGGAAAAAAAAATCAAAATGTCTGACAAATTATATTCTAGAAATAAAATCCTATGCAGTGCTTACAAATGCTATGCAAGTGTATTTATTAACATAGGGACAAGTTCACAGTATTAAGAAAGATTACAGAATAGGATGTATAATGACATCATTTAAATCTGAGAAAAATGCATTTTAAAATACTGGTTTAGAGGGGAGCCTGGGTGGCTCAGTCAGTTAAGCGTCTGACTGGCTCAGGTCACCATCTCCAGGTCTGTGGGATCAAGCCCTGCGTCAGGATCTATGCTGACAGCTCAGAGCCTGGATCCTGCGTCTCCCTCGCTCTCTGCCCGACCCCCACTCATGTTCTCTCTCTCTCAAAAAATGAACATAAAAAAAACCATTAGGGGTGCCTGGGTGGCTCAGTCGGTTAAGCGGCCGACTCTAGCTCCAGTCATGATCTCACGGTTCTTGAGTTCGAGCCCCATCTGCTACTATTAGCACAGAGCCTGCTTGGGATTCTCTCTCCTCTCTCTGCCCCTCCCCTGCTCGAGCGCTCTCTCAAAACTAACACATAAGAAATAAAATATATGCCTAGTAAATGAATTATGGGTGCTTTTGGCTTTTGTCTGCATTTGAGTTTTCCCCCAGTATGACTCACCTGTGTACTTCAATTACACACATATACACATACCTTCCTCCGTGTACCAGCCTACTCTCCCTAATTTTTGTCCCCATGCCCACATTTTTGCACACTCTCCCCTAACGGTGCTACAACAGACCATCTTTTCTCTGGGGCCTCTATGATTGGCAGGTCGTCATACGAGGCACCAAGTTCTAGGAGTCGGTCTTCTGATTAACCCACATTTGAAAGGTCCAACTGAACCTCTGACAAGCCAAGGGAATGAAGTGTTCTTACTGGTTTTGCTAGTTAACAAATTGAAACCGGATGTTTGCATTATTAAAAAGCTATCTTCCCTGTCCTTTCAGGATGTCTGAATTGACATCCATTCAAGCATTCTTATCTTTCAGTTCTTTTTGCTCACAACTACTTGTTTAGAGGAAGAGGTAACTTTTTGTAGGTACCGATTCTAGAAAATATGCCTTGGGTGCCTGCCTCAGTTGGCAGAGGATGTAACTCTTGGTCGTGGGTTCAAGCATCATGTCGGGCTACAGAGAGAACTTAAAAATTTAAGAAGATGCCTCAAAGTAGCTTGCTTTTTCATAAAATAAGGTGGGGGTTCACTTTTTCAGAAGAGGATGCGCAAGGCAGGTAGGATCTAGTACTCCCAATCTAACTTTCTACAAGATAATCTTAGATAAATCTTCCTGAAAGAAGTAAAAACAAAACTCTCTTATACTAGTAAATCTCTTTATTAGCAGGGAGTCCCGAACCGAGGAAACCTGTGACTGTAAATAATGATCAGTTCCTAGGGGTGGTGAGCGTTAGGTCGTACAAGATGGGTCGTAGGGTTAAAGTTCTAGTTTTCTTCCCATTGGTTTTTAGAGATGTTTATTTTTGAGAGGAAGACTGTGAGCAGGGGAGGGGCAGAGAGAGAGGGGGACACAGAATCTGAAGCAGGCTCCAGGGTCTGAGCTGTAAGCACAGAGCCTGATGTGGGGCTCGAACTCACAAGTGGGGAGATTGTGACCTGAAGGCAGATGTTTAACCCACAGAGCCACCCAGGCAGGTGCCTGGAGACCACTTTTAACTGCTATGAATAGACAGGTGCTAGTGAAATTCTGGTACAATAAAATTCTATCAAGTGTCCCCGCACAGGGAGAGAATGTTTTCAGTTCAGTGCTTAAATTTACATACCCAGACCCTGTGCTATCTATACTTAGAAACTACAGGAAACTCTGTTTATCCTGCCTCCAGGCCCTCCGTGGAGTAAGGACCACAGAGAACTGGGGAACATGGCTCCCAGGCCCTGTCCCCTCCCCAGGGGTTACTACAGCCCTCCTGTGGGCGCCCCTTCAGCCCAGGTCAACATCCTTTTTCCACTGACGTTCCATAGTTCCAACAAAGGGGCCGCACTTCCCCACTCCCTATGAAGTTGCTCAAAATAGCCACTCCCGTGGGACAGTCTTAGCAGAGGTGTGAGCCCTTGGGGACTCCTGTTTCCAGCGCATTCTTGCCCCCCAGTATTCACTCCAGGGCAAAATAACATGTCAAGTGTTGAGAGGTTTAAACTGTTTCCAGGTCTCCCCTTGTTCATTGGTAACCCTGACCTGGTGCTTTCTCTGGCCGTGTTTGCATTTGCCGATTCGGCGCAAGTCTCCAATACTACCTCTTGAAGACCATTTACACGGCAGAGCAGAAATACGATATATAGGAGCGCAAATCTCAGAATAATATGCAAACACAAACCACAGTAGATGCAGTTCTAGCTTACTCAGTACTTACAAGCTCACTTCATATGAAGAACAAAGAGTTACGTTTAGTTTGCTTCAGAGGACACTGGACCATTTGCTCACTATTAAATCAATTTAGGCCAAAGTACCTTCAAAGAACACTGTACATGTTCAAGTATTACAAAAAAAATTAAATACTCCACTTTCAAATTTTAAGAAAACTCTGCAAGAACAAATGTGGAAATTCTTGTAATAAAATATAAGCCAGAACTTAATTTATGTGCTTCAAGAAATTCTTTCATAATTGAGTTTTTATTTGTTGTTCTGAGGATCAGTACAGACAATTCAATTTGTACATAATTCTTAATGTACGTACCGAAAACCTAAAAAAACCATGTAGCTGTGGTTCTTTTCTCAAAGTTATTCCAGTGACCTTCCAGCTTAAAATTTGGAGGCAAATTTCCCTTAACAGTATATCAAGTACCGGTATCTTCAAATGTTGATATGCTGTTACACTGTTAAGTCCCATTAATTCACAATTTAATGTCATATACGCTACATACTCAAATTTTCAATCTCGCACCGCACATTAACAAAGTTACTAGGAAACTGGACTACCACGACCAAGATGTTACAGAATGCACAAAATTCTGACAGGGAGAGCCAAGATCAAGGAGTGGTTTTCTTTAGGAAACAATTCTACCAAAAACAATATGGGAATAGAAGTAATTTAAAATGTTCAAGACATATTAAATGCACAATTGACTCCAAATTGCCATTTAGTATGCTTGGTATTATAGGATATAAAAACTACCCCATCTATGGAATGTTAAGCTGACACCCAAGACGATCAAAGCCTCCCATATTCAATATCCCACTATTTTCTGGTTGTACCAAAAAATAAACAACCAGCAAATGATTTCACCTCTTAAAAAAAAGCATTTACACTTAAAAAATGGGATGAGGTGGGATTCCCTCCTTCTTAAAAATGTTTCTAGAGCTACTAAAAAACTTGCATTTACAAAATAGTTGATAAAAATATTCCTCTGGATTGTACAAGAAGGGAGACAGGGACCACTGGTAAGACATGGGATATGATACTAATCAGACTTGGCTTCTTTCTCTCCTGCTTCATCAGAGGCTGGACTCTGCAAATCAAAGAAAAAATAATGATCAAATATTTGATTTCTGGGTCACTGTTACGATCTCCAAGATCTTTAAAATTTAATGCAATGTAAGTTTTACTTCTATGTAATTACAGGTGACCCTCGTTATATGTAGATTCTGTATTTGTAAATTTGCCTCTTCACTAAAATTTGCAACCATAAAATCAATACTCATGGCACTTCAATAGACTTAAAACTTTCTTTGCAATGCCAAACATGCACATTCCCAGCTGGGATGGTTGTTTCAGTTCTAAACAGGTGCCTTTTTTGCAGTTTATTTAAAGTGCCATACATTTCACATTTCTTTTTCTGTGCTTCTTGATGTTGACTGGACTAATATAATACCATCTACTATGGCTAAATGCAAGAAGGTTGGGATGTGCCTTATGGAGAAAATACGTATGCTGGATAGCATCATTTAGGCCTGAGTTCCAGTACCGTTTCTGTGGGCCCAGTTCAAAGCTGATGCATCAACAACACGTATTCAACAGAAACACATAGATTATGCATCAACTGTTTGATGGAAACATGATCACAGTGCAGCTAAGAATCTAATGTCGTATTTCCTCCATGTGCAATTTTTCAGTATTCACACAACCTTCTAGAACACAACCACCATGAATATTAAGAATCAAGTGTAGTGTGATAACATGTACCGGATGGTCAAATTCTTCCCTAACAGCTAGATTAGTAATCTCATCATAACATCACCGGATATTTGATGTGTGGTCAGAACTACAAATTAAAAGTAAATTGTGGCAACAGATTTCACAAGTTAGAAACAAGTGGTTTGTTGTTTTAAGATTTGATCTATAAATGTTTTTAAAATACCATACACTATTTATCTTTCCAGGTTTAACCAGTAACATTAAAAAAATGCTTGGCTTAAAAAAAACTATTTATTGAAACCTGTAGCCTATTTGTTTAAGAAAAGGCCTCTTCTCGTGGCTTAAAAACGTAACGATTAGGGATACCAAGTCTTTTTATTTGCTTGATCTAAGTTATTATTTAATCCTAAAACAAGTATCCACTTTTAAGAAAAATGGACTTATCTGAAAGTGGGAAAAATGTCCCAAATGAGGAATGGATTCAAAACATTTTTGAAGCAATATCCAAAATAAAAACATGACTTTTAACAGTTCTATAGATGGCAGTTTCAAAAATAAGGGCCTAGGTTGTTTGTTTAAACAATATCCCAAAACATGAAAGAAAAAGGAGTGTTACACCATTTGGTATATTAAACCTTTTAAAAATTAACTCACGTCAGTAGTTATTATAACGAATCCTGCGTACAACATACGCTGTACTTGTGTGAACTTGTTACTGGTGAAATTCTGAGCATATTAAAAGTTCTTATTCACGCCTTTAAAAAAAAGCCATCTGGGGCGCCTGGGTGGCTCAGTCAGTTAAGCGGCCGACTTCGGCTCGGGTCATGATCTCATGGTCCATGAGTTCAAGCCCCGCGTCGGGCTCTGTGCTGACAGCTCAGAGCCTGGAGCCTGTTTCAGATTCTGTGTCTCCCTCTCTCTGACCCTCCCCTGTTCATGCTCTGTCTCTCCCTGTCTCAAAAATAAATAAAACGTTAAAAATAAAAAATAATTTAAAAAAGCCATCTACCTACTGATTTTAAATATCTAATAAAAGCCATCTGTCTATTCATTTGATGTTACTGTACAAACCTTTGTTAACATAGTAAAAAAAAGACAATAATAAAGACGGTCTTATCTGCTACATAAAAATATACAACAGATTATCTATGGTTCAGAGTCAAATCAACAACACACAGCACTTCTGACCTCCTCGTTTTTAGTTTCTCCGTTTTCTGCAGGTAAGTCTTCTTTTGTTTCTTGGTTAGCCACTTCAGCCTGTTTTCCCTTTGCTCCCCTTTTCCCCTTTGTTTGCACTTTTTTGTCTGAAGATTTCTCCTAGGATACAGTAAGAGTATATTTTAAGTAAAAACTTGGCACGAACATTTTCTCAGTTGCTATAGGGCTAGTATCCCCACAAGAGTTGCAATGTCAACACGATGTCACACATCAGCCTGAGATCCAGGACACATCTTTTACGGAAGACACTTTAAGGTCCATCGCCACTAGTCAGGACAACATCGTTCGCGAAGAACTCTAACCGTACTGGCATTATCGAGCCTCATTAGACTTCTGTTCTCTAAACCTAAAGCCTGAGCTACAATCCTCCTCTGCCTTCTCAATCACCCACTATTCTCTGAAGTTCCACATGAGCAAACAAAGGAGGAAATCTCTTTCCACTGTAACCCTACCCATCCCCAAACTTCTTTTAAGCCTGAATAATGATCAAATTGTCATATATCCACTGCCCTGACAAGATGTTCACCCTCACAGTAAGACCATTCACCTGAACACAGCACCATGCTGTGTGGTCAGGTTGACTATCCTGCTACAGCTAATCCCTTGATATTATATAATGAGTAGCTAAAAGGATCCATTTTGAGTTTATCGTTTTCATTCAGATGTTTGAAAAATCTGAAAAGCACAGGTATTAGTATGACGATAGAAGAGGTTCAAAAATGTAAACCACTTTTCAGCAATATTAAAGTGCTTCTGGATACCCTCCATCAATGGGGAAGGAGTTTAAATCTTGACATTTATTCCCTGTAAATGAAGAATGCAGCAACAGCTAAATGAAGTTAGGTCACCAGGGAGTTGTATAAAAGAGCCCTAACAGTACTGACCAATATTTGAATTAAACAGCCACAAAGACATGCAAACAGGTCAAACGATTTCAATGCTAAGGGGACGGCGGGGGGGGACCAGTATAATGTATTCTAAACCAATGATGGCATTCCATATATAAAGACGGCATGACAGCCACTAATAATACACGAATGAACTAGAATTTCTGAGGACTGCCCGGGTGGCTCAGTCAGTTAAGCAACCGACTTCAGCCCATGATCTCGCAGTTCGTGAGTTTGAGCCCCACACTGGGCTCTGTGCTGACAGTGCAGAGCCTGCTTGAGATTCTGCCTCTCCCTCTCTGTAAATAAACTTTAAAGACTAAGCTTCCTTGTTAGGTGTCAACACTCACATGAGGGAAAATAATAAAATTTTAAAAAAAACCCTATAAATTATAAACATTCAGGACAGCACCACTCATACTGGTACCATGAAGTATCACAATCACTTCTGTACTTACAAAACCATTCTCCTGTAATCTGATCTCTTTAGATTTCTCATTAGTTTTGTAACCACTAGGGCACTAATGTAGAAATGTAAAAACCTTAAAAATGGAAACAAAACATACAACAATAACCTGGACTAAAACAACACCACTTTTAATTACCTATGGCAAGACAGATGAAACAAATCAATGTTTTCCTAACATACGTGTGTTTCAACCCTTAAAATAATTCTGAGAATTTTATACAAGTTATAAGTACATACACAGTGGCAAACATATACTTTGAAAACTGTGTCAGGGCACCTGGGTGCCTCAATTAGTTAAGCGTCCGACTTCCACTCCCTCGGGTCATGATCTAACAGTTCACAGGTTTTGAGCCCTACATCGGGCTCAGTGGGGACGGCTCGGAGCCTGGGGCGTGCTTCCGATTCTGTGTCTCCCGCTCTCTGCTCCTCCCCCGCTCACTCTCTCCTCTCTCTCAAAAATAAATAATATTTAAAAAAAAAAGTGTCTACACTGTAATTAATACATCAAAATATTTACCTGCCACTCAGGCTTTGAATTGGATTGCCTCTGAAAAATGTATTCTAGAAAGTAAAGTAAAACCAAGCCCTCCAACCCCACATTTTTCCTTTGGCAAAGGAAAATTTGTCAACTGAGTTGACAAATTTGTTCCTCAAGGAAGACTTCCTGTTGGCCTCTCATGGACAGAAAGAAAAAAAGTGATTACACCTGATGTCCCAAACCCAACTGAGGATAAAATGTGAGGATAACAGGAGGATAACTTTTTTCACCAAAAAAAATTTGTAGAGTAAATCAAAATATAGGACAAGGAACAGCAAAAAAAAACCTAAGAGGGAAATAATCATACTACTTCAGCAAATTGGTTTATTGAAAGAACTCAAAAGCATCAAAGACGGGTAATAATAGTACATAGCTCATTCTATCATCATGCAACAAGATACACTATTTTTCTTGGCCATTCACGGCAAGTTCCCAGGCTACTTTAACTTCTTATACAAAGATGTACTGCTTTATCCTCTAGTGTGAAAAATACTAAGTTAACGTACCACGCTTACACCTTCTGCAAATACTTAAAAAAAAAAAAAAAATAGAACTTTCTACTGGAAAAGTTAAGATTTTTCTCAGTTCTGTACAACGTTTAAATAAAGAAACGGAAAAAAAACCTTTGGCCTATGCAGTGCTAAGCTTCCATCTATGCTTTTAGAAAAGGGGCCTAACACCACAAACTCTCACTTAAGCTGCGGGTGAACAGTAATCACACCATGAATTTCCCCTGAAGACCACAGGGCTTGGCAAAGGGCGGTTTCGAGGCTCCACCTCAAATCAAACTTATAACGATTTACATAGATTTTGTTTTCCCAACTTTTCAAACATATACTCAAGAACAATTTCATTCCAAAGACCTTCAACGTGAACAACGCCATCTCGAACCTACTCCAGGGAGACAACTATAATGTTGTTGAGGATTAACTCAAAAGTTTCTTCGGGGAAAAAGATGTAGGGTACCGCTCTGAACACAGCTGTTCCCCCTCCAAAACACCACAACAAACCCCTTACCCCTGCACACGGGATTCCCTGCACCTTGGCTTGAGAACTTTATACACCAAAACCTGCGTATCCCCTTTCTCCCGGTGGCGATCCTGGCTTTGATGTTACCGTCACAAAAGTACGCACAAGTATGCATCGAACGGGCAAACGCTGACCGTGACGTACAACGCAAAGACCAGATAGCAAAATTGTTAGTATTTTCACTCGTCTTGAGTCTTGAGTCCTGCAGCACAATGAAGGTAATGCGTTACGCTCCCGTGAACCAGTAGGACCAGATCCATTATTGTTTACCCAGGCCAAGGGGTAAAAAAAAAAAAAAAAAAATTGGTCGCTACAATTATAAAACTTAAATAAGAAAACAGGAGACAATTTCCACTTTTCGGGCAAGTGTTAACATCTGATTACTCTGAGACTTTCAAAGTCAAGATCTTAGTCACCAACAATGTCACAAGACCGTAGAGTCGCCGCTGATGACTTTTTGTTAAGAGAAAGTCACGCGTCGAGGGGCGCTGCAGCATTTCGAACACACCGCGGTCCCGTGTTAAGTTTGAAACCTACCTTTCCCGCCGCCTTTTTTGGCTTCGCTTCCACTTTTGCAGGAGCAGGTTTCTGAAAGGCAAAGGTAGCACTGAGTGTCTTCACTGGGCACGACCCCACGGAAAAGACACGCTTACGGGGCTCGCTTTACTTACAGCTGACAACCTCGCCGACCTCCTCTTGGGCTTTAGGAACAAAAAGGAAAAGGAGCAAGGAGTGAGCGGGGCAGTGCGAATGGGCCCCACCCCCGGGCACAGGCGCGGGCTCTTACCTCCTCCTTCGCCGCCCCCTCGGCGGAGCTGACCTGCGGAAGGAAGCACACGGACCCGTGGGCGCAGCCCGCAAACAAAAGTGCCCGCGCGCCCTGCGCCCGCCCGCGAGAACAATGCCCGGCCGCGTGACGTCAGCGGCTTCCCGCCGCCGCGTTCGAATCTCCCACCCGGCTCCTCGGCCGCCGAACGTTCCAG